>NC_135503.1:113528638-113855274 GCF_052857255.1 Amblyomma americanum
CTGCGGCCGCGCGCGACCGCGCGAGTTGGGGCCCAGCTTTTCCTCCGGCTGTCGTGACGTCACGTCACGGGGTTTGGTGGCTGCCCGGCCGCGCCCAAGGGCTGAACTGAGTGATTGCAATATAAAACGCATAAAACGTTTCAACCAGTACTTCTGCCCATACGGCATCCATCTTCATATTGAAGAAATTTATCACGAAACTGATCCTGACGGAGCGACAGCATGCCCGAAGGGCTGCACGCGCACAGAAGTTGTGTATGTCGTGCGCCTGAAGCTGCATTATGCACGCCAAATGACTTTAACTCCTAGTACGTGCACTCTCAGGGTTTTTCTCTTCCTTGCCTTTTGTTTTTGTATTATAGGGCTGGGGGGAGGTAATGGTACAAAGCTTTTTAAAGCTTATTCTTCGATGCTCGAAGCCGCCAGCACCCGGGTTTATCATTTTGTTCCTGACGAGAGACGCTACAAAATTTATCTGGAGTGTGACGCACGTAACTCGTTTTAGGTTATTCGACTTTCTCGGGGCGAATCCCCAGCCATGTCTGCAAAGTTCTTCGTTACCTTTATATTCAGTGCGGCCAAGTGACGCGCTGATTCCGTTCTTCGAAGATCGCCGAGCATGTTTTTTGGTATCGCCGCCGCCGAGCTGTTCAGTTCTTTGTCGGTAAAAGTCAGTCCAATAGAGTTTCTTTTGGAATTCTTTCACTGCCTTCTTACTGCTCATCTACCATGACAACCAGCGTTTATTAATTACCTCTCGTTTACAACCTCATCCTATTGGAAAAACGTAGTTTTCTGGGCCAGTTGGTGCATAGTTCCGAAAAAGCAGCAGAAAAAGTCGCCTTCACTAGACGGAGTACTCCAGCGTCGTCCTGTCTGGTCCTTTTTGAAACACGTCCGGTTCTGCTGGTTGTTTCTGTAAACCTGATACGTTTTCTGTTTCAGAAGTTGTATTAGTCAGCAGAGGTAAAGAGGCTGCTTCACAGGAAAATATTGGGAGTGCTACTGCACGAGCGCTAACCTAAATATGGGAAATGCGCGCAAGCTTCAATTCACTCGCCGATGGGCTTTCTCTTACCCGAAGAAGAGAATTTGAAGACAAAATCCGCCACACTCTCATCCTCGTCCTAATTCACCCTCTCCCCTTCCTCAGATGAAGAGGCGTATACCATATTCGTTCATGATGAACACAGTTGCCCAAATGATGATAATTACTTTTGACGAAGCTTCCCTCAGGTTCTGTTCTCTAATTGCTCCATTTTACACTTCAAATAATTCTTACGTAACTGTGTCTCTTGTGATCCAATACAAGAGTGACCGCGACAGGTATAACCGAAACTGGAAGTGTGTTTTGAATAGTAAAACATGTTAATACAGGTAGCCGCAGTTATGACCGTGAGTAGAGTGGAAACGCCCACACGCATTCCAAATTTGATCTTCGCAAAAGTGGAATAGAACGTGTTTTACGCACGAGGAAAGTCTTTAAAACATCACTATAAACGCAGCAGGTTGAAAGCGACTGTACTTAGACTAGACAAAATTTCTATTTTTTTGAGGTCGCGACAGAGTCGTTTCAAAATTTCAGCATATATCACTTTTAATTCCATTTTGTTCTTCTGGTTGGGTACATAGCTCATGCAGTGTATAACCTGGTGCTTTTCCTGGAATTTTATTGCGTTTACAATTACAATTAAATATGCTTCTCACTTTTTATTATCTTATGTGTGCAATTTTTAACCTTTTTGTAACTTGTTGCCTCATTACTTTCTGTCTCTTAGGTGTAGTTCCTCTTCAGCTCCTGCAAAGCCAGTAACGTGTGACGCAGAGGTGAATAATTCCAATCTATCTTTTTATATGTGTCCAGGGGAATATCTTAGTGCTGAGGATCACAAAATGTGTTCTTTTTGGAACGTAGACGTATGCACAGAACTTGAGCCACAAATTTTGGCCCAGTCTACGAAACTAAGTTTATAATGTGCCTTTAGGGAACACTAGCAATCGCGAATATTTATAACCGGTTCCTTCACCCAAAACATTTCTTAGTTAATGGTGCTGATGAACAAGTCGGCCTTCTTTCATGCAGTTTTAGTCTGCAGTAATTGTTTTTTCCCAGTCATCCCGGATAGCAAAGGAAAACTATGATACGCTTATAAGGTTGATAACGTTAACGAACAATAACTAGCATGACATGAGAACTACGCAAAGACTACGCTGCTTCGTACATGAAGTTCTTGGTTCAAGTGAAAAGAAATTTGAAAGGAATACAATTACTTAAAATCCGAGGGTCGTACGTCGCCGTAGCGAACTTCGTTAAGAGTTTTTGAGTGCAATAAGCAATTTAACGGCTACACCTCACGTCCCTTGGTTCGTAATATTTAGCCGTCCATTCGCCCATTCCTGCCCAGTGGCTGCACCACGCCTTCCTCTAGGACCTTGAGAGAAGCAAAAAGTGCTGCAAGAATGAGGTTTAAAATAGAAGGCCGACACCTTCTGGAAGACGTTGAAGTAACGAGCGTTAGCTGTTTGGTTTACTAGGCGAAGAAAGGGAAGAAGAACGCACAGCTCGTGTCAAGAAACGCAATCTAATACCCTTTGAAACGGGGTGGATTGCCACCATGCTCGGCTACGCGTGCACGCACGCCGCCTAACGGAACAATCGCCGCCTAGCGCCATCTATCACAGAAATTACGATGCACGTCTACCCATTGTCGAGTGGCACCCTTGAGCTCAAGATAAGTCCCAAAAGTAAATTGTTTCGTTTTGGGGAGTCATGGTGGGCCTAGAATTCGGCTTGCGGTGCGATATGGTAACGCTTCATTTAGTAATTGCGTGTATACAATGCTTTCCTATCATTTAATTGTGGTTTTATTTTTATACCACAACCCAAGCTGTTTTATTTGCCAACCAAATTCAGTATACAACTGTGCCCGAATGGGTGCCCGTTGTTGTCGGAGTGTATATAGCGTAACGAATGTGTACATAAATAGCGAACCCGTAACGGAACGGTTTTCTACTCGTTTTAGGATATTTTTGGTGAGGGGGCAGAAAAAGATGTGAGGCCGCCGCCAATTTTAATGGCCGGCCTCTTGAATTCGAGAAAATGAAACTATGCCGCTATTTCGTCCCCTGACGTCATACTCACAGTCCCACCTCTCTCCAACATATTGGACCGTGACGTTATCATTGGCCCGCGGCAGGTGGTTGTTTCTACAATGCTATTGTAAATGGCGGTACGAGCCTCAATGCGAGATGCGCTGTTCTCTAGTTGCAGCCACAGATGGCGCTTTGATCTCGGTGTGGTAGGAGACCTCACGATATCTCGAAACGTGGTGAGTAGTTGCTGCCACAGATGGAGCTGTGATCAAGGGCTCTAGCAGACCCCACGAAATCTCGAAACGTGATAAGAGCTAACGCTCTTAGAATTGTAGTTTACTATTTCTTATGAGTGCTAGGAAAAGCGTCAATTTGAAATGTATGACCTACGCTCAGTTTTAAATCATCACTGACAAAAATCTAAGAGACGAAAACAGTTTGTTCGATTCAATGCTTCAACATTACACTCCATCGCTTTTTACTTAGAGACACATTAAAAATATTCCTCATATTTAGTTTGTGCCTGTCGTTATTGTAACTGCGAGATTTCATTGCTTCTCTTCCTATTTCACAAATGTCCGGCATGTCTAATGTTACATACCGTCACCTATGAGGTCACACTGCGTCCAGCCGGCCGGGAAGGCGAACTTCTGTGCCAGCTACACGCAGGCGTTATTCAAGTACGCAAAACGTGTCCCCAACCCGTGGCGCAGAGTCGCAGCGACGGCATGTCCGGACGAAATAGGCAACGGAAGGGCAGGCTAGGAAATCATTTATTATCCTAACGCGAGGTAATTAATGCACACTGCGGAAGAATGTTCTATTCGTAAAATAGATGTTCAGTAGCTCACCAAGTCGTTCACGTCGACCGACGTTGGGTTCGAGGGCCGGCGGGCAGCGGAAGGGTTCCTCGGGGCACTACGGTCAGCTCCGGCAGCGAGAGTCCTTTCCCGCCGCGAGTTCCCGCTTTTATCCCATCGGACATCGCCTCCCTAGCAGCAAATCGTTGCCGTCAAGCTTAGGCACACAACCCTCTCCGCAGAAGGTAGCGTGCTGCCGTGACGTCACGTCAGCGCTGGGGCGGAAATGAGCAGAGTCGCAGGTTCGTCTTCTCTCTACATTCCTGGTGGCCAGCGCACACGTGGAAGTCACGATCGCCGCTGGCGTCACGCACCTCACATTTTTTCATTTCATTTCATTTATTTACCTTAAAGGCCCCTTTCGGGGTATTACATAAGGGGTGGGGTAATCAAAAATTGGTACATTTTTTCACGATGACATATGAAGTTCAATATTGGCGTTGAAGAGTGACGGGCAGGTGATAGCAGCAGCGGAGTGGGAGAGGCCGTTCCAGTCTGACGCGGCTCGTGTGATGTCCTTCGTGACATCTATATTCAGGAAGACTGCCATCGATGAACTCACGTTCACTGCCTCGTAAACTTTAATGGCCGTGTAAAGCACATATTCTAGCGGAGCACCTCGAAGATCCCTACGCTTACATTTACTGCACGACATGGTGAAAGAGAAGCCTTTGCCTCTTCGCGTGTTCCGTGGCTCTCCTAGGTGAATTTTTGGAAACAAAATTTCCTCAGCATCTGCGTCGTAGAGGATGTTGCAGTAAAACGCTATTGTCGTTTTTCTCCACATTCTGAAACACGCTTTTGGCGAAGCCCTTCACTGCAGCCAAGCGACATTCGCGTTATTCGCCGCTTTCTACTGCACGCCTCCTACGAGGGGCGTCAGGCTTCTTGCGTCACGACCTTCTACATCATCAGTTCACGTTGAAGGAAATAGCTTCCATCGTCTCACACTCCAAATCCAACCGCGAGAGGGGAGCGACCCCGTACTAAGAAGCGCGCCTAACCCCTTCACGCGACCTTTGTTTTGTAGCGATAGCTACATTACGGTAGCATTTCAAGGTGGCCGCGCCGCCACGCTGTCACATAGTTGGTCACGTGGTGCGGCGCAGCTGCCGGCAGCACTGCAATTCAAGTGAGCAAGTTCCACTCGGGAAGCAGTGGCTATCACGTCACTCCAGGTTTAACCAGAACTAAACCACCACCAATTTTTTCACTGGAGGCGAGACGCAAGCAGACGCCCATGCACTGTGCGATGTCAGTGCGCGTTAAAGATCCCCAGGTGGTCGAAATTTTTCCGGAGCCCTCCACTACGGCACCTCTTTCTTCCTGTCTTCTCTCAGACCCTCCTTTAATCCTTCGCTTACGCGCGGTTCAGGTGTGCGCCGAGATGTGACAGATACTGCGCCATTTCCTTTCCCCAGCAACCAACAACAACCTGTCTTCTTATCACGTGCGCAACACTCACCACACACCCTTGCCCTTCCTCGTGCCCTTCGCTGGTTCCTTCTGTCCTCTTCTTTCTCCTGCCCCTCCCCTTTCTGTCTTCTTTGCCCGTGCACATCGCTCTGCCGCACACTCTAACCTGCTTTCTGCGCCCGTGTGCTGTGCGATATCAGTGCACGTTAATGATCCCCAGGTGGTCTAAATTGTTCCGGAGCCCTCCAATACGGCACCTCTTTCTTTCTTTCTTCTTTCACTCCCTCCTTTATCCCTTCCTTTACGGCGTGGTTCAGGTGTCCAATGATATATGAGACAGACACTGCGCCATTTCCTTTCCTCAAAAAGCCAATTATTAAACCAATCCTCTGGTTCACTGGCTCCCTCAGTCCTCCTCTTTCCTCCTACCACTCACCTCTGTGTGTCCTTTACACGCGCACAGCGTTCCGCCGCACACTCGCCCGCCATCGTGCCTTTCGCTGCTCCCTCCATTCTGATTAATCGCCTCTCACTCTTTTCTACCTCCCTTACTCGTACGTACCGCTGATGGTGATTGCGATATCATGAGGGAAGTGGCTCATTGTCTGCTTCCCTCTCGTCAGGGGGCAGTGATTAGAGCAGTTGGGGAAGGACAAGATCCAAGGGAATGCAGCAGCGTCGAAAGTGGATAGGTGGGCACCAACCCCGTTTTTTATATGATAGGTTACGAGTATGGTGGATTATTCTTCTACTAGATTGAAATAGCTTTTTTTGGAACTTTATCGACAGATGAAGATTTCAACATCATTTTCAAGTTGCTGTGAAGCCGTGCCTCTCGAGCAGCTGTGCTTGATCTCCATATTAAAAAAAAAGCTTCCGTTCATTTCGGTCACGGTCGTATCGGTACCGCTTCACTGAAGCGTCCACGCAACAACAGGTGGACTACTCGGAGGTCCATCACGTGGTGTTGAAACCCGGGAACCTCACAAGACGCCGCACAAAGCGACGCAAGGCGGCGCTTTGGTAAAGAAGACGGGCCAATCTTGTGACACTGGCGAAGAGGTCTCCTGGTGTAAAGCATGGAACGCTACCTACGACAACGACAAAGCCCCCACACCGATCTCAGCGGTATTCTTGCCGAAGCGGAGGAAGAGATGAGTCTGGAACCAGAATTCATGGGTCCCGAGGTCAACGTTGTCCTCGACAGGACAGATGCATTGTACCAACAGCTAAACAACCTTCGAGAAGACACCGGATAAACTGACCGCAGCGAGTCTTCAGACGCTGCTATTTACGATGAGAAGGCAGCGAAAACATCAGCGAGACTGCTACTCTGGCTCCGGACCCAAAAATCTACCCAGATTGCGCATCAGGTCGAAGGGCCGCGGACATCTCAAGCGAAGTGTCGGTTGACCCAACTGGACCTCTTAAACTTTCATGGGAGCCGGAAGAGCTGGTCAAAATTTTGGACTCAGTTCAGATCTACGGTACACGATAACTCGGAACTTAGCCCTGGAGACAAGCTTACTTCTTGAAATCGCACTTGTCTCGGACAGCAGCGTCAGCAATCGCAGGCCGTCAGCCGACTGCCGACTGTTACAAAGACGCCATTGAGTTGCTACAGAGGCGTTTCGGCGATGAGCGGGATATAGTTCAAGATCACCTGCATGGGCTGCTGGACCTGAAACAGATATTTTTATCAGCAAACGTTCTTCCGCAGCGCAATTTATATGACGATGTGCAGGGGCATGTGCGCAGTTTAAAGGCCCCAGGAATAAGCACCGCAATGTATTGCTCCATGTTGCGGGAAGTGTTATTGAGAATGCTTCCTCATTCATGGTTCTGCGGTTTCATGAATTGCACAAACTCAAGCCATCAGCACACCGGCGGTCATCTTCGCCTCAAGACGCTTCTACACAGGGACTAACTGAGGCGAAGAAGGATCTTAGAGCGCTGCTGGATTTATTTGAACAACTGGAATCCATGAAGGCGGTGGCGGTACACACAGCGAAACGCCATCGGAACAGGGTGAAATCGCCAGACGTTCGCGAATCAGCATTCCAGAGCAATATACAGACAGCATCTGCCCTCCAAAGAACCGCTGTGAATCAGCTGAAAGGATGTTTTTTTCTTTCAATTGCGAAAGCATTTATCTGAGAAGTGCGACTCCGCGCAGAAGACTAGCACAAAAAACACAGTTGCTGAAGCATAATGGCCGGTCATTGCGTTGTTTAGAACAAGGTCACCGTGCTCGGAAGTGAAAAATTCGAATAGTCATATGTGCGCTGAGGCATGTACCAATCATGTGCCCCGCTGAGAAACCTACCGACTCTAATAATGTTACATCAGCGCCTGTCAACGTTGTACCTAAGTAATCCGGACGTACAGTGTTTATACAGGCTTCGAAGGCTATAACCTTAGGAGTTACTACGTCTGGTCGCTACCGACTACTTCTAGATGGCGGGAATAAAACTAATTTCATTACTGCAGTCATATCGCGTCAATTGGCTTGCGAGTTTGTTGTAGAGGAATCCGTGACCGTGGGTGTTTGGCAGAAAGAAAGAGGAAAGGAGGATAAAAGGAGTTCCTGTGCTTCTTGGTGACGAGCGTGCCCAAGGGCTAATAATAGTAGAGGCGCTCGAAGTGGACGCAATATGCATCCAGCACATTCCCTCCGCCCGAAGAGATACCCCGAGAGATGGAAAGACTGCGCTTAGACGCCCAATTTATTTTACCGTCAGGCTTTCAAGAACAGTCTGTCTCTCTCCTTATTGGATATGATTAATATTGAGAGATTGTGTCCAGCAGAGGGACGCCTATTATAGGAAAAACGATGGCCATAGAAACAAGATTAGGATGGACCGCTGTAGGCCCGCGGCCTTGCTCAGCCCAGGTGAATCATTGTGGCAGTGTGATAGTGCTTCGCTCTTCCGCCGAATCTGAGGAAATATCTAGTGCACTCACTCGATTTTGAAAGCTAGAGATCATTGGGCTCAATGTGAACGGTCCAGAAACGAAAGACCAGATCCAGGATGTAGTCGTTGCGGGTTCTGAGCTGAACATTATTAAGACGGAAGGCCGTTATAAGGTAGCTCTGCCTTGGAAATCGCATGTAGGTTTAGCCAACAACAGTGCTGTAGCAACCAAGCGCTTCAACGTTTTGTTGTGGAAGCTAAACGGTGACAACAGGTTGTTGGAAAGATATGATAACTTCATTCAAGCTTTTCTTTAAGATGGTCATGACGAGAAAGCACCTCTGGCAGAACAGGATTCTCCTCAGAGACAATATTATCTTCCTCATCGTGCGGTCATTCATGAGGATCGATCCACAGCCAGGTGCACATTGTGTTCGACACATCTTCGCATTATAGGAGTGTGAAATTCGTGATAGAAAATCTGGATACAGGTCCTAACTTGAATCATGACGTCCTAACGCTCCTGCTTCGATTTAGACGATACAAGGTAGCCCTGGCAGCCAATGTAGAGAAGTCCATTCTTGAGATAGCGTTACGAGACGAATACAAGGATGTACTGCGTTTCCTCTGGTTGAAAACGCCACCGAAAATTGGTGACCCCTATCAGAACAAGAGACTTGGCGGATGACTCGAGTCCCATTCGGAGCTACTTGAAGTCGTTTTTTACTCACTGCTACTCTGAAGCAACATTTCAGGTGCGTTGAGACTCACTACCCCAAAACAGCTCGCTTCCTTCAAGACTCCATTTACATGGACTATTTTCTTGTCAGAGCTTCAACTGCAGAGGACGCGCTTTGACTGCAGGCAGAAATCATAGAAATTTTTCAGGACGCCTCTATGATCATCCAGAAGTGGAAATCTAACGACCCAGACACGACAGCTGCCTTAAATGAGAAAATGACTCCAGAGAAAAAAGGGTGTCCCCACCGGGAAATTCCAAGGTATTGGGACTTGTTCGGAACACGATGACAAACACATTTTCACTAAACATTTCAACATCCTCGATTTAATTCGCCACCACCCAATCGCTAAGGGGTTCGCACCTCAGTCGTCAAAATATACGACCCCTTAGGGTTTCAGTCGCTGTTTTTGGTACGAGCGAAGATGTTTTACAAGACCTCTAGAAGGCCAACCTTGATTAGAATGATATGCTACCGCCGCCTTTGGAGAATATCTGATGTGAATGGAATGGAGAAGTGGCCACTCTTAACAACTTCAGCGTTCCTAGGATTCTGGGTGCAGGAATTGAAGGTAGTATCGATCTACACATTTTTGCAACTGAAAGTGCGAGAGCATATGGCGCTGTAGCGTACATGTCCATACATGAACCTAGCAGAAAGACTAAGACTAACCTGCTCATTGCGAAGACGACAGTTGTGCCGCTAAAACCAATCACTCTGGAAAGACGAATTAATGTCGGCGTTAATAGCGGCAAGAAGGTATAGCTACTTCACGAACTGTTATTACTTTTCCGACTTAATATCTTGGTCAGACTCTCAGATCACTATTTGCTGGATTAGGAAAGACCCCAACAAAGGGAAGACCAGCTGCAGGTTCTTTGGTCACGCAACGTAAAGGAGTACCTGAGCGAACTCTCAGATCACTATTCGCTGGATCAGGAAAGACCCCAAAAAAGTGAAGACCAGCTGCAAGTTCTTTGGTCATGCAGCGAAATGACTACCTGAGCGAACTCTCAGATCAGGATTTGCTGGATCATGAAAGACCTGAAAAAAGGGAAGACCAACTGCAAGTTCTTTGGTAACGCAACGTAAATGAGTATCTGAGCGAACTCTCACAGCACTCTTTGCTGGATCAGGGAAGACCCGAAAAAAGGGAAGACCAGCTGCAGGTTCTTTGGTCACGCAGCGTAAATGAGCAGCTGAGTGAACGCTCAGATAACTATTCGCTGGATCAGGAAAGACCCAGAAAAAGGGAGAACAACCGCAAGTTCTTTGGTCACGCAGCGTAAATGAGTACCTGAGCGAAATCAGAAACTTTGCAACAAATCACCCGATGGAACCCGACGTGTTGAAGCCTGGGACAAGAATAATAGTGCGTCTTGGCGAACGACAACGTCTGAGAAATCTCTGGTTCTTCGCAAGAATTGAAGACATTCATCGTGGGCGCGATGGTGAAATGCGCTCTTGCTTCCTACGGTTGCCAACAAGGACTATATTCAACCGTCCAGTCCAGCTCCTGTACCCATTCGAGGTTACCCAGTATCATTTTGGGCCGGGCAGGATATTGGTACTTCTTCGTCGACAGATTCAATGTCATCATCATTTGCAAGTTTTCATGAAGCGGTACCCTTTGGGCAGCTGCGCTTCATCTTCGTGATAAAAAAAAACCTTCTTTTCGGTCTCCGTCATCTCGACTCCGCTCCTTTGAAGAGCACACGCAACAGCAGCTTCACCCTGAGGTCCATCACAGGCTTTATTATTCTTAAATGACCGGCCACCTCAGAGGCAGCGAAATTATTAAAGGTCCTGTGGGTGCTGAGGCATGCATGAGGCATGTAGAATGTGCGAGCTCCCTTTCTTTGGCCTAGTAATTTATCGCTGTGTTAACTCAGTAAACTTTGGACAATCATCGTTTGGTCGTGAAAGCCCTCTTAAGCAGTACCCTGTTTGCCGCTGCGGTGGCTCAGCTCGACTATTAAGCCGGAATTCTCGGGTTCAAACCCGGCCGCGGCGGCCGCGTTTCGATGGAGGCGGAACGCAAAAGACGCCCGTGTGCGGTGCGATGTCAGCGAACGTTAAAGATCCCTTGGTGGTCGAAATTATTATGGAGCCCTCTACTACAGTACCTCTTTTTCTCTTTATTTTTTCACTCCATTCTTCCTCCCTTCCCTGTCCGCCAATATGTGAAACAAAACTGCACATTTTTCTTTGTTCGAAAACACATTTTCGTTCTATAAACTGAGACCTCGATAAAACAAACGAGATATATATTATTTATTTTTGAGTTTCTGGCTACTTTGAGCATTGTGGTTGTGGCGATACGCGAAGAAAATTTCGTCATTACCTTTGGCTGTGTTGTATCTCGATATTATTCGGGGAAGTAATTCAGTGCAAGCCTCATTTTTTTTTAAATTTATCCAGATTCAGATATCTTTCAATGTGTGACATCAAATGCACCTGAAAATACAGAATTTATTTCTATGTCCGGATTACTTATTGTTATAGTGTTTTGAGGTAAGGCAGTTTTTTCTTAATCTGCTCTGGTTATTTCGTGACGCTAACGTTCTCTTCAGTTTTCATGGTGTAAACTTCGACGTTTCTTAGCTCCTTTCACATATTGACCTTAACTTCTTCATAATTTGTGTTATGAATCTTAAGTTTTTTCCAAGACTGCTTTCAGCGAAGTTTTAGTTACACCTTTGTGAGATTGTTTTACAGCTGTAACAACTTAACACTAAACACTGCAGCCATTTGATGAACTGCATTCGCGCCTTCTAATATATTGTCGATGGTGCTTGTTGGTTGTTTTATCACTCACAGGGAACAGTCGAAGACCCAAATTGCATCTGAAAACCTTGAATAAAAGAAACCTATCCAACGTACCTGAACAGAGCGAAGCCGGTGGTTGGAGCTCTGTTGTGCCCTTTAGTTCTCCAGAATGACGCAATTTTAATGATTATTGCTAGATATAATTATAACTATCTCTTTTTTGAAACGTGCCCTGCTTTCCCTTAACGTTGTACCTATGTTTCACCTCTACAT
Source organism: Amblyomma americanum (assembly GCF_052857255.1). Lineage (NCBI taxonomy): Eukaryota > Metazoa > Arthropoda > Arachnida > Ixodida > Ixodidae > Amblyomma > Amblyomma americanum. Next base: position 113,540,705 of record NC_135503.1, read on the forward strand.
GCTGTCTACACAATCTAAAATTTTATTTCAAGCAGTTACACTTGCCTGCAAGGCAACCATGCAAAGAAAACGAAAATAAATTTGTGCTCTCTAGGGCCAATCATTGTCGGTGGATAACCGGAAAGGAATGAAGTAAAATTCTTGAACATCAAGAAAAAAGCAGATAGGTGGGCAAACCATGCACCTTTAACCAAAACAATTTCATCCTTTGTTGGGGTGACTGATAGAGTACAATACACGTGTCAGTTGACTTTGTGGAGTGGAACGCCTCCTTTAACTCGCTTATGATTTGGACATAACTAGTGAGAGGAACGGCAGCACTTTCGAATTTTGGCTCGCATCGCTTTCGCTCGCCAAGCCTTTCACATTCACTGCAGTGCTCGCCTACGTTACAAGAGCTGTCATTTCTTATAGAAGTCTTGGGTTCGTTCTCTATCTTCGGCCTTTCTGATTCTGTAGCGATAGCTACTTTACGGTAGCATTTCGAGCCTTCCGCGTGGCAGCGCCGTGGTGGGGGCGGCGCAGCCATGCTGTGGCTGCGCCGCCACGCTGTCACGTGGTTGGTCACGTGGTTCGGAGCAGCTGCCGGCGGCGCGGCACTGTGGCTGATCACGTGGTTCGTCACCTGGATGGTCACGTGACCAGCCACGTGGTGCTGAGCCGCGCTGCCGGCGAACCCGGGCTGCCACAGTTGTGCGAATGCGCCGTGTCAAATGGGACGAAGATGAAGAGGAACGCCCAGCGAAACGGAGCGGCGAAAGTCTAACTTCGCAATTCAACTGAGCAAGTTCCACTCGGCGAGCTGTAGCTATCGTTTCACTTCAGGTTTAACCAGAGCTAAACCACCGCCATTTTTTTTCACTTCCTCGTATTCGGTGCAGCAGAGCGAGTCGATTATTTTTTCAGAGTTATTGAGCATACCCATAAATTCTGGACAAAACCATTTTTTCACAAAAAAGAGTTGACCAGCGCAATTTTTTTTCATATATTGTAATATTTAAATATTACAATCAAATACAAAAATCAATTATTTTCCTGTCGTCATAAGCGTTCAACATTGGTTTGTTATAATAATCAATCTGTTAATTTGCTGTCATCAAAAGCCTTCCCCATTGGTTTTTTATGGCAGCCTAAACTAGTCGATGCGAGCGATGGAGCAAATTAAAAAAAGATTTTGCTACGCATCAAAAGAACTGACCATTACCTTCAATATTTACATAACAGTACCTTGTAATGTTACAGTTGTAACGGGATTCACGGAAAACAACCTAAGGAGAGCTAGACTTAATGGCTGTCGAGCTCCGTTCATCAACACAACGATCTCGCTCCATGCGCTGGCGGTACGACTGCTGCCGCTGCCCATCTTCCTCCTAGCAGTCACCCCCGGCTGAAGGCGAAGCCATTCTGGCGAGTTAAGACAACAAACATGTGCGGGTCATAGTACGGCTTCAGGCGGGACACTCTAACAGCCTCCCGGTTACGGCGGCGTTGATCTGTCGCTGGTGTCACTCGGTTTGCAGTGTAGTTGACCGGGGAAATCCGGTCTACGACGCGGTAAGGTCCGTGGTACTTCGGGAGAAGTTTTGAGGAGAGGCCGGTTGTGGTAGAAGGTACGCGAAGTCAGACGACGCAGCCAGGTAGAAAACTGTCAGCAATGAGGTTGGTGTCGAACTCTAACTTTTGATGCTTCTGCTCACCGGACTTTTAACGACCGAGATAGCTGGCGGCACTCCGCGGCCTGTTTGGAAGATTCTGAAATGATGGTGCACTCAGACTCGTCAGGCCGATAAGGAGTACAGTACCTAGCGGTGAGGAAGGTTTTCACCCGTAGAGAAAAAAAAAGGGTGAGAAGCTAGTGGTGGTCTGCGCGGCGGTGTTGCAGACGTAGGTGATGAAGGGCAGGATCAGTCCCAGTCGGAATCGTCAGAAACACGTACATGGAAAGCATAGAGCCTAAGGTTAAACTGTCCCTAAAAAACCATTAGTCTACGGATAGAAGGCGGTATGGTGAGTGATATTACATTGTTTGAGAAGAGATTCCACGACGTCGTACAGAAAGACCCGCACTCGATCGCTCAGCCCTTCCCGAGGTGCTCCATGGCGAAGAATGAAGTGATGCGAGAAGATGAAACGTGTGGCGTCATAGCAGCCGGGAGGGCCCCGGTTTCGGCGTAACACGTGATGTGGTCGACGGCCACAACCCAGCGGTTGCCAGCAGCAATGTAAGGAAGCAGTCCTTTGAGGGCATTTCGAACGCGGTTAAAAGGCCGGGAAGGGCATAGGAGATGCTTATCGGGCCGACTGAGTGGTGACGAGTGAGCTTGCGACGTTGACAGTCACGACACGAGCGGACGTGTATACAATATTCATCTTTACACAATATTCCAAGTTTTTGTCCAAGAATGCTGTGCATGGTCAACCCGACTTTCACTTTACCATGCCACTTGCCGTTGCCCCCAGGCCTGTACAAATGGGTTTTACGAATTCAGGATCGCCGTCTTAAAGCTCTTCTCACTACTTACTATTTTGATCCGCTAAGCTTTCCAGTTTCTTCGTCGAACTATTTTCCGGTCAAGCAGACTAATAATATTACTCCTGCAAACTGTCGCAGCACCCGTACCGGGACTACAATTTTTTTAAAATTCACGTTTCCCATACCACCACTCCTTCACTTCCTTCTCATCCAGGCCTTCTCCTCAGAGCGAAGACCTTGTTTAACACCTTGCCTGCGATAGAAGCATTGCCTGGGTGAATACAAGCCCTATTATAGAAACGCCCTGTGAATTGCGGCTCTCCCTTGCCCACTGGTTCCCTTTGATTTGAGTTTTCCAGCGATAGCTACATTACGGTAGCATTTCGAGCATTCAGCGTGGCGACGCCGTGGCGGTCGCGGCGCCGCCACCCTGTGGCTGCGCCACCACGCTGTCACGTGGTTGGTCACATGGTGAGGAGCAGCTGCTGGCGGCCCGGCTGATTTCTTGGTTCGTCACGTTTTTGGTCACGTGACCAAGCTCCACTCGGCCAGCTGTAGTTATCACGTAACTCCTGCTTTAACCAGAGCTAAACCACCGCCAATTTTTTTAAGAATACCAGCTTCCTGCCCTTTCTACCTCTATCCTTGAATTCTCCTGAATATGCATTAAATTAGCTACCAGTCATTCATGCTGTCGGCAAGCTAGAAGAGACATTTTGTAGACAAGGTCGCCAGTTCTTAGAACGCAGTGCATTCTCTGTTCATTAAAAGATTTGCGGTTACGTTTACCTCTCCTGTAGCTTGACTCCTCAGAATTACTCGTGAAGCTCTCCGAACATTCGCATTTGTACCCCAAGAACAACATATTAACTGTATACATTCTTCCTTTTAACTAGTTCGAATAATATTAATGCACAGCATTACTTGGCTCATGCGTTGCGTCCGAAGAAAATGTGTACTGTATGAGTGGACACTTGCCCGAGCTTACCCCAGTTACTCGGTAAACTCGGGCAAGGTCGGGAAAGCTCGGAGGAATGCCAATAGGAGGAAGCACGGGTATGCACAGAAGTGCGTCGCGCAAGCTGCGCGGGAAGTTGCTCGGGAAAAGCAACTTGGGTGAAACAATAACTACGGGTGGCTGTGACAGGAACAGCCACATGCCAGTACACTGGCGCATCGTTTAACTGTTGCGCCACAGCGCTGGTAGTGGCATTAGGACTTGCCGTCGTGTGTGAATGTAATGTAGAGAATGAGCAATTCTGCATATATGGGCATTAACCGACGAAGCTCAGAATGGTGTGCGGTTTGGTGTCCAACGTGAACTAAATTACACAAGCGCACCGACCACAAACCACAGCAGTGGAAACAGCCGTAATGCACAATACTTCAGTATTCATAGCACGTCAACAGACATAAGTTCCCCTTGGAGCTCTTTATGTGATCAGTATTACTTATGTCACTGCACTCGCTGCCTCCTGCTGTCTTCATGAAATGTCAGGCCGCCGCGGTAGCTCATTGGTATGGCCCTCGGCAGCTTACCCGAAAGACGCGGGTTCGATCCCGGCCGGGGCGGTTGAATTTCGATGGACGCGAACTTCAAGAGCCCCGTGTACTGTGCGCTGTCAGTGCACGTTAAAGAACCTCAGGTGGTCAAAATTTCCAGAGGCCTTCACTACGGCGTCCCTCATAGCCTGAGTCGCTTCGGGACGTTAAACCCCCTAAAAACCTAAACATAATCTTCATTAAATCTCTGCGAGGTGAACTTTTCTCTTTTAAGCTTTAAGCTGGCTTAGATTTGAAGGGCTGTTTATGCTGTATATATTTTATGTGTTTTTTTTGCTGACCTAAGATTTATTGGTCAGTTTGGGATTTCTGCTAGACTATTCTCTATTGACTATTGACTATTCTCTTCAGCTAGAATCTTTCGTTATCCGGCGCTTTTAAAAGGGAATTTGCCTCCACGCAGTGCTGACTAGTATGCTGTAGAGCTCCATTTCAAATTGGTTTTTGAGGAAAAAAAATCACGCAACTACCAACCTATCTCGGTGAACACTCGAACCGCGCCGCAAGGGAAAGAATAAAGGAGGAAATGAAAGAACAAAGAAAAAATAGGTGCCGTACTGAAGGTCTCCAGAATAATTTCGACCACTAGGGGATTTTCAACGTGCACTGACATCGCACAGCACACGGGCGCCTTTTGCGCTTCGCCTCCATTTGAACGCGGCCGCCACGGTAGGGTTCGAACCCGGGTACTCCGTCTCAGGAGAAGAGCGCCTTAACCTCTGAGCCACCGCGGCCCGGTCAGCTACATTTCACCCCACAGCAAATGCGCACACAGTGAAAATGGTAGCGAGGGAAGCCGATAAGTTAAGCGCATGTTTCACTGTTAAAGCGAACCAAAGTTTGCTTCGAAAGCGAGGCCCTGTTAACCTGATCTTTACTTTGTACCTCTGAGTTGTTTATATTATTCTACGTGACTAGTTTTCTCTTTCAATCTTTAAGTCATGTGAATACCAGACCTCACCATCCCATATCCATAGAATGTCACCGTGCGCATCAGATCCGCGTTCATCACTAAGCCTGACTGATAAAAAGTTATGCATTCCAATTCATTTGTTATCCGCATTCCGGCATTTATCCTTGATTAGAGAAATCATATATAAGAGCTGCTTGTAAGTAATAGGTGATGTATAAATGTCACGCACATTTTAAATCTGTAAGTAAAATTCTTGGAATTAAATACACAAAAGTGAGTACATTAGTGTGAGGGAAATATTGTTTCTTCCAAGTTAGATCATAGGACTACTTCCTGGATGCACTAAAGTCAAGCATTCCTCCACTTTTCGTCTATCTAATATCACTAGACAAAAAAATTATGTAGCTTATCGTGTATAAATCGTCATAAGGCGAAGCGGAAGTTCGTCTTTCTGAACAACCCAAGCTCAAACTAGGTTAAATTTGTTTTGATTGAATTCAATATGTTTTAATTTTCGAAGTCCTTTATTTTCGTGCTTTTTAAACCTCTATTTTTTTTTATCCTTCTTGATCTGTTTTGTGCTGAATGGAGTCCTTTTTTTTTGCAGTAGTAGGAATTTCCGTCATGTTAGTCGGCACATGATCTTCTGTGTTGTAGTCTCCTTTGATTTTCTTGTTTTCGCCAATTACGTGCACGCTATTTGCAGCGCTATGAATAGCTACATATAACTGCGAATCGGAGCATATTTTCACTCATAGCAGAGACTATATCTTGCTTACTGAAAAAGCTCGCATTTCATTCCTCAACCGCTTCTCAGAGAGTGTAACCAGACCGTTATTTTTTGTCCCAACAGTGCAACGGCGCATATCCTTGTGACCAAGGCTGTGAATGCATAGGTTACGAGTTTGACGACGGAAGCACGGGCTATTACTGCACGGTGGCTGGTGGTAGCGGTACTAACGACTACTCTACCGCTTATGCTGGCGGTTCTGGTGCAGACCCCAACCTTATATTGCAAAGTGTGTCTTCAATTGTCTCAGACACGGCACAAACTGCCGCCCTAATCCGAACACCATCAGGTTTCCGCAAGATATCATCAGGATTAAAAAAGCTGAAAGGAAAAATAAAACTTCCAAGCTTCAAGAGGCCGAAGATCAAAATTCCGAGAATGAGATTACGATTCCGGGGCTGAAACTTTTTCACTTACCATTCAATAAAGCAATGTTTTCTGTGAAGAGTCTTGGGTCTTGTTATAGCAAATCGACGCTGACTTGCGCCTTGGCACCGAACAAGAAGTGCACATTGGTGCCAAGTGGATTTCATCATAAATGCGCAGTCTTCATAAACATCAGGAAGGTCAGCAAAGATCAATAAGAGCTTCTTTTGAATGTCGCAGCCTAGCCAGTCCTAATGCCTACGTTCATATCCTTCCCCACCCGACTGTTCCTTGGCTCCTAGGTAGAGGCTTAATTAATGGGAGCAGGTAAGAACATGTTGGAGTGTTTGTTATTAATGTGAATTTTCAAGCAAGCAATAGGGGATTTAAACAACTGGTTCAAACCGGAGTGTTCTTCATGAGCACAGCGGTAGAATTTGAGAATACGCTCAGCGCGACGCGGCGAAACGTAACCTTCAGGCATATAACAGTATAGCCAAGCCGTATAACAAGTCTCTCGTGAAAAGAGACGCCGCCCAGCAATGCCTGAACGAGTCACACACAAGTGGACATAGGAATGATAGTGAAGTGATCTTTGTGTTTACAAGAATTACATTTTGGAGAAGACGAAGTGCCCCTGCTAAGGTGGCTGCACATCACTGCAGTGAAAAATCTTGTCATCCCCGTAAACACGTTCCTTATATCAAGAGAATTGTCTTCACATCATCTGAGGAAGCTCCCGAAGTTCATGCGACGTCTCATTGGGTGGAATTCAGGAAATAACCCTGAGTCATTCCTGCAGCTGAACTATGCTTGGAGACTAGGCCTCGGGCCACCGGTGCCGCGCTGGCGGAGGTGGCTTCGCTATCGTCGTTCATGACGGCTTCAGCAACACCTCTTTTGACAACTGAGCCTGGGTTTCAGCTCCTAGTTCTTGCTCCCGGTCCATCGGCGGCAGCGCACATCTCGCCTTCTCCAAATGCACCTCAGTCCGTGAGCGATCTGCCCTCTGGGCGGAACTCGGCAATGGCTGCCCAGCCTCCACTGCTGGATGGGGCTTCAACCGTGCAGCGTGAGGAGGAGAGCTCGCCAATGGACCTGTCTTCAGCACCTCCATCCGTGCCACCGGCTTCCCGCTGTTCTCAAAAGCGCCCATCAGAGGACACTGAACAGGATTCGTCTTCTGCCAACTTCAGCTCACAAGGCAAGCGTTTCTGCCTAGCGTATGCCAACCAGGTTGTGCCGGCATCGGGATCGGTATCGTACAAAGTGGCCATTAAAGCTCTGGCAGCCAAAACTCTGGCAGACATTCCGAACAGGATTCTACAGGCGAACCTAGACTCGTGTCTTGGGAGCAAAGGTTTCGTGGCTCCCGACTTTGGCTGCTCTCCAGCGTCTGGAAACGCTCAACTGCATATCGATTACAAGCGAGATCTCGGTGCCGGTCCAGGTGTATCCAGTAGATGGTTCGGGCCTACAACGCACTATTGTTTACAACGTCGACGCTGCCGAAGACCACACGTCCTCCAGCGTGAGTTATACTGTCCGACCCACCGTGTCACCAAGCGCAGTATATGGGAAATGGGTGCTCTTCATTGTCACACTGCAAGGCCCACCAACTGGCCAGAACGACTTTACTACTATGGCTGTATTCTGCGGCCTCTCCCTTACAAACCGAGTGCTGTCTATTGCTACAGCTGTTTCAGACCTATCCCCATGTATCGATCATGTCCTTTTACACCGCAGGATGAGGCTAGGCCACAAGGCACACCGTCTTACAGGTGCGGACTCTGCAAGGCAGAGGACCACGAGATCACCTCTACAACTTGTCCACAAAACCCAACAAAACAGAAAGCGACTGAAAATGTTCGGCGTGAGGTTCGTAAGCCAGTGCCTCAGAATGAAAATAGATCCCCGATACAACATGCAACAGCTTTGGGAGCCTCGATTGGGATGAAGGCGACTCTCTGGAGCTTTCTGAGCCCAATCCACCTGCAGCGCCTACCCAACAGTCTTACAGAGAGCAAGTGTGCAAGGATCGCCGTCGCCTTCAGGCTACACAAAGGAAAAGATTGCTAGAACCTCTGGACGAGGAGATGGCAGCAGCTGACGACAAAATTGCACGCCTTTTAGCCGAGGTCTCTAAGCTACTGCAACGCCGTGATCTGCTTGCTCGTCGTAAACAACCAACGGAATCCCACTCCACGCAATCAACGCTGCAGCACCTTCTACTACGTCCCACCCTCAGGCGTTTTTCGCAGACTCTACAAGGCCTTCTGCTGCACTGTCAGACAAATCAACAACATCCCTTTTCCGATTTATGGTGAACCAGATATCTAACCTGACATAGGTTCTTTTACAACCCTTGGAAGCCTAATCGAAAATGGTGAGTACACGTTGTTGTGGTGTGTTGCAGTGGAACTGCAGAGGCCTCTCCACAAAGCTGAGAGAGCTTAAATCTCGACTTCGTGCGGACAAGCTCGAGGTCTGGGCCCTGCTGCTGCAGGAGACCAATGCCTTGCCATCCATTCCGGGCTTTAATGGATATATGTCTCCTTCAATGAACGACTGTTGTGTGCTCACTGCTGCCCCTCCGGGAAAGGCGGCGGTGTACATTCATGCGCATTTTCTTCAAGTTCGCCTCTGTCTAGAAAACTGCTGCACCTCATATCAAGAAGTTGTCGCAGTGGCTGTGAAGCTTCCCAAGGCAATTGTTGCGGTCGTGCCTTGCTATGTAAGACCCGCCGGTGGAGCTCCCTCCAGCATTAATCTGGGGTGGTTATTTACTCTACGACGACAACACCCAGTGTGGCCTATTTTAAATCGGTTGTGACATTAATTCCCCTCACCCGGACCAGGGGTGCCCCACTTCTAGCCCCTGTGGTAGGCGTGTGCGGGACGCTTTCGCGGATGCGCTGTTTGTTCTGCTCAACCATCCAGATTCAACAACGCGGACTGTGCGCCATGCTCTCCGTCCAACATATGCTCAACACCTTACGAGGTGGTAAGGTCCCAGCACTCTCTTGTGGCACCTCGAGACAGACTGTTGGGGTAGTGACCACCATTCTATCATCATCGATCTCCATCTATCAACGGCCCGCCGATTACGCCATTGGTGTTCTCTGGAATACTCCGACACCTCCCGCACCTCCATCGAAGGTCTCTCTCTGCAGTCATCTACACTATTTGTGGACTGCATAAAAACTGCTCTGAATAAGGCTACTACTGTCACCTGGACTGACGTCAATCGGCCGGCGCCGGATGTTTGTCTGCTTAAGCTGTGGGCTGCTCGCCGACAAGCGGAGATGGCAGCTTCCCGAGACCCAAATTCTGCGCAAGCAAGGAGAAGGTTGAATTACCTTACTGCCAAGGCTCACAGATATGAACGCGATCTCTCGCAACGGCAGTGGCATGCGTGGTGTGAGCATTTCTCGACAAAGTCATCGAATGCTTTTCTCTGGCGAACGTTCCGTGCAACAGAACATGGTTCCCGTCGTCCAGACGCAGCGGCCACAGCATACTTCGCAGATAACTCAGCTCCGGATGATTTCGCCAAAGAGGCAGCGCGGAAGTTTTTCTCCAAGTATGATGTGCTGCCTCTAAGGGTCATAGGAGCCCCCTTGGCTGCCATTCCAGGTTATGTCAATAAGCTTCAAACTACAGCCGACGCCAAGGGATTTGCAAGCCCATTTTTCATGCCCGAGTTGCTTGCAACAATAGATTAGGCCCGTCGGAAGACTGCACCCGATCCGGAATCCATTCCTTACGAGGTTTACAATAACTAGTGTTCCGCGGCACTCCCTCAACTCTTTGCCACCATTAACAAGGTATGGATAGAAGGCTTCGTACCAGAATCCTGGAAATTGGCTATTCTGATCCCCATCTGAAAGCCGGGGAAGCCCCCGAGAGACCTTGGTAATTTTCTGCCTATATACCTTACGCCAACAATGTGCAAACCTACCTAAAAAATGCTTGCCACACGACTGTCGTGGTGGCTTGAACACCGTGGTTTCTACCACCCCGCTAAAATTGGCTTTCGTACGTCCATATGTAAAGAAGATGGACTGCCTGTATTGGCGTCAGCAGTTCTGGCATCAACTAGCAGCCAAAATGTACGTACGTACTGTACTGGCCATGGACGAAAAGGCGTGCGGTAATATCAGTCCTGCTGCCATCCTGGAATCGCTTCACATGCTACATTTCACCGTCAGAGTGCGCAATTTTGTTAAATCCTTTCTTGAAGGACGACACTTCGTCATACGCCTCCGTGGTGAGGCCGTCGGATCATTTGCGCCTCTTCGCGGCGTACACCAGGGATCGGCATTGTCGCCAACGTTATTAAATATTGCTTTCATCCCACTTCCTTGGCGCTTACATGATGTCCCGTGGGATTAAGCTCTTATTGTACAATGACGATATAATGGAGTGGAGCACTCACAATGACCGGATGACTCAAGCAGCAGCCCTACAATCAGCCATAGATATTGTCAACTTATGCTTCTTCAATTGGTCTTCAGGTTTCAGTGAGCAAAACCACGTTCATGTCAGTCGCCATCCGCTGGGGCGCCGTAAACTCGCTGCGACACCAATTCGTCTCCATCCATCCGGAACAGCAATTTAAGAAAGTTCGACCGTAAAGATATTTGGCTTGACAATACTTGAGTCAACAACATGAACTGCTTGGCTTTCTCACGCTATAAAGCAAGCAATTCAGACGTTGGTTCTGATTAGACGCATTGCTCCTATAACAGGCGGAGCCCGCTCTCATGTTGCACGACAGCTGGCGTGGGTGGTTGTGCAACCGTGCCTCTTTTACCAAGCCCAATTACAGCATTCGACGAGGGCTGAATGAGATCGCCTTGAAGCTGTTAATCGAGAGGCAATGAGGGTCATCATTTGCCTTCTCCGCACCACCCCGATCGTTACGCTCCAAGAACATGTCCAGCTCAATACACTAGATGAGCTGGTGTAGCAACGACGCAATGCTCGCCAGCTTAAGTCTAACCTTACACACACAACGTGTGCACTCAGGGCATATGCTTCACCGCACTCCATTCTACAGCCGCCCCCGCAAGTTCTCCTTCCCTGGCGTTTTGTGCAGCTAAGCGACAATAATAATAAGAATTGGTTTTTGTGGAAAGGAAATGGCGCAATATCTGTCTCATATACCGGCGGACACCTGAACCGCGCCGTAAAGGAAGGGATAAGGGTGGGAGTGAATGAAGAAAGGAAGCTGGAAGTGCCGTAGTGGAGGGCTCCGGAATAATTTCTATCACCTGGGGATCTTTAACGTGCACTGACATCGCACAGCACACGGGCGCCTTAGCCTTAGCAGGCATCCATGCCTGCAACACAACAACGGCAGTTTACTGTCCTTGCAAGCCTGCGCTGAACAAAGCGTCCAGGTTCCGCCTCTCAGAACCTCCTTCCTTCGGTGCGGAGATGTTTGCTGTTCAAGAAGCACTTTGCTCTGTGGCCGCCGTTTTTATGATACCTACGGCCGCATTGCCATTCGCACCGACACTCTACACGTTATACGCCTGCTACGACACGTCAGTCGCACCCCAGAAATCTGCCAAGACATCCATCGTCTAGCGGCACGCATCCCGCAGCAAGTCCGTATTGAGTGGGTCCCGCGTGACCTCCTGGGCGCGCAGAGCCGTGCAGATTCTACGAACCGCTTTCCGACCCCAACCTCGACTTTGCCTCGAGTCCTCACTCTGGATGAGACCACCCTCCTTTTAGCAAGAAAGGAACATCTCCGGCGCCGCACACGTGCTCTAATTGCTCCGTGTAGGGTGATCCTCCCCCGTGGTCTTACCTGTGCAGAGGAGGTCGTCGCTTCGGAGTATACGGGTCGAGGTTACCCTAACTCCAGCCGTGACATGTTAGTGGCGGCAATTCCAAGATTTATATCCCCGCCCCGAGTGTCCAGTCTGCAAAATCAGTGATAATGAAGCGGATAATCACCATCTGCTCTGTGTTTGCCCGGCGCTAAAGCCGACGAGAATTCGGCACCTGGCGGCAGTTGGTCTCTCACCGAACAATCCGTATTCATATATCGCTTGGACACAAGGACCAGATTATCGTTCCCTCCTTGATTTTATTAAATCAGCCAACCTTTTTCATTTTTAAGCATCCTTATCATCCCTCATTTCATACCATTTATGCCCAAAGGCAATAAACATCCCATAAAAAAGTAAATTTTTTTCAAAGCGAACCCAGAGCATACCATTTACAATATTTCTCTAAACAAAAAAGTACTCCAAAAGATAAAACTGAACCCGATGAAAACAAAGTGGAGAACAACATTTTATGGTCAAGTCAGGTACAGAGGGGAGATTCATGATGCGCGCTCAAAGCAGACATGTTCCTAACAAATTCACTCATTCGCGCCGTAGACTTGCAGAAAACATTAGCTAAATAGACCCATTCGTCATGTGTAGGCGTCGCTGAATGACTGAGAGGACAGTATCGGTAGTGCATAATCACGCTGCTCTTCGCTTCACCGACCTGTACGCGGCTTTTCGATGAGTGGTGAAAAAACACGCCGCATCAGAATTAAAAGAGTACCACGCTGCCTTTCTCTGTTACCACGGCCTACAGCCGAAACGAGAACAGCTTGTTTTTTGAGTAGGCTTAAGGGAGTAGAAAAGTATCATCACAATTGCTATTCGGTAACGTGAGCAGATGTCGCGAGTAAGTGCTGGGGCCTACCATATTGGCAGGAAGGGTGCTACGGTCTTAAAACAACATCAACCTTTTAGAAAGATGGGGCCGCTTCGAAATCTAGGCATGGGTACGTACGCGTAAGCATGGTTGTATCTTGACAAATTTCCGGGCCGCATTATTTAATTGCGACAGCCTGCCTGCTGGCATAAAGTATTATTTACAATTATAAGTACACACTGGAGCAAGTCCACTAACATCCGGTGGTGCGGCGCAAAAATCTATTCTTCTAAGTTTGGTGGATGACCTGGGGGCACTCCCCACCTGAGCAGATGTTTCTGCTGGACAGCACGCTAAGAGGGGCAGGAGTTTAGTTGCTCGCCACTTATGAACCCCGAAATTTGACCTCGGTTTATTTGGTCCAAAAATTTGGTCCAACCATAACTGATCGTACCAGACACGATTACGACCTCTGAATTTTTCCCGGGCTATGGTCAAATTTTGACCTTGGCGATTTGGGCGCGATTCTCTGAGTAGCCATGGAAGAATAAGAGGCGGAACCGCCTGTCTAGCCATGCAAGAGCTATCGCTTTGGTTCACATACAACAGTGGATAAAGCCTGCCTTTTTCTCTCTGTAATGTCCTGTTCTATTGACAAGAACCTAGAGTCAGACATTTTCATCGATCCCGTTGTCTCTTGTAAAGCCGCAAGCAGCGGCGCACACACACGAGCGAGAAATTCCCGCAATAAAAGGGTGTCTTTCCTGAATTCTAGCAGTTTTGTGTTTTACGAAATCCTAGACTAAGCTACGATGCTTGAAACTCGAACCACCGATGGCTAGCAAGCAGCTGTAATTAATTTCGAATCCAACACCGCAGGGGCAGCATAGTCATATGGGGCGATTATAAAAAGGCACGCAAAAGGTTACGGTGGCCGTAGTGCTATCATTTCAGAAATAATAAGAGAAAAATGAGATGGGCATTTTTGTGGAACTTGACGTAACTCACATTTAAAAGTGGGCGCCTAATGAGAGCAAATAGGGGCAAAAAACACTGAAACGACGGGACAAAAAAGAAGCTTTAAACTCATACGAGATGTAGCCAGTCTTGCTTTTATTAGAGCTGTAAAACATTAAAAATTAGGAAAGAAAACAGAGCGCCCTGGAGAGATTTTTTTTCTTTTCCAGTTTTGTCCACACACCCCCATTTTCCTTTCTTTTTGGCTTAACAATATATTCATAATTCCTACACCTACTTCTCACCTGTTTTAAAAGCACGCCACGATTGCTTTTTTTTTACTTTCTGAACTACAATCTCTCAGCAATAACTCATTATACTTTTAATATGCAATTGATAAAATTAAAGGTACAATCATTTCCGTACGCATTCGTTGCTTTCGGTGAGTGTTGGTTTCGTTCATACGCATATATCGACACATATCTGAAAAAGGTCAAGCCAGGTTGTTTCACCAAATCTTGCTCTATTTTTTGCTACCAATACCAAAGAACATTACAAAACAGGCTAATTTCTAACTTTTTTAGTTTTTTATTTTACAAACTGTTAGACATTCGACAGTGCGGTCTGTGGAGCTGGACTGTAAAGGAAGGACATTGCTTACTTGAAGAAGATCAATAATTTGATGATAGTTGCCTTATTTTAACAAATTAACTTTTTGATTTTCCACTTTAGGTGCCAAGGTTATGTTGATAATTTGATGGTTGTTATTATCAAAACTGATCCATGATTTTAAATTTTCTTAATTAGCCATGTGGTTCGAAATATTGAATGTTATAAAAAAGGCAATTTAAAAATTTGTGACTTGTCTTTCCCGCGTTTGTCACTTATAAAGTGCCGTCACTGTGCATGCAATCATCGACGAAATCAACTCAACTTCTACACCATCAGATACGCTAACAGCACCTGCGTTAGACGTATAATTGCGAGAGATGAGATTTTATGCACGTCCAATGTGGGAAAGGCAATTCAACAAGCACTCATGTGCGTATTTTGTAAATTCACTAATTTAAAAATCTAAAAATTTATAGACGTAGCTCACCTTCAGTGTTGACGGCCACCTATTTAGAAGTATAACCCAAGCTTACATGATAAAAATTAAAAATAAGAAAGTTTATTCTTTAGTTCCACTGATGTCATCATTCAGTTATTGATCCATACGACGTACATAGTGTCCGCTTCCCTTTACAATCCAGCTGAATAGATCGCACCGATGTATCTCGCAGTTTTGTAGCGATAGCTACATTACGGTAGCATCTCGAGCCTTCAGTGTGGCGGCGCCGCCACGCCGTGGCTGTGCCGTCACGCTGTGACGTGGTTGTTCACGTCGTTCACGACTGCCCGTCCGGAAAGCTTACCTGCACCCGACTGGTACAGTGGTGTCCTTTTAGCTGGTAGTTTCCTTGCAGCCTTAGGTTTTTTAAATGCTAACGCTGAAGGCACGACAGCTTGGTGAAACTGCTGGTAACCGTCTTTCACATTCGCAACGAAGTCGCTCTCGGCGAAGTGGAGCGAGCACATTCCGGTCGACACATTGAAAAGTGCTCCTTCATTTCTTTTTATGGCCACAATCAAGTTCTTGTATATGTCCGTATGCTTTCTGACCCTGTGGTAGGTGACCTGAAAAAAGTTGAAAGTGGCTTCGCTCGGCTACGCTAGGATATACGCAGCGAGAGGTACGTTTCTGTGGCTGAGCTTGTTTTTAAGAAACTGAAATTGTGTGACCAGTCACACGACGGGCCTGCACAGCCTCATCTGTTGGTACCGTTGACTGACGCCTTCATTATAGGCTCCGCCTCGGCGGCTGTGCGCCGTCTACTACGCTCAGCAGTCTGGCATCTCCATTTGGCATCTCCATTTGTTCTGGCGTCTCCGCTACTCTCTTCGCTTTATGATGCTCATTCTCTCTTTGTTGAGTACCCAACTTCGAGGCGACAACCTCAGCATCGAAAGAGTTGATCTTCTCTTGTCTATACCGCCTTTAGCAGCGGCTGCACTCTCTGCCTCTGCATCGATATGAAAAGCTGTTATACCGACCTATTACATATCTGCCTTTTATAAGGAATGCTGCGCATGCGACGCGGGGTTCGGGTGATAGAGCGGCGTGCGGCAAGGTGGCGACGATGAACGCGCCGCCGCTGTAGGGTCTGTCTGGTCAGCATGGTATCGGCGCATGCGCAGAACTGCTCATCCGCGTGACGTCAAGCTCGGCTCTGACGGTGGAGCGGGCGCGCGGTCGCAGCGACGGAGAAGCTCACGCCGCACCTTGCTTCGCTCCGGTTGCCATTATAACGGCGCATGCGCACAACTTTCCTCTCCCATGTACCGCGAAATGCGAGCCTGGTAGCCCATTGTAGCTATCGCTACAAAAAACGTCAGAGATCACTGCGGCAACCCGCATTGGAGTAATGCGAAAGCATTGACGCCTCCTTGCACCTCTTTGCTTCTCGTTGATTCTCATTTATACTCGTCGCCTCTCTTAAACTTAATTCATATTAATTCATATTAATTCACACTGCACCCAATCCACCTAATGCATTCTTAATTCATACTCAATTCACCTTCATTTACTTGATAGGTTATCGCTGTTTGATTACGATACTCATTTTTCTTCATTTTCCACACTTCCGTGATTAATTACATTAATTAACACACTCTGATCATACATATTTTCACCTCAATAAACCATTTTGGAAGTTCAAATTTGGCGCCACGGTTGCTTCCCGTCCACTTACTATATGCCCGTCCAGCCTATTTCGCCGTCCATTGACTTTTGTTTCTAAATAATTTCCTACCCTACGACAATCAAACTTTTTCGATTAATTTGCACTCATCAAACTTATTTCAATTCATTTCGAACTTTATTTCCACTGCTTTGCCCCGGTTTGTTCACAATTTTGCCATCCACTGGTGCTTGCCCATCGACTCATTATATCGACGTCCGCTCTATTTTAAAGTTTTTTTACATTTTTTGCTCTAATGAATTAACTAAAAATCGGATTGTCATGAAATATTTTGCGCACTACTTTCACTTCACCCTCTTTCGACTAAAATCTCTTTTTTGACTCTATCTCTTCTAGTTCCTCACAATCGCTGCGGACATCGCTGCAGACAGCTGCGGACACGATCCCCGTCGACATAGCCTAGTAAAGCTTTCGCTTTAATAAAATGAATTTTACATTGTAGCTTGTCATACTTGAACATGCAGGGCTGCAGTTTTTGCCTCAGCTGTATTTTATGTCATGTAACACACTGAAAGCTATTGTGCGCCAAATTGTTTACAAATAATCCCAATCTAGCAGAGCAGTGCAAATGTCCTGCCCAGAAGCTTCATCTCGGCATAGTGGACATGCGGATACCACTTCATTGCGTCGAGCTGTGGGGGCCCCAGATATGAGAATGTTTTCGTTGTTTGTACAGAAAACCGTCATCACGTCATTTTTCCCCACCCTCCGCCCTCTAATCTTCAGTTACAACGCACTCTAACTTTTTAACCCAATGGTTAGCCCAACGTTAATATATGTAAACAGTAACTATTTGCATACTAATACTTCCCTTCACCACTGTTTATTCGAATGTGCTTAAAGTCATTCATACCAGCATTACTACATGAAGGCCTTGTTTCTTCAGCTACCATGGTCGATGGAACTAAACAGGGTAAACGTGCGCTGTACATAGGAAGCGGACAGTCTGATTAGTTATATTTTCTTTCATCGCATCCAGTTGATATCAGCGCATCTTTTGTAGCGATAGCTACATTACGGTAGCATTTCGAGCCTTCACCATGGCGGCGCCGTGGCGGTGGCTGCGCTGCCACGCTGTGGCTGCACCGCCACGCCGTTGCTACGCCGCCATGCTATCACTTGGTTGGTCACGTGGTTCGGAGCAGCTGCCGGCGACGTGGCGCCGTGGCTGATCACGTAGCTTCACGTGGTTGGTCACGGGACCAAGTTCAACTCGGCCAGCTGTAGCTATCGCGTAACTCCAGGTTTAACCAGGGCTAAATCACCGCCAATTTTTTATCCTCACGCATGTTTGATCGGCGTCAGTGACATCTGCGGTGAGGCATTCACATTAACATTATCTTAATGTGTTAGATAATCTGTGCGTGCAACTCGGTTATACGAAAGGGAGGCACTCACTTTTCATCATGATTTGTCGAAGCGTCCGTACTGCGCACACAGCGGCACACAGCAGTTCGCTCACATGGTGTCACATCATTAAATGCATCCGGGTGGTCCAATACAAACATCAAAGTCCAAAAAACACGAACGAACTCGGCAACAAGCGGCAGGCAAGCGAGCGAGGCAGACCTACCCAACCTACGCGTCTAAGGCCGCACGGCCCGTTCCTGCAGAATGGCGGCTGCAACGAGCTTTGTGTAGCTGTACATAGATGGTGCTGCTATGGATGCCATTTTTCAACTCGTCTATTATAACTGATGATGGCAGTAAATTTTTAAGGCGCAAGGGCATCTGCGGTCGAAGAGAGCCATGGCACAAGGTATTTTTCTTCTTCTCAAGGTCGGGTCAACGACTGATTTCCAAAGCATTTCACCCAGATTAAGCCTAGCACAAGGCCAGGGGAAGCTTGCACCTATTATTTCACCGGTGAGTACTCGGCGGCACTGGAGATCGAACTGCACACCTCCCACATGCGAGGCGGGTTCGGTGCGATGTCTGAACGGATGGGAGGGCAACCGATTGAAGGAGCGCTTATAAAATTGGTTGTGGCTTATATGTAGCTAAGCCAGGATATACAAGCGAAAGGTTTATTTATGCTGCGGTTAAGCTTGATTAATCAGAGTTGCAAGAGTATTGCTGACAGAGAGTTAGACACAGTAATTGAGCAGTGGTGTCACTCTATTGTTGCTCCTTTATTGCTACAAAGACTGCAGGCTGGACGGTGAAATATTTGTGTAGGCCGGAGGATCAGACTCTGCATGGTTCTAATAGTACTGCGTGCGTGCAGTGCACGCAGGCACCTCGGCGTTCTCTCCCATGGCGCTTGTGTGTCGCACGTCCCGGCGCCCCAGCTCACTCCTCCTCAGTCTCTGATGCTAGCTTCGCGCGCTTGGCATTCTGTACCTCTCCAGTGAAACAGCTCGCCGGACGACTCCCGCGGGGAGGCTAGTCGCCGCTTTCCGACGGTTGCTCAATGCGTCCCGCTCCCGCTCAACGCTCATAGACGACGGCTCGGCCTCGCTCTCATGGATGGCCAAGCTCGCATTGACGAGGCCAGCGCGGCGCGCCTCTTAGCCATGCACGCGGTGAGTCCCCCGGTCAGGCGGCGACCCATCTGCAGGAGAGGGCATTCGCCATGCCGGCTACGGCGCAGCTGCGGTCAAATGAAGGTCAAACTGCAGCCCACGGCGAAATCGGCGCCATCGGCCAGTAAAGCTTTGGCTTTAAAAGGCACAGTGGCTCTTAGGCCGAACTGCGCGTTTAACTGTAGAAGAGTGGTTGATTGAGGCTCGCCTGTGAAAGTGGCTGTGGTCACCTTTCTCCGCCGACATTGCAGAGCGAATGACGCTATGATGCACGTCACGCAGAGGAGCTAGTGCCTTCGAAATAGCAGAAACCTCCACTGTTTTCACAGGCTTACTGCCGATGGTGCGATGAGCTTCACATATGACTAAGGAGAGCTTCGACTACTGGCGAACCGCAATCGAAGAAGCGGCTTTTAAGTCTGCAACAAAACATGCAGCAGGGATACGCCCTTTCAGTGTGATTTTCCGGGCGTAACTCTTATTAGCCTGCAGACCTCTTACCCAACTGCCTTATTGTTTTCAAAAGAGGTATTTGAATGGTTCAAGGTGTCTAAAATTAAAAAAATTTTGAATGCACTATAATGCAATTTGTTCTTTTCATCAAGATATAAAGGAAGTCGCAACTGATTACTCTGCGGGCTTTGTATACAGGGCCAAATGTGCTAGGTGTTTCAGGCAAGCTGACCACTGATTTAAAATATAATGTTTTTAAGGTAAAGACAAGCTTTTTACGGCATATGAACATCAGTGTGCTAAGTTGCAAAAAACAATACACGCGAATATGGTAACTATAAAAAGTGATCAGCTTCTTAGTGTCACGTTTTTAACTTCACCGATAGGCACCTGATTGCAGTCTGAAATTTTTATCCGGCCGGTAGTAATAGGCACATCAGTTGTTAGAATTTCTAAAAAGCGATTACTCTCGGTCCTGGGCTCGACAAAATTTGCCATTTCGACTAGTTACGTGCAGTGCAGGAGCTGCTTTGCCTGCATCATGCGGCTTTTCGGAAACATGTATTTTGCTAGGATGTAGCCACAGTTGGTTCGGCCGTAGTGGCGAGAATAACTGCGTTTCCAAGATTCTAGAAACTGATATGGCTATTACTAAAGGCCGGCAACAAATCTCCAGTTGCAATTAGCTCCCTACCGGCAAGAGTTAAAAGTTAGCTATTAAATTTTAGTTACCTACTTTATTACTTAACATGATTGGCCTGCTTTTTACGTGCGCCAACTGTGGTATTACTATGCCGCAAAAAAGCTTGCCTTTTCCTAAAAAACGCTATTTTTAAGAATTAGTGATCAGCTTCCTTAAGCAGCTGGTATAAATGTGCGTGCGCATACATCGCATTCCCTACACGCAAATGCTTCCTTGCAATTGTAAAATATAAGTGACTCGGGCATGAGCAAATTACTGGTGCGTGCTATGACAGCTTCTCTGGTATTCGAAGTCACAATCATCGCTACTCAGCCTCATTTAGTTCACCGGAGTCGAAAGGCCAAGATAGCGCTCAATTATTTCTCCTCTATGCTAGCCGGGGCAGCGCTCCTTTTCTAGGCTTATCTCGCAGCTGAAACACGCCTGGCCTCAAATGAATTGTTTTATCAGTATCCATTTTCATCTCCGCCGAAAACATGGTGATCATACATAGCCGTTTTTCTGGCCGTTTGGGCTTGAGCGCTAATAATAATAAGAACGCCACCCCGTGGCGGCGCAGCCACAGGGGTGCGACTCCGCTACCCTGAAGGCTCAAATGCTACCGTAATGTAGTTATCGCTGCAAAACAAACAAAATATAAAAGATAATGCATCCTCGTTCATTACTGGTCTCTTGAAGAGCACAATTCTACGCTTCACTGCAATTACTAGCACTTAGATGCAACCAGGCAGATATATATAGTAGGATAAAAATGAAAATGGAACGCTTTGCGCTTCATGGTGGCATTTCCTCGAAATAAGCTATAAGAGGATTGTGAACTGAACTAATGGCGGTTTAGACTCTTTGAGCTCGGAAACAACTCCAATGACTGAAAATGTTCGGAACCAGTTTTAGTGCGAAAGCACTTTTTGATGAGGTATAACAGGTTGACCGAGTTTGTGTTACGCTTTACTTTGAAGGTGACCTTGGCGAAACCTACTACAGCAACAGCCAATGAATAAAGTCTGCCGCTAATAGGTTTCCAACCCTCGGTGGTGCGAACAGATAAGCATCCCTGGACAATATCCGATAGCCGCAGCCAAAAACAATTCGCGTTGCTGTTGTGGTTGCTTCAAAAGTGATGATGCTGCAACACACATTCCCGCTTCTTCTTGTTTTTCTTCTTCTCCTCCTTAGTAAGCATGGCGCATACCCACGCAGGGGTATTGGCCAAGGATCAGTAGATAATCCGAATGAGGTATTTGCGCGGGGAAAATCGCACTATGCATTGCACATCGTCGTCTTTATCAACTGCCATCTGCGACGCGAACAGATAACATCAGCTTGACTTCACTCCGAGCTTAACGGGAGTCAAATACCTCGCCAGACGCGCCGGCGATCCAGAAACGCAAAACCACGAGCCAACCAGTTTAAACACATAGGCTATTTCCGCACGTCTACTCGGTTCAGCTACGTTAAATAATGCAACTGTGCAGGGTCTAGCAATGATGTTTAGCAATGATGCCTACTGAAATTACGTACTGTTTTTTGCATTCGGCCCTGGTCGTAGCTCACTTTGCAGGATTTATGCCATGGATTTTGCAGTGGAGTGAGCTCATTCACAAGGTACTAGCCAAAGAAGGTTTACTGCAGGTACCACATAAAGAGAAGCTTTCAAGAACTTACAGCATATAGAGTACACCAACAGAAAGAACGCTACTGGAGTATTTATTTTTATTTACACTTAGTGTGATATATAACGGAGGCTGAGCATCGTAAAAGCCAACAAGCACAAAAACAAGACTCCACACAACTCGCAATAGGTGCAAGATAGGGGGGCTCAATATTGAAGGAAAAGCGGAAATACTACTTTTCAAGAGATAATGCAATAGGACGGTAAATTTATTTGCTGGCATGTTTCACATGGTCTTGGTTTCATGGGGCTTAATCTCAAAGGGACTCGAACTATGAGCGATGCCATAGTGACGGGCTTCGAATAATTTCGACTGTCCGGGGTTCTTTAACCTACACGGTCATTGCACAGTACACGGGTCTCTAGCATTTCTCCTCCGTCGAAAAGCGACCGTCGCGGACGGGATCGACCTCGCGTCTTTCTGGTCGGCTGACGACCGCCACGAACACTCAGCCACCGCGGTGGCAGGTTTCGCATGAATCCATGCAACTCATTCGAAAGGTGAAGTGTGCAAAGAAAGAGTGCTAGGATTTTAACGTGGTTAAATCTAGTTCACGTGAGAAAGCAGGTTTTAGACTTGTTGGTGCATGGGTTTGCTTTAATGGGTCGTCGGCACGTCTGGAGACGATATTTGTTCGATTGCAGCATTAGTTGATGCCGAGGATAAAGTGCAATGCACAGTGCGAGCGTGTGCTGCTGTTTAAAACGGTGCGTGATTGGCTGCGGTGATAGCATAGCACTCTTGTGAAGTGGCCAGAAAAGCTGCTCTTGGCGCCACCGGGAATTCAGATCCCAGACGCAGGAATATATATTTTATTTATTTATTCTTGGGCAGGGTCACCCTGAAGTTCAAGCTTCACACAAATTCGGTGAGCCGCTTAGACCTCAATATATCGGCCTGCCCTAATGCAATGGCATGACGTCTTATGAATTGGTCATTTAGAACATTGATACGGTAAATCATATAACGAGAAGGGTACTGCAATTGCGTTGATTGAAGGTACAACATTGTGCAGGATATTGAATGTTAACACGTGCACCTGTGCATCAATGACCTGAGCGATGTCATATCATGGGGTGAAGGCAAAAAATGACTGTAGTGCGTCGGTTGTATATAAACGCATTTTTTTTCTGAATGGCTAAGTATACTAAGATGACGGGATAAAAAGAGTGGCCAGACTACAGACAGGAACTCCAGTATGGGGCAAGACTAAACATTTTTACGCTGTTAGGTTGTGTTCTTTTGCCAACTTTGTTAGTCTGCAGGATAAATATGCTAGTTTGAGATGGACGTTGGAGGAGATAAGATTGATATGGTGGGGCCATTTGAACTTAGTCGTGAAAGTAGCGTTAAAGTAAAGAAACTCATTTATGTGCTCTCTGTGTTGACCTTTTCTTTTTTAATTCCGCCATGGTGGCTAAGTGGTTTTTGTGCTCGCTGCTCACACGAAAGACGCGGGTTCGATCGCAGCGGTCGCATTTCGATGTAGGCTAAATTCTAGAGGCCCATGTGCTGTGTGATGTCAGTGCACGTTAAAGAACCCCACGTCATTGAAGGTCTGCTTACCGAATGTCGCATCGTACATCGGACCACCACTGCCTACGATCCCCAAACTAACGGGCTAACCGAGCGCTTCAATCGTACTCTCGGAGACATGCTTACGATGTAAGTCGCAGCAGATCAGACCAACTAGAACGCTGTTCTTCCTTTCGTGACGTACGCGTACAGCACCGCCACACAGTCAACCACCGGTTTTACCCCTTTCTTCATTCTGTATGGTCGTGAGCCATCGTCCACGATGGATACCATCTTGCCATATACTCCTGACGCCTCCGAGTGGATGCCCCTCTCCGAAGTCGGAAAGCGTGCGGAGGAATGCTGCAAGTTCGCATGCTTTTACCTCGGCATCCCAAAGCCGCCAAGAGCAACACGTTTTTCCGATAGGATCCCTAGTTTGGCTCTGGGTTCCAGGCACACCGCCAGGATTGTTGTCAAAAATCCGTACAGAATACCACGGCCCTTACCGCGTCATCCAGCAAACGTCGCCTGTGAAATACATCCTGAAGCCGCTCAACCCTTCTTCGGATTTGCGCCATCGCTGCCCAGAAACCGTCCGTGACAGCCGCCTGAAGACCTACTACGACCCGCTCCTCTTGTCCTCGCCGTAGGTCGCCAAGGTGGCTCCTCTTCGTTCCCGGGGTAATTGTAGCGAACCATGACGACCGCGCCTGTTGCCGCATAGGCAGATTACTGATGGAGCATCGATGAAGACGAAGCGCATCGATGGAGAAGAAGAAGAAGAAGACAGACGTGCTGACGTGTTCTTGCTGGTCACTGCTGTTTTCTGCATCATCTGGTGGTTCCGGCTTGTTCATCCTTG
Source organism: Amblyomma americanum (assembly GCF_052857255.1). Taxonomy (NCBI): domain Eukaryota; kingdom Metazoa; phylum Arthropoda; class Arachnida; order Ixodida; family Ixodidae; genus Amblyomma; species Amblyomma americanum. Next base: position 113,564,971 of record NC_135503.1, read on the forward strand.
GTGAGCCCGTGCTACGTTAGGGGGTTTTGGCCAAGACGTAGTTTAAGACGCAGTTCATGTGAACCTGAGAGTGCGTTTTGCTGAGAGATGTCGTTGACCTCCCCACGTGGAGGGTCGGCAGCTTGGTTTTCCAGCTTGTCAGCCCAAAGCCTGCCACTTGTGTCTTTCCACAAAAAATGGCATTGATGCGGTTCCCGTGGCTATCGTCCCAATCGGTGAGGGTGTGACCAAAATGAAAACCCCCAAACTAATTCAACAGGAGCTAAAATCATTGACTGCCCAATACCTGCAGATCTCTGAGGTGCGTCCATTTGGCCGTCGAGGAATTGTGTGCAAGTCCTCGGACATCGCTTGTGTTGCAGACTTGCTTAAGTGCAAAAATTTCAGCCCGCTGCCGGTGAAAGCATTCATTCCCGAACAGCTTGCATGTGTCAAGGGTATCGTAAGAGGTGTCGACCCAGCGTCATCCCCGCAAGAAATTCTACAGGAATTTCAGGATGCAGGCGTTGGGGTCCTTTAAGTATACCGCTGCAGTATGGAGGTAAACGGCTCGCGTGTTGCTACTGAGTCTGTAATAACAACTTTTGCTGGCTCTTCCTGCCCTGCTGAACTAAAAATCTGGCCGATTGTATACCGTGTGGACCCTCTAGAACCCCGCTCTCTTCAATGCACCAACTGTTGGCGGATCGGGCATAGTGGCAAAGCATGCAAGTCGGAGACCTGCTGCCGTTTATGTGGAAAAGGTCATTCTGCTGATAACTGCACCTCAGAGCAGCCTCATTGTTGCCTCTGCAGCAACAGTCACTCAGCTGATGATGCCAACTGCGCAAAACGTAGTGAAGAGCGTAGCTTGTTGGACATTATCAAAGAGAAGCGGTGCTCAAGAGCCGATGCTTACGCTGTTCTTAACAGGAAAAAAGATTCATATGCTGGTCGTGTGCCCGCTTCTGCTGGGGACATTGAGTCCAACTTGACTGCCTCAATTGTGACAACAGTCGAAAAAGCTCTTAATAATGTGGTTGAGCAAATGCTAAACACTTTCTCTGAGGCGTTGGCTCAGTTTGTTGCAGTTCAGTCTGCGTGACCATCAACACCCGTCCTGGCAGCAATGTCTACATCTGTTTCAGCTTCTGCTGCTAGTGCTAGCTGCTCTACATCACCTTCTGATGCTCCCCAGGTCCCACCTAACATCTCTGTTCCTAGCAGTGAATGTCGCAGTGACATCTGCACAACAGATGCGAAATGTCGTGCCCTACGCAGAAGCGCCGTGCTTCCTCATCACCATCCAATTCTAGTTCTTCACAGATGAAAGCTAAAAAGGAACCGCTCAAAATTCATCCCTATGTTGATATCCTTAAAGAGGCGGTTTCGGCCTCTTCAATTGGTCAATAATCATGGCAGGTATCAAAGTGTTACAATGGAATTCCCGTTCCGTCTTGTCTTCTCTTCCAGATCTAGACATACTTATTCACAAGCACAAGCCTGATATTGTACTTTTACAAGAAACGTGGTTATCACCGTATAAATCATTTTCAATAAGAAACTTTCGAGTTGTCCGATCAGATCGAAATGTTGGCAGGGGAGGTGGCTTGGTAACCATGCTATCTAAAAGTTTATGTCATCAGGCATCTATCTCTAAGAAAATTGTTCTCCCTGACTGTGAGCTTTTAGCGATCAAAATTTCATTTCCGCATTGTGCTGATATTACAATTGCTAATGTCAATTTTCCTTTAGGTGTACACAGGTCAGACTGTTTAGACAGCTTGGTGACTGGCACGAACAGTGCAGTCATCGCAGGAGATTTTAATTCTCACCGTAGTGATTAGGGAAGTCACACTGATTCCTGCGGCCAGCTTCTCTGGTCGTGGCTGTCTGCAAATGCTGTACGCTGCTGCAATTCTAGAGGAACAACCTTTATGCGAGGGGTTGCTCGCTCAGCCATTGACTTAACATTATCAGCAGGTAGGCTAGATGTGACTGATTGGTCGACAGAGGATTCGGGTACGTCTAGTGATCACTTTCCTTTAACTTTCACTATTCGGTTATCTCCTCTTAAAGCTAGTTGTGTAACCCATAAATTTGTCAACCACAAAATTTATAAAAATCTGATGTCCGCCTCACTTGCCTCTATAGTTAATACAAGCCGGGATGACAGAGCTCAGCAGACGGTTTCATTTTTGCAAAATGCAATAGACCACTCAATAGTCGCTGTACCCGCAGCAGCCTCTACTAAACAGCCATCTCCTTGGTGGACAGATGAATGTGAGAAGGCCTATCGTCGCAGAAACGCAGCCTGAAAAAGGCTGTCCTGCAACCAGAGTCCGGCTAATTGGTTAAACTACAAATTCTTCTCTGCATCTTTCAAAAGAACACTTGCAAGACCCAAGGAGGAGTACAACCAAAAATTAAACATATATCTTTCAAATCCTCGTCATCGGAAAGCCCTGTATAGATTCATGGAACGTAACAAGAGTTATGTCGTCCCTCTTCTCACTAGTTCAACAGTGTTATCACCACAAAAGGCTGAGGAGAGCCTGGAATGTATTGCTCAGGGATTGGCATTACGCTTCCAGACGCAGAGAAATGTCTCTTTGTGCACAATTTCACCCTCTTCCGATTATACCGAGGTTGACGCGTCAGAGCTCCTCTCACTCCTGGCAATGTTGCATCCTGCAGCTCCTGGACCAGATGGTGTCTCTGTTGGTATGATTAAAATTTTAGCCGAGGAGTTTACAAGCGCCCTCTTAGATATGGTCAATGCTTCTCTGGAAAATGCATGGATTCCAAGCATTTGGAAGTCGGCGAAAATTAATTTATTAATGAAAGATGTAGGAAAAGGATACGTCTTAGGTAATATTCGGCTAATTGCGCTGACTTCAAATTTAGTCAAAAAATTTCAAAGAATAGTACACAGTCGCCTCACAAAACATGTTCATGACATCAACGGTCTCAGCTTAGCCCAGGTTGGCTTTCGTCGTGGATGTTGTATATGGTCCCCGCATGTGTATCTAGAGAGCAGAATCCGGCTCTCGCTACGCAGAAGAGAAGTTTCAGCTTTGGTCACTCTTGATGTAGCAAAGGCCTATGACAGTGTAGAGCATACTATTTTACTTAACAGACTTACTCAGTTACATCCTCCAACCTACATTTATGCGTGGATATCTGAATTTCTGAAGGACAGATTCTTTTACTGCGGCGAGGGAACCCTATGTTCAAATACATATCAATCAAGAGGTGTGCCGCAAGGATCGGTGCTATTCCCTCTGCTTTTGAACATTTTGGTCAGTGGCATCCCCATTCGTCCTGATATAACAGTTTTTGTGTATGCAGATGACAGCTTTTTTCGCCTCGGCCAGGGATATCCACTCCCTTTACCACATTCAGCAGGAATATTTGGATGCTCTTGGGGTATGGTTGCAGGGCATTAATTTATCCCTGAATGTCGACAAATGCGGAGTTTTGGTATTTCCTCCAGACAGGCTTTTGCACATTTCATTAGTCCATCGCTCTCTCCAGATTCCAAAAGTGGAATCCGTAAAATATCTGGGTGTTACTTATCACCCAGCATTAGATTGGAGCCTTCATATAAAGAACAATGCGTTTAAAGGAGAACGCGCTCTAGGCCGGCTGACAAGAATCGCCAATAAAAAGTTTTGGATGCGCCACGACACGTTATTGTTACTATACAAAGCCTACGTAAGACCTATACTTGAATTTGGTTGCATTCTGTTCTCTTGTAGCGCAAGCTACAAGATTCAACCCTTAATCTTACTGGAAAGGCGCGCTCGCCACCTCTGCCTTGGTCTCCCAAAATCAGTTTCAAACGCCCTGCTTTATCTGGAAGCCCGTATCCCTGATCTAACTTCCCGTTTTCAAATACTCACGGTGCGAACTTTCCACAGGTCGATAGACCCAGTGACTGATGTCAGTACTCCTATTTTTGTGTCTCAGCCGGCCTTATTCTTTTCTCATCATTGGCCACGGTATCAAATGCCACAAATTATGTTAACGCAGAACCTTTTAACACCGATTGGTGTTGATCTCAGTTCTTTGCAGTTCGTTGATGACACGCCGGCAGCAGTGGAATTCAATTTCGACCACATCTTCTCATCTCATGCGAAACACATGCCAGCAAACACTTTAAACGGTATTCTCTCGGATCACATAAAGAAATACCCCCATCATACGGTGCTTGCTACCGATGCCTCTGTCAACTGCCAAAAAGCTGCAGTTGGCATCTTTTCGCAGGATTTGGCATGGAGCTATTCTGTCCGCAATCCAGATTATATTCCTATATTCATTGCGGAATTTTTGCTCTTGGAATGGCCGTTCACAAAATTCCATGCCATGCGTCTCATGTTATTATTCTCGCTGATTGTTTGTCAGTGTTAGTCTCCCTTGACACTTCACAAGAAGATTTTTTGAGCCGTATCCTGCGATTTTTTGTCCCATGCACTTTGAAGGTGGTCCGTTTTGTCTGGGTCCCTGGTAATGCAGGTATTCATTCAAATGAGATGGCTGATTACTTAGCAAGGTCGGCTCTTGACGGGTCAGCGACACATACCGTCCCGATTTTCAGCCTGCTGGCGATTTCCAGGTTTCAGCGGTTCCTACATATATCAGCCAGGTTACGAGATTCCTTACAAAATACCACTGACTATCAGCACTTAGCATATAATTGGAACGTCCGTTCGTGTAAATCCAGGCTGTGTGAGGTAACAATGACTCGGTTGCGGTGCAGGATTCCAAGTTTGAATTTATATCTATGCAGGTGTGGGTTGACACCGACGAACCTATGTGACGCATGTGGGAAAGTGTAATCTTTAGACCATTTTCTCCTCTACTGCCCAAAGGTCGCACTTCAGAGAAAGATTTACTTGGAGGTCCCTCTCTCCAAGTTAGGGCTCCCTTTATCTTTGCCTGTAATATTATCGTTTGGTGCGAACGCCAAGGGATTTGCATTGGGTTCTATTTGTGGGTTTCTCCACAATTACATAATTGCAACTGGTAGGTTGATGTGCTAATTCTTTTAAAGTTTACGAGCTCTTCTTTTTCACCAAAATGCTGTCTGTTATTTAACTGTCAATATTTTTTCTCTTGTTTTTATTCATTGATTTTTCAAAATTCACGATTGCTGCTACAATTTTGTCATCTTCCATGAAAACTTCTTTGTTTATTCAACTACACCTTGGCCAATCCCCTCGCATGGGTATGTGCCATATACCTGGAGTGAAGAAAAAGAAGAAGACGAAGTGTCGCCGCGCTGCACGAGATCGCTTGGTGTTTGAACTGGCCGTCGGCTCTGCCCGCCGTCCTGCTCGCCGTTTTGTGTCGCCCGCCATGAACTCTTTCCCCTGACCTATTTGTGCACAAACCCCCTTTCAAGACAACCAATTCTATACCTTGAGCTTGGCGCAAGATGGCATTAGCTGCCTATGCGCCATAATACCCAACACAACACTTATTTTTGGGTACACTCAAAGATAATGTAACACAGCACAGCACGTACTAAGAGAAAATGGCAGAAAAGCTCCTGAGCACGAAATAATATTACACAAAGATGCAAAGAAGTGCAAACAAAACAGTTTTAAATTCAGAACAATGTTTCTTGACAAAACGGCTAATTTTTGGCTTGGTATGTAAATTTAGGGATTCAATCCGGCAGAATGCAACTCGTCTAACAATTTGGGTACGTTTAAATGCGGTGACTCTGTGTACGGGTACCCGCAAGATACTGGAACAAGATATATTTTTATGTATTGTTTGTCTGTTTTGAGCATTTTCTTTTAACTCGGCAAGTGAGATAGTACTGCCATTAGAATTGATGTAAGTATTGATGGAAAGAAAACGGAACGAAATTAACGTATGATCTCGTCATCTGTCAGTAAGCTCAATGACACATAAAGCGACACCTCGACAGGTTAGGGAAGCAGCGATGGTGATAGTTCTGTTCATCGCTGCATGGTCGTAAGCCTCTATCGCGAATTGGGGATGTTAGAAGTTTGCGTTCACCCCCCCCCCCCATGAAAGGCACACTTTCCGTGCCTAGTCCTCTACCAACACCGCAATGAAGCAGAGGAAGCGGAATATTTTTGCAAAATAGTCGTGAACACGAGCCAGACATCGTCACCAACTTCAGAGGTTTTTGCGCCACCTCCGCAATACGACCACTACAACCTGCTCTCCACGATGCCTGAATTAGATGCCGCTATTGCGTCGTGTAGGCCTTCATCTGTACCTGGCCTGATGGTGTTTTTTACTAAACTCTCTCTCTCATCTTGGCATGGCCGGCCGATCCACGCTACTTAATTACTCCTATGAAACATGGGTTTCTGTTTCTAGAAGACTGGAAGATCAGCCGCATGGTTGCTCGTTTGAAGCCTGGAAAGCCTCCTCAAGAGATTACCTCATATCGGCTAGTTTTCCTAGCGAGCAGGGTTGGAAACGTTATGGAGAGAACGGTGTTCTCGAGGCTTGAGAGGTATGTAGAGGGCAATTCTCTTTATTTGCACATAATGACCCAGATTCGGCGGGGACGATATTCAATCGACAACGTCATCGACCGTCTTGCAACAGTAGAACACGAAAAATGTCGCCGCAGAGTTGTAGTGGCTGTCTTCTTGGACATCAAAAGAGCTTACGACAACGTCATTCATGACGCCATTTTTGCTGCACTTGACGGCTTGGGTGTTGGCGGCCGGCTCTACCTGATTCTGAGCTAAACCAGCGGCCACTCAGTTAACATGTCTACGCCTGATGAAGAGACCACTCGTCATCAGGTCTACCGCGCCGTTCCACTGGGAGTAGTCCTCAGCCCAACATTTTTTAACGTTGCGCTGATTGGCTGAGTGAGTGAAGTGCCAGCTAACGCTCATATCAGCGCATATGTTGATGAAATCTGCGACTGGGCTTCATGTTCGACACGCCTACAAATTCGTGCGGGATTTCAGCGAGCTGTTACATCCACATCGTGATACCTACGGTGCCAAGTTTTATTCCTGTAGCACCGGAAAAGCGTGCTGTCGTCGCATTCACGCGAAAATCTTTTTTTCCGCTACCCGGTAAGACTACACGGAGCAAAGATACAATATGCCTCCCACCACAGATTCTTGGGCATTATCATTGAACGCGGTGTGTTATTCAGGGCAGGTAAGAGCTCGAACTCGGCTCTTAAATGAGAAAAGTACTTCAGCTGTCTGCATAATTATACCGGATTGCTGAGGAGCACCAAGCAAAACGTTTACAAGGACCTATCTGACATTTTTCAAAATAACCCAAAATATTTTGGCCTTTGTTAACTCGCAACCGTAGCGGTTCACATAATATCACTATCAGAACACGACGGCTCTCACGTTCTTAAGGAGCTCCGCTCAGACGAAATGAACGAGTATTCGTCTGTTTTTACACAGGAACTGGTTGCAAATATTTGTATAGCGCCCAGCTTAAATTTCTCTCAAATGCCGCCAATAGGTACCTCAGTTGATGTCTCGGAATATGTAAATTAAGTGATACCTTAAAGGTATTCGGTGCCCCTGGGCCCGACAATATATCTCCCAAAATTCTTAAAGGTACAAAACTAATATCCAGCCGTTTCGTACAAATAATTTTCACGCAGTCTATCTCCAGAGGCGAAATCCCGTTCGAGTGGAAGTTAAGCGGAGTTGTACCCATCGAACATGTAATTTACTCTCACAATGCGACGCACATAGATAATTTTTTTTCTTCTGCAACGAACACGAACTTCGGACTGGTTATCCATGCGAAACTCAGCTATTCCAATTCACGACTGACCTCTATTCAGACCTAGACTCCTAATTTAAGAGACATAATTTACCTCGATTTTTCTAAGGCTTTTGACCACGTTCCCCACCAGCGCCTCATGACTAAACATTCTTGCCTGTCTCTGGACCCACTAATATTATCATGGATTCAGTGCTTTTTAATTAATCGCTCGCAATACACAGTCATTAATAGACACCCTTCCGCCACTACAATTGTTACCTCTCGAGTCCCTCAGGCCCGCTTTTTGGCCCGCTTCTGCTTTAAATCTTTATTAATGACCTTCCTGATAGAATTTTGTCATTCATTCGTCTGTTCGCAGATGAAGGTCTTCTCTACCATCGTGTTTGTATTAATAGTGATCAGTCTCTGCTGCAGGACGACTTAAACTTAATCCAAAACTGGTGCTCTACCTGCCTGATGAAGCTGAATGTAACTAGATGTAAGTTTATGCACGTGTCCCGGAAACTGTCTAATTTGCTCTACTCATATTCCCAAAACGCGACCTGGTTGTCGCAAATTGAATCTTACAGGTATCTTGGCATCAAAATAATAAGTAATCTGAACCGGTCAAAGCACATCAAGTCACTTGCTGCACATTTTTCAAATCACTAGGTTTCATTAGACGATCACTCACATTTTCTCCACCCAAGGTTAGACTAATCGCGTATGAAATATTCATCCGTACCAAACATGAATATGCTTCGACTATTTGGAACTCCCATCAAGAATACCTTATTCAGGATTTAGGAAGCAATCTAAAACCGAGCTGCTCATTTCGTAACTTCCAAATATGATTCTCGGCTGAGCGTTACTAATATCAAACCTTCCATTGGTCTAACTCTCATGTCATCACGACATAAGATAGCAAGGCTTGGCATCTTTCACAAAGTTTATCATAATACCCGATATTACGTGAGAGCCTTATCTGCCCCCATTGAGATCCTCCCGACGGTTCTTTATTTGCAACAGGGTTCAGCGCATTCATGCGCTTAAAAAAATGGTCTGTAGATGGTCTACAGACTTCTTAGAGTTTATTGCCTTCCTGTATAAATTACTTTTTGTCTGTTCATATTCCATAGACTCTCTACATACAAAGGTCCAGTAAACGTGCATGGCCATAAATTCATAGACTGTCTATAGGACTTATATTGCCTATAGGCTGTTCTCTAGGGTTTGTATAAGAGAGTGAATAGACTTTACAGACAGAAGCCTATGGGCCGTTCATAGACTGTCTAAAATATTTTTGTAAGGGTGGTACCACTAACGCTTTGAATAATTTCTTTTTGCCAAGTGTTACATCCGAGTGGAATGTACTTCTTGATGGTATTGTCAATGAAATCCACTCAAAAAATTTAAACACTTATTGATCGCTTATTTCTCTCCTCAATTCCTGTAGAAAGCCTTTGTGTTTATTTGTGCTTGCCTTTTATATTTGTGTTCTGCCTTTGTGACCTGTTATGACCATTTGTTCCCCCCCTCTAATGCAATACCTCAGTTTGGCCTTTAAGGGAAAATAAATTATGATGATGATGATTGTGGCACATCAATATGATAAAGAAAAGACTGAATAGTTGTTGCCATGTTCGTCGCTTCGTAGCAGGCATGAAGTGGTATCCAATGGAGCGCTCCTTACTAAGACTAAACCTGTTCGTAGGCTACATACGATACAGCCTCCCACTACTTTTTGATATGGGCATTTCTTACTTACGGTCGTTACAGAGCTTTCAAGCGCAGGCGCTCAAGGCTTGCCTTGGATTGCCAAGGTCAACCTCTGAGAAATGCACGATTGAGGAAGCACGTGCCCCGCGAATGTCATATGTTTGTCACATGAGCCACTTCTAGTAGCTTTACACTTGCAAGACACCGTTGTCACCCACTGAAGTAGATTCTGATTGAGCGGCTGGATAAGAGTTTTCCAAGTGAACTCCGCTGCCATTACCCTCAAGTAACATCCTCTGCCCTTCCATATCGTCCCATCAAGCCACCGTCCGTGATGGCTCAGCATGTGGTATGCCTGCATGTTCCCAGAATACTAAAAAGAATTCTTGATACCAGCCTGTGCACTGTAGCAACTTTCTAAGGCGTATATCTGGACAGAATATCAAAATTACGTTCATATATAGCCTGACGGATCTGTGTCACCAATGACATCTACAGCAGCTGTGGTGATACCCGATCGGCAGATTACTCTCAAATTCGTACTAGGTCATATTTCAACATCAACCGCTGCTGAACTTGTGGCTCTTAGGGAAGCGATTCGGCGCATCTCTGGGTAACAGCCTCAATGGTGTACATATACACGCACTTGAAACCTTAACTACAAATTTTAGGACTATTTCTACGCCACACCGTAACAGTCTCTACAATAGAAATAACTTAATTTCTTCTATCTGCTCAAAAAGAAGGTAACAGAATAGCATTTCAACGGATCCCTAGGCACTGCTGGCACTATGCAAACGAGATGGCCGATGCTGAAGCAAAGAGTGCTCTCAACAATGACCTCCGTACAGTTGTTCCTTTCTCTAGATCGGACACCACTTGCCTTCTCTCGAGCTGTATAAAGAGTGCAACAGCGAGTTACTGGGCCCAGCCTCATGCATGCTTGGTGCATATACTTCGTTTAGGCATCTCTTTGATACGAAGGTGCTCAGATTTATTTACACGAGTAGGCACCCCGGACTGTTCCACTTGTGGCATAGCGGAGACTGTAGAATGTGTGCTAGTGGTTTGTTCGATATATGCGCGCCAAAGATTAACATTGGCTGCTTGCTTGAATCGTTTGTACAGCAGGTCTCTCTCGACGGATTTACTGCTAGGCGCTTGGCCGCAGAGTTGGCAAGCAAGCCGGGTGTTTTCTCGTATTTTTAGCGTGAGGGGACTCGACTTGCGGTTGTGACACTATCACATGTGCGTGCACATACTCTCATTTCCCTTCGCACCACATCGTCTCGCACCAGGAACCTCTTCTCTTCCTCCCTTCCCCAGTGCAATGTAGCAAGCCAGGTATCATTCTTTCTGGCTGACCTCTTTGCCTTCGTTTCAATAAATTTGTCGATCCACGACTATGTAATATAAGCTATCATTTGTCTCTAATCAAATAACCTGAACACAGGAAGTGTATCGCATCTCGAAAAGAGCTGTTTAGTTCGATGACACTAGGTAACGGCATAGATGTACCGTGCTCCTCATTTTTGTAATAAATACAATTTTGATGAATGATTCCCTCCTGTCGCACACCAAATTAAGGTACAATGTTGTACCTTAATTAAGGTACGCTGTACCCCAGAGTTTTCTCTTCCTAATGCGCTTTCAAACATTTCAAACTTTGCACGGAACTCGGGTTTCTTCACACATCACAAATTCTTCGTCACTCCTCTTGTGTACATGTTAACCACGCTTCGTGAAGTCTTTAAAGAAATATTTAAGAAAAATTATGCAATTAAGAAATCCTTCCGACTTTCCTGTCACGCCGCGCGATTGTTGGTGGTAGGATCTGGGACATTAAATAGATGGGCGACGAGAGTGGTAACGTCTGACGTCTCTATGACTGTGCTTATAGGTGTGTTTGATGTGCACTTGTTCCTTCAAACAAACTGCCAAATTCTTTTTGTGCTTCTATTAATTTGCAGCATTGTTAGGCAAACTAGCATTCATCATACACCAGCTAAAATGTGTGTTATGAGGAGGTAACTAAGCACTTCACCACTGCACGCTATTTTCTGATACCTTATGTTTAGGCTTCTTAAGAATATATCATGGTAGAACAGGTCGACGTAGAATAACCAGAATTTAGGGTGGCCATCTAGGCCTCTATACACTCCTCGGCCGATTACAGACCAATCATCTCACTATCCGTACTACAAGGTATTTACTAAGGTAATCTCTATTACAGTCAGGCCAACATTAGACTTTAATGAACCAAATGATCAGGCAGGTTTTCGTAAAGAATATTCCAAAGCATATCATATTCACACTATCGATCAGGTGATAGAGAAATGCGCAGAATAAAATCAACCTCTGTATATAGCCTTCATTGATTACGAGAAAACATTCGACTCAGAAGACACCTCAGTAGTCATACAGGCATTTCGGAATCAGGGTGTAGAAGAGCCTTATGTGAAAATACTGGAAGACATACATCGCAACTGCACAGCTAATATGGTCCTCCATAAAGTCAACAATAAAATTCGAACAAGAAAGGGCGTCAGGCAAGGAGACACGCTCAAGCCAATACTATATTGGAGTAACTCCGAGGCCTGAATTGGGAATAGTTGTGAATAAGAGTAAATAGAGAATACCTAAATAATCTGCGCTTTGCTGATGACATTGCCTTGCTGAATCACTCAGGATGTGCACTGCAAATCATGATCAATGAGTTAGACAGGCAGAGGAGAACGCTGGGTTTAAAACTTATATGCAGAAAAGCAAAGTAATTTTCAACAGTCAATCAAGGGAACAGCAGTTCACAATGGGCAGCGAGGGGCTGGAAGTGGCAAAGGAATACGTCAGAGGAATACGTTAGAGCAGGTAGTGACAGCTGATCCAGATCATGAGTGGGAAATAACTAGAAGGATATGAATGGGCTGGAGCGCATGTGGCAGGTTCTCTCAGATAATGAATGGCAGTTTAGCAATATCCCACAAGAGAACAATGTACAAGAGCTGTATCTTACCACTACTCACGTACTTAGCAGAAACGTGGAGGCTAATGAAAAGGGTCCAGCTTAAGTTAAGGACAACGCAGCGAGCCATGGAAAGGAATATGATAGGTCTAACGCTGAGAGGCCGAAAGCGGACAGAGTGGGTGAGAGAACAAATGGGGGTTAATAACCTCCTAGTTGAAATCAATAGGAAGAAATGGGCTTGGGCAGGGCATATAATGCGAAGACAAGATAACCGGTGGTCCTTAAGGATAACTGTGTGAATTCTAAGAGAAAGTAAGCAAGCCGTGGCCGGCAGAAGGTTCGTTGGGTGGATGATATCAAGAAGTTTGCAGGCAAAGGGTGGATGCAGCGGGCAAAGGAGAGGGTTAATTGTAGGGAATTGGAAAATACTTTCCCTGTAGTGGGTGTAGTTTGGCTGATGATGATGATGATGACACTCCTCGGGCCTCTGGCGTGACACCTCTAGACAGGGGACGACCGGGTGCATCCGGGGTATAGTAAAATGCGTCAGGCACTTACCTAATTTATTAAGACGCCCTCTCAACCCCACAGCTCCTGTCAATAGCATCATCATGACATATTAGAAGGGTTTGTTATTCGTCAGTACGCTGACGGAACGGTAGGCGACCCACCAAAAGTATGGCTGCTGTTCATCGAGGACAAGGCAACCGCTCCCTGTTGGTCAGAGCCGGTTATCGTCCACAACTTCGGCCATTACGTCGACACTGAGGCATTTAAAAGCTATCCTGCCGATGAGTTTTAAAATAACGAGTCATAGGAGATATTAAGGGAAGATTGCCCGACCGTTCTGCGTCATACAATGCATGCCCTTTCTTCATAGAGCTTGCCTTCGCCACCCAGTGCGCGCCTGAGATCCTCCACTTGGCTTAACAAAATTCAAGCCACTTGCCACAATTACGGCTGCGTGACACCATCAGCGGTTTCGTGCATCGTATGCACTATGCTGTTTTCAACTCTCCACAAACCTGTGTCAAGAGTGCAGAGAATCGCCAATAAGCCTCCCCTTCCTCCGTGCATATTCAACGGTAAGCAGAAGAAATCACACCAGCCGTCCCGACCCTACCTTATTCAGAAACCGCTACAGCTTTACAGGCGGTCCTTACTACCCAAGGCGACCCGTCCATCGGCCTTCTGCAGTCGAACATCATGGCTGAGCAGTAGGGTCCGCCTGAGAGCTGCTAAATCTAGTAGAAGCATTACGCCTATCTTCACCCGCTACCTATCTTTCATAAATATGAACAATCTGCACTTGCGCTCCATATTCGTCAGCAGAAGCTAGTACCGCCGTCGGGGAATCACGTCATATTGCAGCAAGGTACCCCGCCATTTACATTCACTTCACCCTGAAGCCCCCGACACCGCCACCCTGATCCTAGGTCCACACTATCCAGCAACCTGCCCCACCAGCGAAAACGACCAACTACCGACTGACATTTAAAATCCTATTTTACTCATTAAACATCTTCATTCAGGCCATGCACAAAATATTAGAATGCGGCATGCAGACAGTGCTCGCTTCGCTAAAAACGGTGGGCCACGGTTGGAACCCATCATACTACCTCTCTGGTACACACCATTCACTTTCTGTAGCATTCTGACAAGGTCACTTCAAGGTCAGATTTTGGGTGGACTGCGCCATATTTGGGCATAGACTAAGTTAGGGGCGTGCCGCACTACGTCTCTCAGGAACACATTCAATTTTAGTCGATTTCGGTCAAGGTCTCTTCAAGATAAAATTTCCGTTGGTCTGTGTCATATTTGGGTGTTTACTATGTCAGGATATGTCATAATCACATCGCCAACCTTCAGGGACATGGCAAAATCTCTTCACAATTGTTTATAGAGCCGCTGTAAACTTAGTTACGTGACCCGCCAGGACGCTTCAGCCATCCCACGGCTTTCGCCGAGAATGCAGTTACAAGTGCTTTCGCATTAAAAAATGCTCTTCTATTTCGAAGCCAGTTTTTGAAATTTATAGAACCGCTTAGGTGAAACACCCGATATACTATAATAATCACTATGCTTTAGCACACCATAGAAGAGGACATTTGGAAGAATGGGTAAGCGGCGATTTCTTGCTCGCACCGTCTAGCACTGTGGCTGGTGATAGCAACGTGGGGCTCCAAGGTCCAGGGACTTGGACCCGAACTTCTATCAGGCGTAATGTATAGTATATTACCAGGGCTCCCTCCTGATACGCTGGACACAAGCTATTGAGAGGCGATCCCCTGAGACGTTGCTACCAATCCAACTTGTATGTGGCCTGTGTTGAAACCCGTTTTATGACGCTGGTCTGTTTCATTATAATACTTACTATAGCTATTTGATTCATCACTTTATATAGTTTATTTAATTTTTAATTGGGTTTTGATCGCGTCCAACATCGCCGATGACATGGAGACCTGCTGCCAATGATTACTTTCACTGGCCGAAAGGCTAGCTGCTTCCATTAGATACGTTTGTTGCACTGACGTCATGACAAATTGGGTTGATGGTGGCCAAATATACCTGTAAAGAGTCCGAGCCCAGGGCTCTCGCGAGAAGCACCACTTTGTACCTTACTTGACGGTTCGACGCGGCAGTTCACATGGTGTTGCCTATCGCAAGCCTACATTTTTCTAGTCTTGCTTCACAAACGCGCGTAAGTCAGGAAAATCAGGTAAAAAAGAAATTTATATCGGAACTGCAACCACGCAAGCGGATAAAGCGTTTGGCCTGACCAATAAATGTAGCCGCCGCGGTGGCTGAGTAGTTAAAGCGCTCGGCCGCTGGCCCGAAAGACGCGGGTTTGATCCCGGCCGCGGCGGTCGAATTTCGAAGGAGGCGAAATTCTAGAGGCCCGTGTGCTGTGCGATGTCAGTGCACGTTAAAGAACCCCAGGTGGCAGAAATTTCGGGAGCCCTTCACTACGGCGTCTCTCATAGCCTGACTCGCTTTGGGACGTTAAACCCCCATAAACCATAAACCAAACCATGACCAATAAATGTGCTATTCGTTATGAAGCCAGGGAAACGCTGTTGAGTGAGCGCCATGCAAAGAGCTTTCAAGAAACACGGCCGTGTTTTTCATAGTGTGTTGTATAAGGTCACATATTAGTTCGTGCTCGTGATACATTCAAGTCGTGCTGCAGATAAGGTCAGCAGCAAACGTCTTCATAGCAGTAGGCGTCGAATTATCTAGTGCGGCCTCGACCTTCTGTAGAATATATAATAATTGGTTTTGGGGGGAAAGGAAATGGCGCAGTATCTGTCTCATATTTTCTTCTCTTTTAGGCTGCGTTATACTATTGAGCATGAAAGCGATATTTGAAATGGTAATAAGCACGACAGAGGGATCGATAAAGCGAGCCTATGTCGATATTTTCATGCCGACGGTCGCCAGCATTTTCTGCTTTCTCAAGCGCCTTTAAATGTCAAGAAAGGCAAGTTTTTAGATCGAAATGATGTGCGAGCTAAGAAATTATGCTTCTCTTTTATTTCCTCTCTTCGTCATTTCGAATGAACGGCCTTCGCGTGTCGCCACTGTAGGCTGTCTTCGAACATAAACTTTATCAACATCATTACGCATAATTTCGAAAAAAAATTAGGGAAAGCACGCGGCGCTGGGTAACGTCGCTGTATTCCGAAGTGGTGAAATTACAGAAGGAACTAATGATGAATATCTCTGGGTGTGCTTCTGCTCCAAGTTACACATAGTCGAACTACCGAGGATAATTAATGCTGTCTCTTGAAGTGGGGCAACCAGGGTCCGTATTCCGGGTTTAAGTCATTATAAAAAGCGTCATAATCTGCCGCAGCGGTCACATCTGATTATTCGCAGCACCGGATGCGAATGTCGGTTAGGTTGCGACTGTGAGCGGCGCCAGGCTGTAACTGCGTGGCGGGTTCCGCAGCGGAACTTCTAGTTGCGTTATTGCTCTTTGCTGACAAATCGAACGCGACGAATGCCACAGAAGAAAAATTCATCCAAAAGTCTAGTTGCGCATAGGATTCCACTGCAAAGTTGTAATATCACCGCTGCTTTATTTACCCAATGGACTTTATTACCCAATGAATTTCCCCAATGGCTTTATTTACCTAATAGACAAAGAGAAACACGAGTTCAGACACTTTTTTCCACCGTAAAAGCCACAGGTGTACTTAACGAATAAGATATTGTACGCAACTGCACATGGATTTTCAATGACAGAAGACGGCCGCGGTGTTCTGAAACGTACTGCGCATCAAGTGTCAAGCTGGCAGTCCACCACATCATAGTGTAACCGCAGCTCCAGCAGGCAGCTTGCGCTAACATTCGCAGCAAAAGCTGGACAAGCATGTTGATGGCCATATGTCAATGCTGGGCATCCAGGGTTCCCAGAGGAAACGTTGTGCTGTCTCGCAACTAAACGTGACACCAAAGACGCAACAGTCGACCGTGTGTAAATGAGCACAGCCGCCATAGCAACCGTGGCATCAAAGACACTGCACGAAATCCAACATGAAAATGTACGCCTTGCCGATATCGAAGCCAAAAGATGCAGGTGATAATATTGTGTGCGCTGCGCTGGTAGCGTGCGCCTGAATTTTCGCATTTGACCTAGTTGCCGCATGTGGTTATTAACGCGATTGCGTTATACGCCCCGTTACCCAGAAAATCCGGCATCAGCGTTGTGAGCAAAAGATAACGAGCATACCTCTGCCAGCTGGTGAGCAGGGAGCACCCTAGGCGGCAGGTGGGCCACCTAAGTCACGTGACCTTGCGGCGTCACCACAACCTGCCCATCGGATCGTGAGCAAACTGCGCACCGTGACGATTGGCAGTTAAGTTAATTAATCATCGTTCGGGAAGAGCAACCTGTCTCGAAAAAGGCCCACCACTGGGAGCCCCTGCCATCGCAGGGCAGCGGCCCGTCGCTTAACCGTTGTACCACTGCGCCAGGAGGGGTAGGAGGACTCCCAACTATCTATGAATGTAAAACAGAGAATGACCTTCTGCATATAGGGGAATTTGCGTATTACGCTACCGCGTCGTATACTTACAGAGGAGCTTAAGTTTTCCAATATTTTATTTGAGGTCATCGGTTCGACAACACGATCACCACGGAGACAATGAACCGTCACGAACGTTGATTGTAGTGTCAACATATTTGACCTGCATCAATTAGTAAATATCTCACGCCATGAAAGTAAGATTTATGAAATATTCCAACTTTTGTGAAAGCGTTAAAAAAGATAAGAAAACGGCCTTTATTGCTCTAATTTGGTACTCTACTCATAAAGGTGAAACCTTTAAGAGTAGAGAAAGCATGTTGCAGCTCTGCCAGGAAGTACACGCAACGCCATCGCCTTGCCCGTTGGGCAAACCGCTTGGAGTCTCTAGGAGGCCTGTGAAAACAACGCAGACGCTGCTCCACACTAGCATACGTAGACGGCTCCGGTTCTATCACACCTGTTCAGAAAAGAACGAGACTACGACGACGCAGAAAGTTTGTCTAGGCGCACGCCATCTTCCGGGCCAGCGCTGTGCATGTCCAAGGGGTGTTGCAGTGGTTGCCACTCGATGGCGCTATGACTGCACGCCATGCACGGAGGAAATATACCAGGAATCTATGGTACTCTCTTAATTGCGACATCTGTAATTTACACGCTCATAATTACTCATGCTTGCCTTCGTACAGATCTCGGATATGCGTTTCTAAAAACCTGTGCATTCTCTAGACGCTCCTTTATTCATGATCAAACGTCCAGCCATTGTGGCAGAGTGCAAGCGTCCCCTGTCTCGAGCGCCTCATGCCGTGGCATGATTAGCGGCTTAGACCCCAGCATTTTTATTCGTAGAGCGTGCGCTGTTTTTACGCCCGCCCGAATATTTCCGATTCGCGGTGCGCACTACAACTACTACGATTAAAGTCACTAACTCTGCAAGTACCGCAGCTGTTTCTTCCTCCGCCGCGCCTCCTAGGCCAGTTTCCACCACTTGATGAAGCGCCGCCATTTATGGTCCCCTTGCTTTATAAGCAGACCGGGCACAGTGCTTCCGCGGTGGTTGGCTGCCGTGTTTAACGAAGCAGCTCGTTCAGTGTCGCGTCTGTATGTATGTGTGCGTGCGTGTGTGTGTGCGTGTGTGTTTGTGTGCGCATCTATAGGCGTGTGGGCGCGCGCGTGTGTGTGTATTTATGTGTGCTTGCGTGTGTATGTGTGTGTGCGCGCGCGAGTGTGTGTTTCTGAGGGTACGCGTGTGCGCATGTGTCTGTGTGTGTGCGTGTGTGTGTCTGTGCGTGCGACCGTGTGTCTGTGTGCGCGCATGTATATGATGGTGGGTGTGCTTCCGTGCGCGCGTGTCGGTGTGCGTGCCTGCGTGCGCGTGTTTGTCTTCGTGCCCGTGTGTGTGTGTGTCTGGGCGTGCGTGTGCGTGTCTGTGAATGTGTTGGACAGCTTAGAAGTTTTTTACGTTTTTTATTCTATGGAGGTCATTAGTATTGGCTATGAGGCTTAAATTAAAAATACAAAATTTTGAATTTAACTTCCCTAAGTTACACGTTAGCTATGAGGGACGCCGAAGTGGGTGCTTTGGGGAATTCAGACCACTTGGGGTTATTTAACGCGTACTTATATGGCACTGCACTCCGGTTGTTTTTGTATTTGCCCGCCATCGAAATATGGCCACAACTCGTCCGCACTTATTCCAGGCACGCTTATTCCCCAAACGCTCTCCTAGACTGCGCTTCCTTAGCCGACAGGCTGCTCCCTCAACATCTCCTCCACCGCCATTGCGCAGTCGGGAAAGGATTTTATCGGGGGTCATCTGGCCGCACAATTACACCGTCGGCCTCCGTGTTGACATTCGACAAATACCTTCCATAAGCCTGCGACCGACGACTGATCACACGGAGGCAAGAACAGGCGGCAGGAAACCGCAAGCGTAAAGGGAACGCTTCGTAAGCATCACACTTCCATGTGAACGGATTCACTAAACGTTTTCTAATATCCCGCTCGTATATACGCAGTCTGCCCGCTTTAAAGTTTTCCGGGTCCCCAAAACATGCACTTGCGAGCCTCGCACGAAAGAGTTAGAACAAGCCTGCTTCTTGCGTTCTCCGCGCACACCCGGGTGCTCGAGGTTCCCCAGATGTCCTACGACGCTTTCAAGGCTTTCGTAGACCCTCATTTTATATATGCTCTTAATCATGAATACTTTAAATGGTTATTTTTCCGCAAAAACAATGAACAAGGCGGCCGGGAGGGTGACTATCTTCGCCTAGCAGACGACACCCTCGCGGCCTGGACCATTTCTGGCAGCATCAGACCAATGTTGCCCGCGCTGTCTCCGCTGATTGCGGTACTTTCCGAGTTCCAGTGACTAAGTACAACGCCAACGGCTTTTCGACCGAACGAGCTGTATACGCTATCCATCAATAAAAAGACTGGTCCGCAGCTCGGAGTGCACTAGAAAGTCATGTAATAGTTTTCTAGGATTTGAAAGCAATGACTCTTTTCTAAAAAACCAGAAAACAATCTTGCGTTTTGTAGTTTAAGCTCGGTATTGATGTTAAATAATGCTGCCTCTACGAATATAAATAGCAGTATTTGTTCCAATCGTCCTGCGTTGGTCGCAATACCTTGGCAATAAAAATTCTTCCGACTATTGATCTGCGGATATATGAATTTTGTATTGAAACCTTAGATTATGTTGACAAAATTGCGTTCCTAACTATTATTTTTAAATGCTTTTGTCCAGAATTGTACGGCATGTCTGCTGTGTGAGGATAAATTATTAAGATTTGGATGTATTGTTTAATTTATGGCGTATAAGATTATGTTACAATTATAAGATAAATGCATCCTGTAAGAGAAATATCAAAAACAGTCACCTGTTAGGGCATTGCCACAGGTCCGTTGCGATGAGTCCTGTCATAAATGCCAGGCGTCAACAAAAAGCCCCAGGTCGCGAATCATCAAAGCTTTCCTTTCTTGATTTTCACAATTGAGCTTGTTTGACATACACTATTTACAAGAATAATGTTTAATGTCTAGGTATGTAGAATCTTTCTTCTAATAAAACTTTGCCTTTTACTTGAAAATGATACTGGCAGCTGTCGCAATGAGCACAGTTCTAAAATTTAGCACTAAAAGCATTGCTTCCGCTACCACAGTATAGTTTGTGGAGACTGTATAACGGTATATTATTTTAAGAGTTTGTTTAAGATATCAAGAGCGAACTTCCTGCTATTATGTACTTAACACTTTAGAGTGTCTACTCTATGTTTTGTGCGTGGCAGCGATAAAAGTCTTCTCCACATTCACAAGAAAAATATTTTTTTTTTACAAATGCTGATGTAGAATGCGCGTACTTACATTTTCAAGAGTGTTTAGAGGTAGGGCACATTACTTAAAACACGGGACAACCAACAGTCGTAAGTAGGGCGAAGTTTTGGCGATATTTCGGGGATGGTTAGCCGTTCTATGCCCAATCTTTCAGACGGGAGTTACCTAATATTCCAAATAGGGGAAAATGTCAATGCAGGCGCCGGTGGCTAGACGTGTATATATTGCGCGTTGTGGATACTTATTAGTGGAGTTTCCGCAGGATTCAAGAACGAGAGAGCGGGAAATAAAAAAACTAGCTGTGGTTTAAACTATGGTTAACCCTGGTGAGAAGCGAAAGCTTCCTTTGCATGGCTACGTTCACAAACGCCAGACGCACTGCCGATCGGATTGTCTCTAAAGTGTCGATGAAAAATGCCCGATTTGGGCAGTTGCCACCTGCCACTGTGGGCAGATTGTGATGACGTCAGTAGGTCACACGATCTGTCACGTGACAACACCTGACATTGTGACGTTACTGCACTGATGCGGCCGTCTTGAAAACCTAGCGTAGTGAAGCTTTCGCTCCAAAAATGCCAGTACCGGATCTAGCCTTTTAGGACGAATGTGCTGATCGTCTGGCTGCGCCCTGTACGTCGATCTCACATTTCTCATAAAGTTCGAAAAAAGACAAGCGTTGTGCGGCATAGAGAAAGGCACAACTCTACGGAGGGGATTCCTGAGGGCGTTCTTTGCTTCAGCGTTGGCTATTTATCTCCATCCAGCCCGCAGTGTCCAGGCATACAGAGAAACACTATGCAATAGCCTCGTTTTAGAGCAGATGTAAGGCGCTAAGAGATGTTTTCTCCCATAAAACTGGACGGCGAAGTGGCGTAGGAAGCGTTAAATTTGCAGCGCAGGTTTTGGTCTTGGCGTAGGGTCGGGAGCAGGACAACGAGGACGGAATGTCAGGCATAAGATATAGCTGCCACGCGACTTCTTCGAGAGTGCAAGTACGTGTTGAGCTGCTGCAGGCACTAGAACGTGTCGGAAGGAAGGCCAGCAAGAGCCAAACTAGCAAGACCGTGTCGCGTAGAAACTTTATGGCATCAGTGACGGGAATGAGATTTGCCTGGACGTTTAAAAAGTGGCGTTGGCGATTCCTTTTAAGCTGATATTGACATTTCCCTGCCTAACATCGACAGTATGAGAAGTTTGCACAAGTAAAAAAAATCTACTTTATGCAGCCAGCGAACGGATCACCGCTTTGCATAGCTCGGGCACGAAATCGTCGTTGGGCGCGGAGCTTCCGCACCACATAGCGGCCAAAGACATCCTCGAAGCTTGTGCTGAATGAAGACCAAAACAGGATGAGACGTTCATAGGCTCGATGCGAAAGCTTCACAACGTCCATGAAGTAAAAAAGCACGTTTCTCAACGTGAAGTAATCGGTAAAAATGTTATAACTGCTGACGGACTTTTTGGAACCCAATAAGTTGTTGCTTTGTTGGTCATCGGTGCCATTAAATACAGCCTGTTTCGTCAAAGTTTTGGAATTTAAAAAATAAGCCTTTCGAATTAGAAAGGGCTTTTTTCGACATAGCATTTCTAGTGGTATTAGAAAGGAGGCGTCATGGACTTAAAAAATTACAGACCGATCATCTTACTGTACGTTGCCTACAAGGTACTTACTAAAGTAATCGCTAATAGATTCAGGTCTACCTTAGATTTTAATCAACAGATTTATCAGGCAGGCTCTTGTAAAAGATGTTACGAAATATACCGTATTAACACTATCAATCAGGCGATAGAGAAATGGCGCAGAATGTAGCCGACCGCTATATATCATCTTCATTGATTACAAGAAAGTATTTCACTATGTGGAAACATAAACAGCCATGCAGGCATTGCGAAATCAGGGCGTAAAATAGCGTTATGCGAAAATACTGGAAGATATCTAAAGCAACTGCACAGCTATCATAGTCCTCCGAAAGGTCAGAAATAAAACTCTAAAAAAGAAGGGCGTCAGGCACGGAGCATTCACCGCCTGCCAGCACACAGCCTTCCTGCTATCTCTCATTTTCCAACAATCACTCGATACGACATGTGTGCCAGAAGATTGGAGGTCCGCTTATGTCATCCCGGTATTTAAATCTGAAGACAGATTCGTTCCTAACAACTACAAGCCAATTTCTCTAACCTCGATATGTTGCAAGGTACTCGAACACATAATATACACTAACATTATGACCCATCTTAACCAGAACAACTTGCTTCATAACAACCAACATGGCTTCCGCACACATTTATCGTGTCAGACACTGTTATTTGAGTTAATAACGGACCTTCATCAAGCAATCGACTTTTCCCTCTATATTGACTCCATCTTTATTGATTTCTCTAAAGCCTTTGATCGAGTGCCTCATAACCGCCTAATGATAAAGGTACGCAACCTGCACCTGGATCAACGTACTACTCAGTGGATCAACGCATTTCTAACAAACCGCTTTCTGTCAGTTAAGTTAGGGAGCTTCTTATTAAGACGTACAGGTGTTGCTTCAGAAGTACCCCAGGGTTTGGTGCTGGGTCCAGTGCTTTTCTTAATATATATTAATGACATCACGTCGAACATAACATCAACAATACGATTATTTGCAGACGACTGTGTAATTTAACGAGTAATATCGAGCCCTTGGGACATCATTGCTCTCCAGACTGATCTTGCTGAACTAACTCATTGGTGCGGCAAGTGGAAAATGGTAAATAACGCAGATAAAACTAGACATCTCAAGTTTACTTCCGCTGTTAACACGAGTCCTAATGCCTACACAGTAAATAATACTATCATTGAAACTGCAGCGTCGGTAAAACACCTCGGTGTTAATTTTAGCTCTAATTTATCCTGGAGCTCTCAAATTGAACTGATCACTGCCAGAGCATTAAAAAAGTTTGGTCTTCTTAAACGCCGACTATACCAAGCCAACCAGGACACAAAACTACACGCATACAACATGCTAATCAGGCCTGCAATAGAATACGCGTCAGTGATCTGGAACCCTCACTATAGCTATCTTATTAACTTGTTGGAATCTGTGCAAAACAAGGCTGCTCAATTCATGCTTTCCTGTTACTCTCGGCATCAAAGTGTAACAGCACTGAAAATACCACTCCATCTCCCGCCTCTGGTCATGCGCAGAAAATTCAGCCGTTTATCTTTTTTCCATACTCTATACCACAGCAACACACCATTTGCAAGTTCACATCTTCTCCCGGCACCACACACATCGGCTTGTGTGGATCATAGGAAGAAGACTAAACCCATTTTCGCTCGAACAGAACGACACCAATACTCACCTTTGGTACTAGCTATTGAAGAGTGGAATTCGCTTCCTTCTGGCATTGCGGCTATCGCTGGAACATCATCATTTCGAACAGCTCTTTGGTCATACTTAGAAAATTCCAATGTAGAATGATGTGCGTTTTTTTTTCGTTTGCTTCAGTGTGTGCGTGTCGGCCGTAACGTTCCATGAAATGTTAGATGCCATGTTTTTTTACTTCTGAAGGGGCGATTTTTGTTTTGTTTTGTGGGATTTGCTACATGTGCAGTTTTTCAGTACCTGTTCCTAGCCATTCCGCCCCCCCCCCCCCCTCCTATTAACTTGTACCTGGCTTCTTGACTTGTTTATTTCTGTCTTCAGCCGTTTATATGCTGTGTTGTATATTGGTCAAGTCTTCTTTGATAAAACCCCCTATGTAATGCCCGCATTGGGCGTTTAGGTTATTGAAATAAATAACATGAAATAAATAAATATTTACAGGAGGTATTTACAGGAGGTATTGCGAGGCCTCAAATGGTAATAGTTGGGGATAAGAGTTATTGGGAAATACCAAAATAACCTCCGATTCCCTGCTGACATCGCCATGCTGAGTCAGTCAGGAGAAGTAGAAACCATGATCAGCGAGTTGGACAGGCAGAGAACAAGAGAAGAATGGGGGGTCTAAATATTAACATGCAGAAAACCAAAGTAATATTCAGAAGTGTAGCAAGGAAACAGCAGTTTACAATTAGCAACGAGGTGCTGTGAGTAGTAAAAAATACCTCTAGTTATTGCAGACAATGGCCGCGGATCCTGATCATGAGAGGGAAATAACTAGAAGAAAAAGAAAGGTGTGGAGTGCACATGGCAGGTTCTCTCAGATCATACCGGCAATCTGTCAATATCCCCCAAGAGAAAAGTATACAACAGCTGTATGTTACCGGCAGTCACCCATGGGACAGAAACGTGGAGGCTGCCGAAAGGTGTTCAGCTTAAGTTAAGGTCAACACAGCGAGCAATGGAAGGAAAAATGATAGGTGTAAAGTTAAGAGACCTGAAGTGGGCGTAGTAGGTGAGGGAACAAACGCGTGTTAATGACATCCTAGTCGAAATGAAGAGGAAGAAATGCGCTTGGGCAGGGCATGTACTGCGAAGGAAAGAATCGCTGGTGCTCAAGGGCAATGGACTGGATTTCAAGAGGAAGCAAGAGTATCAGGGGGCGGCATAAACTTAGGTGGGCGGACAAGTTTAAGAAGTTTCCGGGCATACGGTGGGCGCAGCTGGTAAAGGACGTGGTTAATTGGAGAGACGTGGGAGAGGCTTTTGCCCTCCAGTGGGCGCAGTCAGGCATATGATGTTGATGATGACGATGATGAGCTCGTCAGAATGCAGCAAAGTGCTAAGTGGGCTGGTTCAGTTATATTCGGCAGTTAACTTCTTACTATTAATATTAGTCTCATTCCTTACTGAAGACCGTGTATTTAACCGTAAAAACAGTCATTATCAGTTTTTATAACTTCGAAAACATAGTTACTCTTAGCGCTGTGGTCCTACATATTTTGTGTATTTCTACGAGTTACGTGCACCGGAGGGGCTGCTTTCCCTGCAAGACTCTAGAAAGTGCGAATATTTGTGTGCAGTGTAGCCAGAATTTCTTGGGCCGCAGCTCGCAGCTCGGAGGGTAACTGCGTTTTTCAAATGTCTAAAAATAGCAGAACGCTTAAACTTCGCCTTACGAGTTCACGCGGCAGCATACTACTGCGTCATTGCTGTGCACTATATATTGTGCGTGGTGGTTGTTGCCTCAACAAAATGCCGCCGCTGTCTGGAAGGTGTTGAAGTAACTAGTGTTAGCTTTACTGGATATGTGTGAAACGAGTCTCCGCATCCAGCATGCCCAGTGAAGAAAACCCTAAGCGGTTCCAAAAAATAAGATAACTTTCCACCTAGCGGAGCGATCGACACCTAGCGTCATCTATCTGAGAAATTACGATGCAAGTCTACCCGTTGTCGAGTTACACATGTCCGAAACGGAGGTTGCTACCTTTAGGGGTCAAGGCTGGCCTAACATGGTAATGCATCAATTAGTGTTTGCATGTATACAATGTTTACCAATTAATTGTCGTTTAATTTCTGTACCACAACCCATAGGGTTTTATTTGCTTACCAACTTCGGTGCACAACTCTCACCGAATGGGTTAACCTAGTTCTCGAAATATATATATATATATATATATATATATATATATATATATATATATATATATATATATATATATATATAGATAGATAGATAGATAGATAGATAGATAGATAGATAGATAGATAGATAGATAGATAGATAGATAGATAGATAGATAGATAGATAGATAGATAGATAGATAGATAGATAGATAGATAGATAGATAGATAGATAGATAGATAGATAGATAGATAGATAGATAGATAGATAGATAGATAGATAGATAGATAGATAGATAGATAGATAGATAGATAGATAGATAGATAGAGCGGAACGAATGCATACATATATAGCGGTCCCGTAACGGGACAAAAATTATTGTGGGACGATAAAAAGAACGAAAAAGAAAATGTCCCGTAACGGAACAGGCTGCCGGTCTTCGCTGAAGCAACGCATCAGCCTGAAGCATAGCGGCCCCTGCACCCCGCCACCCGCCCTCAGCAGGAGACGCCGCCCCTCCCGGAGCCCCAGAGGATCGTCGCCCCGGCGCAGAACCTCTGGCCGGCTGCCCGGGACTGCCTGCTGCCCGGCCGACCCTGGAGCCTGGTGGAGGTGCTGTCCGCGGCCCCCCGTCCCTTCCCAGCGTCCCACCTGCTGATCCCGTACCTCGTCCCGGCGCCAGCATGGCAACCAACGGTCCCCACAGAGGACCGGCGTTCCGTGCGTCTCCGCTGAAAGTGGACTGTTTCAACTTTGTGTTAAACCTGAGGCCTCTGCCGACGACCTCGTAGACGGCATTGAGGCTGTTGTTGGCCCCTACGGGTTGGAGACACTACAGCACCAGGGCGGCTTCAAGTTTTGCATCGCCGTAGCCTTGGCTGCGGCGGCGCAGAAGCTGTTAGCGGAGGGCACCTTCGTCATGAACGGCGCCTCCGTGCCGGTCACCTGCGTGGGCGCTGCGGCCGTCACCATCACCGTATTTCGGCTGCCCTCTACGTGGGCGGCGCATCGCTGGCCTCGGCATTGAGCCCTTACGGTAAGATGCTCGAGGTCACCCGCCCATTCCTGGAAAGCTGTCGGCACGTCGACAACGGGCAGCGGCTGCTGCGCATGGAGATGCGAAAGGCGGTGCCCAACTTCGTCACCGTGATGACCTTCCGCGCTATGTGGGACTACCGCGGAGTTCGAAAGGTATGCTCCCGCTGCGGGCAGGAGGGCCACGTAGGCGCAACGTGCCGCACGCCGCGGTACTCGCGCTGCGAGGCCTTCGGCCCTGACACGGCCGGGTGCTAAGCAGCGTGGAAGCGATGCGGAGGGCCGCACGCAGCGGTGAATTGCCTGCGGCCACGCTCGTATGCAGATGCGGCCGCCGCCAGGAAACCCAAGGCGCCCCCGCCCGAGCCGTCCAAGGGACCTGGAGACGACTATTCGCAGCCCCCGGCCCAACACCGTCCGGCAGACACTCCCCGGGAGGACCATGCCGCGAACCCCCTCCCCTCCCCCCCCCCCCCCCCCCCCCCCCGATTGAAACCCCCCAGTCGAAACCCCCCGGGAGGACCAGGCTGTCAACCCACCGGTAGACACTCGCCGAGAGGGCCAGGCCAAGAACGCGGCCGCCGACGCGCTGCCGGAGAGCTCCTCGTAGCTCTTCGCTTTCGGGTCACCGACGTCGCTGCCCATCTCCGAAACGACGGGAGCGTTCTCCCTCGATCCGCTGCCGCTGTTCGGCGTGCTGAGAATCGGAGTCCACCTGGTCTCTGATGTAGGAAGGTGGGCCTTCCGACAGCGGCTCCGTACTGCACCAGACGGGGGACCTGGCCTGCACGCAGCGCCAGGACCTCGTCCCTTCGGACAACCAAGGCATGACCAGCCATACGCCCCTCTGCCAACCACACGAGGAGAGGAGGTGCAGCGGAGAGCGAGCGGCAGCTTATCGGCAGCGCCCGCTGCTACACAGGCGGCGCCGAGTGGAACGGCGAGTCATCGAATGCCGGTGAGCCAGCCGCTCGATTTACGGGCGCAGGCGGCGGAGGGTATGGACCCCGGGAAATTAGCGGGGAAGCACGCGAGGCAGGAAGCGAATGACAATTCAGATGGCAGTTTTTACCCGAGGGTAAAAAGTCTGCCCCAAGCTCCGCTCAATGGCGGGGGCTCCTTAAACTTGTAGCTGTTAAGGCGATGCCCTATCTTTTCAGCATGGCGTTAGTGCGTCTCTTCGTCCTGAATATTCAGGGGTTTAAGTCACCGGAAAACCAGAGAGAGGTGATGCACTTCTCCCGAGCACAGGGCGTCGACATCCAGTTTCTGCAGGAAACAAAGTTGTGTGGCCCATGCGAGGTCACCTATTTTCTTTTAATCGTGAACTTCTTTGTTGTGTGGACTTGGTGTAGTCTTTGTTACCAGCTTTTTTCACTCTGGCGCGCACTGCGTTTATGGTATCGACGGCCGCACACTTGCGGTCGATATCTACTTGGGTGGTGGGCGCGTCAGAGCTGTAGTGTTGTACGCACCAGCCTGCCATACCGATTCTGCTAAGTTATTTAATTTGTTAGATTATTTTCTGTTAGACTGTTACCTTTATTTTCTTGTAGGAGATTTTAATTGTGTCTTGGATCCCGTGGGAGATGTTCGCGGTCCAGGCCAGGGGTGACCCTACGCCAGGGCCCGGTCTCTACGAGAGGTTTGTACTCGGTTTTCTTTGACCGACGCGTGGGTCAAGCTACACGGCGACAGTTTTGGTGCTACCTGAGAGCGGGGCACGTCAGCTAGCCGTCTTGACAAGGTTCTTTTCCCGGGAGAACTGGAGTGTTCTGTGTTTCCATGCAATGTACTCGTGTTTCACCCGGGTACCCCACACATTAGCGATCATCGACCTCTGTCAGCAGTACTGGACATGGGCGGGGGCGCCCCACGTTTAGATGCATGGCGTATGGATCCATGCCTGCTGACAGATTGTTCGAGCGTGACAGCCATTGAACGCGCGCTCTGAAACCCCGGTGGAGGCGTCGAAAATGCAAACTCATGGTAACAGCGAAAATCGGCATGGCGGGCGCTTTTAATTCGCGAAGGGCACCAGCGCAGGAAGCGTATCTCCGACGAAACAACTTCACGACGCGCCGCTCACTTTCGCACGGCGCGATTATCTTAACTTACTGAAAGCGACCTACCACAGGCTACTCCGCCAGTCCTCGCGAGCAGCAACCCAGGCACTAGTACAGGCCAGGCCAGTTTGTTACCCTGCCGTACTGCGACAGGTGCGAGCAGGCAGCTTTAATGAGACACGTCAGGC
Organism: Amblyomma americanum; assembly: GCF_052857255.1. Classification (NCBI taxonomy): domain Eukaryota; kingdom Metazoa; phylum Arthropoda; class Arachnida; order Ixodida; family Ixodidae; genus Amblyomma; species Amblyomma americanum. Next base: position 113,594,510 of record NC_135503.1, read on the forward strand.
CCGCGTAGAGGAGGTGGTTTTGCAGGACGGTGCCAGGAGCAGCAGCGCGGCTGTTATCTCTGACGCTTTTACGCGTCACTTTTCCCAGCTGTTTGTTTCCGAGGCCGGACGATGGGGCAGGGAGTCTTGCGCGAACGCCGTTAGTAGCTTTTGCTACCGGTTGCCGCAAGTGCCGAGCGATCTAGGCACACAGCTTAGCGCCCTTGTTAGCTGCGAGGAGATCTTCGCGAACAGTTAAAAGCATGAACACCGCATCTTCTCCAGGCCTTGACGGCATTCCACCAGTTTTTATGCCAGGTTTTACACCATCATAGAGAAACACCTTCTCCGGATGGTGAACGGCCTTGTCAAGGACGGTGAGAAGCCGGAGTCCTTTAGAGAGAGCCATGTAGTGCTCATCCTGAAGCCTGGTGGGTGCCCATCTGACCCGCAGACGTGGCACCCCATCAATCTGCTTACGCAGAATACAAGATCGTGGCGTCACTGCTGGCTAAAAGGTTGAGCAAGGTTTTAGCGGCGCTCATAAGCCCAGCGCAGACCTGCAGCGTGCCCGGACGCTCGGTGTTCTCGTCTCTAGCACTAACGCGTGACTTATTCATGTTCTCTTCGAGAACGGGAATACCGGGCTAATTCGTCTCACTCTATCAAGCGAAAGCCTTCAATCGAGTTGAGCACCGCTACCATTTTTGCGTTTTTGGGGCTTTCGGCTTTCCACCAGAGTTTGTAGACTGTTTAGAGCAGCTGTACTCCGTCCTTACAGCTCGGCTGCTTTTTAACGGGGAGTTGAGCGACCCATTTAGTATACACACTAAACACAAATGAACCCAGATGGGTGTTTTTGGCTTGTCCTCTAGCGTCCTCCCAAATCGAGGTTCGATATACACCGTTAGACTTGGGGTAGATTTCAACACCGAAAAATACGGAGGATTTACGGTTGGCGAAGGGAGCGGATTGGGTGTAAATGTTTACACAAAAAATACGAAGCACTTGCGGTTGACAATGGGAGTATATTTGGTGTAGATTTTTACACCAAGAATTACGATGCACTTCCGGTTTGCAATGGGAGTTTTCAACCGCGGCGATACGCTGAGCGCTGGCTGCGGAGTCGTGTTTATGCAGGCGCCGATTTTGCAACGCCAGCATCTAGGATGAGGTGATGACAGCGGTCCGTTTTTCAATAATGCATTTTTGCTCTTTCTTACAGGGCTACTAGAACTGCTAACTATATAGGCGGAACGGTGCTAGTTAGTTAATCACAATAATCAGGTTCGAATGCGCTTTGTAATCATGAACAAATCCCAATCGAGCTTCAATTTTGAGATATAACGAGCCCCATTCCGTCCATGCCGTTACGAAGTAGTACTGTAAGGAACAGGGCAAGAACGCTGGATACAAAGTGCATCGGACCGCTGCCTTCACCTCCTCCTGGATGCCTGCGTTGCACGATCGTGGCGCCATGCATACACACGACGTCCCAGTCACGTCGCAGCGTACTGCCGTACATCACGGAAACAAAACGAGACCAGCGGTGGCGGCAAGGAAACGTCTTTAATCTGACTCCGCTGAGTATACTGCACTTCTGTAAAAAATACACAAACCATGGCTCCGGCGCTAGCCGAAAGTATCTTGACGGGGTGGTTCGCAATGGCAAGAAAAGCAGAGTTGGGGAGACGACAGGCAATAAAACTGAAAACAAGACCGTGGTAACGGATCTACGTGCCAAATTCCTGCAACACATTTTTCTTCTCGTAAAAGTATACCATCTCTTCACTGTGGTATAAAAACCGAATCCCTGAAGTTAAAGAACCTGAATGGTGCACAAGCCACTTGCGGGCAGCACTACATTGGACAAATAATGTTTGCCATCTCTCTGCATTTAGAAGTTTTTAAAAAGAATCCATTTGTATATTGTGTCCTTAAAATCCGTTCATTACTGTTATTTTTCCAGCCCATAATGGACCTTTTTAAAGAAAATTTTGAATTCCGTGCTCCACTCTCGCATTGAGAATATTTTTCGAGCACTATTTTCATCCAGTCTATAAATCCTCAAAGTCAATAAAAGCAGGATTCGCAGTAAGGATTACACAAAAACATTGCATATAGCTTGTGCTCCGTGGTTTTATTTTCGAACAAAAATATAGTTCTTGGATGTTACCTTCATAGTGCAAGGTAGGTGTGTAAGTTTAACTCTTTTTTTCAAAACGATACAATAGCAAATCTTGAAAAACAATGCAGAGTTGACTTGAAAACTTATTCGCAACACTTCAGGCTAACTGGTGCTGTGAGATATGATTAGCTAAAAAAATATTATGCACCAGACAATTCCCAGTGGCTAATTCCAAGTGGCTAACTTCAAGATGCAGATTTCAAACTACAGTAAAAGAAATACTAAACAGGCATCCTAAAGCAGCCCACTAAATATACAGTAAAATATCACAGTTATCCAACCTCTAATGTTTGTGTCTGTTCTTGAGAAACACATAGGATGAACATAACCTGAGAGGACGTATACAATACATTCAATTTAACACAATCACATAACAAGAACACAAAACAAAACTTTACACTCAATATATGAAGGCCTATGCTCTAGAGAAAGTTTATGTGCCCCGAAAGATATGTTAGCCACCCATTTGAAGGAGCCTGTCGGAAATAAAATGCAGCACTCATAACTTACATGGAAAAAATTAGAATACAGAAACGCATGCACAAATGCTTTTCAATCTAACTAACAAGTAATGACTAATGCTGAAACACAAGGAATTAGTCAACCTGGTATTACGTGACTGTGCGCACTACAAGCAAAGCAAAAACACATGGGCTAAGATCAAAGCGCTCAGGACACAGGCATTCTCTTTGATCGCGAGAAAGGTATTCATCACCTTCACCTTAGGACGAAGTGAAGAAAAATTCCAGAAAAGTGCCCATGGCAACTGATCAGACTAAGGACTAGCAACTTTGTGATTAAATAAGTAACTGAATTTCTGAAGACCTGTGTCTAAGCATATATTTGTTTGAAAACATATTTGTTCACCGAATCCATTATCACCATTATTTTTTCTAATTAAAGGATATTTATAAATGCTAGCAAATGTGTCATGTGGCAGAACGGGAAGTCCATTAAAAAACAAAAAAATTGCAAAATGCTGACAGTGCTTTCAGGAAGCTGTCCGAGCTAGATGCAAAAAGATAAAAACCATGACTAGCCCATGCAGGGACAAGAAACCAGTGGGGTGATGAATCTTAGGGTCAATGAAATGTTGCTATTCCTGTTTGTCATGTCTTTTCATGCTGTCACATAATACGAGTACAGCATTTGTCGAATTTCAGAGCCCAAGGAATTTGCTTCTGAGCCTTGTTGTGCATCGCTAGCATTCCAGATCTCTTGAACGTACAGAAAATCTTGCCCTGACCACTGTGAATGTTGGACATCCATGGATGCTCAGAGGCCTTATTACATGGCTTAGAAGCCAAACCCTTTGGCTCTGTACTTTTTGACAAAAGCTATACATCAGTTTTCTCATAGATTCATGCTGATATTGTTTTCCTTTTTCTTCACTCTGCCCAACTGTATCATGTTAACATTTATAAGTTACAGCAGCACAGTTTGTGTTCCTCACCAGTATTCCAAACAGTACTAAAAAACTAGACATGTAAAACATGTACAGACAGAAGAGGCCGCTTGGAAGGAAAGATGAAGTGGTTTTTAAAATCTGATGAGCTCATAACCATCGAAGCGTGGTTTATTTTAAGCCAAATATCTAAAAGCACTCTAAAGAAAAGTCAGCAGACAGAGTGCCTTCTTTAGATTTTCCAAACGGAACACGCAGAAGGCTGCAAACACCAGAATCCCCACAGAAGCGATGACGTTTTCACTACAGGGTGATGGCCAATGAACAGGAAAACTGCGCCTTGATAGGTGAGGAGGCATGCTGTGAGTGTTTGGGCCTGCAAAATTAAAAACGAAATATCACTGACATAACACTTGTAGAAATGCAAAATAATACTGTCGCATTTCAGTATAATGCACATTATGACTACACTATCCTAGGGATGAATTCATGAGGGGGTAGTCTCCCCTCTTCAAAGTGAGAAATTTTACATAGAAAAACCATGCTCAACCCAATTTTTTCAAGAATAAAGTCAAAGAAATGCGAGGTTCGAACATGTCACTGACCGATTTTTAAAGATAATTGTAACCAGCCTAATGTACTTGGAGCTGTCAAAACTGTCTAGCTTCAACTTCATTGCCTACCAATATGTGCAGGAGACCTTGGTGACAAGTATTGTATCAAAACTTTTTTGTTCATGATTCGTTAGTATCGATGAATCACTTTGCGAGAATTTTGCTCGGAAACCAAAGTGTCCATATTACAGAGGTGCAACTGTACATATGATTTGTCCATTAGAGCCATGAGCACATTTAGTGGGCCACCACAACTATGCAAAAGTTAAACAAAATGCTGCAATGGCCTCCCTGCCAAAGATTTGAAAACCATATTCTTGCTATACGACAACTGAGCTGCTCAATCTCATTTAATTGCAACCAGTGCAGCAACAGCCTAACTGTAATCGAACTAGAGGCTAAAAAAACAACGGCGAGCCACTGCTCATAAGGTAGCGTGATACGAAGTGCGTATTCGAAAGGTACAGCTGCACACGAAATCTACCACTCTTGCTTTATCCGTGATATTTGATACAAATGGCAACTACAGGAATTTTCGCGGAGCATCGACGAAGCAAATGTTCTCTAGGGAATCACATTTTGAGCACCTATAACAGCCCGGGATGCAACAATCAGTCCTCCCCATAAATCATATTTGCGTGTGTATAATGAGGACATAAAAATACAAAACTGGTATGGTGTTGTTCAAAGTGTATATCGCCGTTATACACAGCTTGTGAAGTAGCACTCCCCAATGATTGGATGCCATCGAAGACTACAACACAAGACACTCTTTTCCAACTGAAAATAAAAAATAGCTGCACCATATCCAGACCTCATTACCATTTGTCAATAAATTGAAAAAAAACCACACTCGAAAAGCAAATAATGGTGATCGCCTCTGCATAATTTCGTGCATGTCTAAAGAAACTACAACCGTCTCAATTTTGGATTATTGGTTAGTTGAAGAATGGTAGTAAACACGCGTGAAAATGAGACAGTAGCAATGCAAATCCCAAAATAGCAATTTGGTGTAGTCATGAAATTCTGGTTTAGTCATGAAATTAACTCTATTTTTAGAACTGAGCATAGTTGCAGCAGTTACACTGGCTCCTTATTCCTACTACTGTCTTTTTTTTAATTGCACAAGTAACTATGCCTGAATTTTAACGAAAATCCCTTGGGGGTCAGCAGCTCCTTACTGTCACTGTTTGCATCCCGCTTCTTTGCAAGATAAAGAAACACTAGGGCTTTGTGCCAGCCACATTCTAAAATAAATAATCACAAAACCTAGGCTTTGCTAAGGCTCGTGACATCAATGACTAAATTTGAGTAAATTATTTGCCTAAAAGGTAGTCATCAGATGGTCAGATAAATACTGAGCTGCTATTTTTGTACAAAAATTTCAGTTCCTTCCTATGTCCACAAATAATTTGCACAAAATTACCTACAAGTGTTGCAGGGGACATCTTTCTTTGCGACTTAACTCTGAACTGTTTGGTACTGCTTGTAGATTAAACTGATGCAACCTTGGAGTTCTTCATAGATTAGAACCTGTATAGAACAATGTCCAGTCAGGCTTGATACCACACAAATCATTATGAGTAAAATGTATGTCGTTCGAATTACTGACTCCAATAATGATAGGTGAGCAAGGCAATGAAGTATGTGATGCTTTGAAATTAAAGCAGCTGTTATATTTTCACAAATAGTGACAGCACGTTTATACTGCACCCATCGAAGTTATGCCGCAACGAACCGCAGAACATAAGGTAAGAACTGACAGCCGTTGCTTTCTCACTTTCACTCGTGTTCGAGTGACAAAGTGATTGCGCCATTGACTGAAAGCAACAAATAATCAGATTTGAATTCTAAATGTGGTGGCCGAATCTATGACGGCAGAATACAAGCATGCACTTAAGAACCTTTGAGCACATTCACAAATGTGCTGCGACGCGCACGATAAGCAAAATTATGTTTTTTGTGGGGAACCATGGCATTTTAGAAAAAGCGTCCTGATTTTTTTATGTTAATAGCGATGCCGCATACCTCGTTCTGAGAACATGCATGAAATTAAGAGGGGCCAAAAATGCTGCACATATTTAAACTAAACTGACACAAATGCTTCGGAGGGCACTAAAATAACAATGCCGAAAACATACAGCCGCTTGCAAGGTGTACTTCAGTGCAGACGCAAGCAGACTTGTACTACAGAGCGCTCGTGCGGTGCTTTGCGGAATGAAGGCGAACTTATAACACAGGCAGTGGGATTGACTGACAATGCAGGTGCTCAAGCGCTGGCGCATAGTCATATAAAACAACCCATACACTGGCAGCGCGTCGTTAAGAAAACTGCGCTATGTTTTGCTAAATTCTGCAGAACAGTGCTTCAGCGCTCCACACAAGCCTGCTCACGTCTTTGTCGTGCAACGATATTTAAGGCGCAAAATCACTTAACATGATGGCGAGACGGTTGTTAGACGGCAGGGATTCAAAAATATCCTTCCGGGCAGCTGTGTAGAGGTAGAAATTTCTCGCCCGCTGGCCAAGGGCGTGGCAAAGACATCGCTTGTCTCAATTCGCTCATAACGGCGCAATACCGCCATTCGCAAACCAGAGCTAGGGGCAAGCTCAGAAGTCGTTTACGACATCCACTTCGGTGAACTTGGTTAAGCATCCATCTGCCCTTTCTCCGTCGCGCATCGAAAAGCAGCAGCGGCAAACGCACAGTCGCCGCTCACGATATCCGTTCCAAGAGAGGCTCCAGACAACCCGCCGCGCTCACTTCTGCGACGCAATCCGAGACGGCCCCGCTGGCGCTGCTAGGCCTAGCGCCTACGCCGCTTCGGTCACAGCGTCCGCACTCACGAGTCACGACTCTCTCGCCGTCTTCTGATCCTTTGCGCCGCCTTCTGTCGATTGCATCTCGACCGAAACCAAAACTTGCTGCTTCGTTCCGGAACTAAGCGAAACATAAAAGTACACAGTTCCACTGGCGTGTTCTTTTAAACAGCAGCAGGAATTCGACCTCGCTCCGTCTCAGCTGCAGTACGGTGTTTTTTTCTACACCGTTCAGAAGGTTCCGAATGGCGACAACCACTCCGTTAGAGACGGCTGATGAACAATTGCGGACCTCGTTAGCACACCGTCAGTTCTAGCTGGTGTTGCTTCGGTGTTTATGATATCATGTGCACCGTTTGACCGGTGTTCTCGTCTGGCGATGCGGTGTTTTAAAGCGGACGAACACGTATAAACCTCCCATCTCGTGTCATTCGTGTTTAGTGTGTAGAGCGTGGCACTGGGCAGAGCTGTCCCCTGTCGCCTATGTTGTTTGTTTTATGATTGGACCCACTCCTTCGCCGCATAACGGAGTTTCCATCGGTGCGCGGATTCCCTTTGCCTGGTCAAGGCCAGGTGAGGGTGTCCGCGTACGCTGGCGACGTGTCCCTTTTCATGCGGGAAGAGGACAGTTACGTAGCGATTTTACGGCTTTTTGTGAGTTACGGCGAGCTGTCCGGCGCCCTGCTTAACAGGGGCAAGAGCAAAGCTCGATGCTTCGGAGGTTTTCGTCAAATCTGTTAGGTGATGTGGAGTGGGTCTTGGCGGTGAAAGTGCTAGGCGTAATGTTCCTCTCCTCAGGGGAAGCAGCCCGCGAGACGTGGACGCGGTTAAGAGCAACAGCAGAGCAACGTCTGACAGTAGCAGCGCGTTTTCGCCTGTCGCTGTCGCGCATTCGTCATACGATTATCAATGTTCGCGTCGCTGTACTACGTCGCTCGCGTCGCCTGTCCGCCGGGCACATTTACGCGTCGTTTGCACGCACTTTGTGGCGCTTTTTTCTGGGCGCGAAAGAAGAAGACCGTCGCCCAAGCGCTCCACCGTCGCCCGAGCGCCCACGCGCATGGGCGGGTTCAGCCTGCCCGATCTGTGTACAATGTGCAGCGTTCTCCCTGTCCGAGATGCCCGCGACCTAGTCAACGCCAGCGACTTCCCGGGAGGCGACTTCTCGCCTACTTTCTCGGGACGTCGCGGCGCCTCTTTTTTGCAGCCGAACAGCAGCCCAGGTTCTTTGATATGTTTGTCGGACGGCCGAGTCTCTCACCGCTACCCTGCCCGAGGTCGACGTCTCTCAGGCGCACGCCTCGCCTGTTTGCGTGCTCCTTGAGATCCAGGAGGCTGCACCAGAACAGCTAGAGCGGAGCAGGCGGGTGCAGTGGCGAAACTTGACGTCTCATACCCTTCTACCAGACATCCGTGACTTCGGCTGGCTGCGAGGATGGAGGGTCTTGCCCACGAGAGTCCGTCTGACACTGTTGGGCATCGCTCCTTTTTCGCGTTGTCCGCAGTGCGACGGAACGACAACCTTTGAGCGCGCGCTCTTGGTGTGCCTCGTGATGCGCACTTTTTGGCGACTGCTGTCGCGTTTGTGTAGTTTGTCGCTCGACAAGCGCACCAGGCCGAGCGCCACATTTGTGTGGATGGGATTGTGTGTTGGCGCTTTTGTTTTGTGGCGCCAGAGAGGCGTCGCTTCCTTACATGGCTGACCTCAACGGGCCATGTTTCCGATGCTGCAGCGTGTCCTAGCACGCCTGTTTGACCAGGCGCGCTTAGACAGGGTGACGCTGTAGGAAGAGAGAGAGAGATAAAACTTTTATTGTAATTCGGGAAGGTTGCTCGAGCAACTTGGGTGGCACCCCTAGTCCAAGGCGCCTCTGGCTTTCGCTGACTGACGGACTTGCTGAACCAACTTTAGTTGCTGATTAAGAAGAGTTCCTGCGACGGTGGGGCACCCGCTTCATCTTCGCAGGCGGGGGCCGTGTGGCGGTGCGCGCAAGTGATGTGCGCGATGTGTGTGCGCGGAGTTGGTACGCGATTTTCCGCGTGCTTCCCTCGCGTTTTTGGACGCTTTGAAACATTTTTTTGCACAGTAGTGTTTCTTGTGTGTTTACCGGGCGACATTATTCGCCGTAGTGCATCTGTTGTGTGTGTCTGGCGACATTAGTTGCCTCACGGTATCTTTTGTTTGAGCGAGGGACGGCTGTCGCTTCCAGGTCGGTGTTCAATTAACTTCTCTTTCAACCCGTTATAGAATACTTTTTGGGAGAGGGGTTGAGGCGAGAAAGGGATGGGAGGGCACAACCAACTTTAGCGGCCGCCATATTGGATTCAAGAAACCGAAGTTATGCCGCCATTTCATCCCCTGACGTGATACTCACACAGTTCCACCTCTATCCACCATACTGGACCTCGACGTCATCATTGGCACGTGGCAGGTGGCTGTTTCTACAATGCTATTCTAGATGTCACTAGAAGTCTCAGTCCGAGATGAGCTGTTTTCTAGTTGCTGCCGCAGATGGCGCTGTGGTCTCAGTTGGTAGCAGACCCCACGAAATCTCGAAACATGAGGAGTAAGAGCTAACGCTCTCAAAATGAGGGCACTGTATACTACGCCACTGCCTTGTTCGCCATCCTCTTCTTCCTCTTCTGCTTCCTCCTCGACTCCTTGCTGTTTTCCGCACAGCGACAGTTTAATCAAACGCATCACCCAAACTGAAGATTTTGTTCTGAAGCTTTTTAATTTTCTTTTCTTGTCTGTCGCCACTCTATGTCAAATGTGTATAATGTTTAGTGTTGACGTTGTCTGGCCACATGAATGCCATTTTTACATGTGCGGTTATAGTTTGCGATGACCGTGTAGTGGTTTTAAGAACCAGCGGGTGGAGGGGATCTGTTAGCGCCGGCATAGGTTCGAATCCCACTCCCGGCGGTGAGGTGTTTAAAATTTTTTCTGCGGTGCAATTTTTGCTTCACGATTTTTGGACAGGTTTTTGGGGCCTTCCTGTCAACCTTAGGTCATGACCACGGCTTTTAGACCGAATGAGCTGTAGAATCTGTCGCGTCAAATCTGATGCGTATATAACTTATAATGCCATACACGCCTTGTATTAGGTGAGGACACTTAAGGTAACAGCAAAAAGTTAACTATTCATTTTTAGCTTAGCAGCCTACTAGTTCGCACGTTTTAGCTGTGTTCTGTTGCTCTACATCACTGACACTGCTATGCGAGAGAATGGGTGGTGGTTTAACCTTTCTAAGTACAGAATACTGTGTGAAAACGCAGTGGGCGACGCAAATTTTGGTGGTGGGCCAAGTGCATATTCGGGGTGTTCCAGGCCGGTTCCGAACGTTGGTCAACTCACTTTGCAATCTTTCGAGGGTGGGCCACGCAAATTCTGGGGGTGGAACAATTCTATTTCGAGACGAGGCTATGCCAATTTCGCGTAGTCCGTGGCATATTTGGGCATGAAACACTTTGGGACATGCCATAATATCTCTCAGGTAAACTATTCACTTTTCGTCGAATTCGATCAAGGTCACTCCATGGTCAAATTTCGGGTGGACTTTGTCATACATTTGCATAGGCCAAGTTGGAGACGCAACATACTACCTCCCAGGAACGCACCATTCAATTTTCGTCAATTTCGGCCTGGGTATCTTGAAGACCAAATTTCATGTGGTCTACGTCATATCTGGACATGGACCATATCAAGATATGCATAATCACATCCCCAGCCTTCAGAGCTATGGCTAAATCTCTTCGCAGCTATGTATAGAGCCGCTTTAAATTGATTCAGGCGACCTGCCAGGAATAGTCAGTCACCCCACACCTTTCGCCGAGAATGCAGGTATAAGTGCTTTCGACCAAAAAGCACCCTTCTAACTCATAGAGCCAGTTTCTGATAATTATAGAACCTCTTAGGCGAACCATCCGGTCTATGATGGTCACGCTGCCCTACCGCAGCACAGCAGAGGACGATTGGCGTCATCTTGCCCGCACCCGCTTGCATTTTGGAAGGTGACGACAACGTGCGGCCCCACGTCTTCTTCATTCTGATGCGTTTTTATCGCCGGTCTGTTGCATTTTAATACTGAGTGTAGTTAATTTATTTCATTAATTTATTACATATCGTCACCGACAAACGTAACAGAAAGCGGGAAGCACAGCCGTTTACTGGGGGCCGAACATCCGCGCTCATTCGAGACAAAAAGGACGCTCGGTCACGCGTTAGGAGACAAGGTTCGGCCACCAGGTGGTGCCGGCAGAGTGTCAGCAGTGTGGGAATATATTTCATTTTTACGCGTTTTTTGATCAACTGCCTCACCGCCGTTGACGTGGGGGCCCGCTGCCTTTTTAATTTCTTTGATTGGCCGAAAGGCTGCACCCATCTGGAGCGTCCGTGGTGCTGACGTCACACTGACGTCACGAAAAATAGAGTGGATAATGGGCAAACGACCTCTACAGACTCCGACCCCAGGGGTCTAACCATGGCATCATTTTGTAGCTTGCTTGAAGAATTCACGCTGCAATTTACATGGTGTTGCTTATTGCAGGCCCACATTTTTTACTCTCTTGCTTCAAAAACATGCGGAAGGCATGAATATCCGAAAAAGAAGAAATTTATCTCGGAACTGCAACCACGCAGGGCGGATAAAGTGTTTGCAGGAACCAGTAAATGTACTGTTGTTTATGAAGATGCCGGAGCTAAGGCGAGAAAGAACCCACTCCGACAGCGTTGAGGTTCGAACTGCTTATTTGCGCTGCTCGCGCTGCGGTGGCCTAGCCCAACTTCTTCTTTCTTGTCCGGCGCCTCGTGCCATGGCCTGTGAACCGAGCGCGGCGCGAGGGGCGCTACAGGGCTCCCCCCCCCCCCCCCCTCGTAGAGCGAAGCTATAAGATTCGCCTAGCGGATGTGCCTGGAGGAAGCTGCACACAATGGCGGCGCAGTCGAAGCAAGGGCGAGTGTAGGGCCACCAACGGGCAGAGGAGTGGCATTGTAGGCTGATTTGAGGCGGTAAGCAGCCAATATGTCTTCACGGCCGTTGACGTCTAACGTGAAGGTTTTTTGCGCACGATGGAGGACGCGGAACGGGCCATCGTAGGCCGGCGTGAGGGGTGGACGGACGTGGTCACGGCGGATGAAGACATGGGTGCAGGAGGCCAGGTCCTGGCTGAGGAACACGGACTAAGGGTGACGGGATACAGGGGTGACAGTAGTAATGTGGCGAAATATGTGGCGTAGGTCTCGGATGTAGGTGGAAACGTCATGGATTAACGGAGGTGAGGAAGGAGAGAAGAATTCCCCAGATAGACGCAGGAGAACACCGTAGACTAGCTCAGCATAAGAGCTGCCGAGGCCAACCTTCAGTGCTGAGCGAATGCCAGATAGGACGAGGGCAAGGTGGTCGGACCAGCGTTCCCTCGGCTTATAAGTGGTAAGGGCAGCCTTCAGTTGTCGATGCCATCTTTCGAAGGATGGTGGCGAACGCCCTGAATATTAGCAAGGGCAGTAAACAGGGCCGACTGAAACTGGCGGCCGCGGTCGGTGGTGACGACAGACGGGTACCTGAAACGAGAGACCAAGCCTGCCATGAAGGCTGAAGCAACGGTCTCGGCTGTAGTGTCAGCAGTGGGCAACGCCCCGGGCCAGCGGGTGAAATGGTCCACACAGGTGAACAGATAAGATGCCCCACGCGATAACGGGAGTGGTCCCACTATGTCTATGTGAACGTGGGAAAACCGTGCGTCAGGCGGCCGAAAAGGAGAGGCAGGCGTGACGGTATGCCGGTGAACTTTGACGCGCTGGCAGTGAAGGCAGGTTCGTGACCAGTGGCGGACGTCGGGATTGATGCTTGGCCAAAGGAAACGAGATGTGATCAGCTTCTGAGTAGCACGAATACCAGGGTGGTTCAGGCGGTGCAGTCTTTCAAAAGTGGTGCGACAGAAAGCCAAAGGTACGTAGGGGCGCGAGACGCCAGTGTATGTCTCGCACGTAATGAACTGCGAGGAAAACGGCAGTAGACATTCGGCGAAGGACTGAGACGTGGATGAGGAGCGAAGACGTTTCACCTCTGGATCATTGCGCTGTGCAGCCGCTAGCTCCTCCATGTCCACTGGTGATTCAGACGCCATGGAACTAACACGGGAAAGCGCATCAGCAGAAGCATTCTCCGGGCCATGGACGGGACGGAGATCCACTGTAAACTCGGAGATAAAACACACTTGGCGGATCTCGCCTGCAGGGTAGATGGCGTGAATCCGTTGGAAGGCAAACGTCAAGTACTTGTGGTCCGTGATGACGTGAAAGTCCCGGTCGTCCAGAAAAAGGCCAAAGTGCTTGATGGCGAGGTACACAGCAAGCAATTCTCGACCGAAGGTGCTGTATTTAGTCTCAGGTGGCTTCAGCTTTTGGGAGAAAAACCGAGGGGCTGCCAACTAGAGACGTGCTGCTCGAGAACTGCGCCGACGGCAATGCTCGAGGCGTCGGTGACGAGGCGCAGTGGAGCATCAGGAACTGGGTGTATGATCAAAGCGGCGTCTGCGAGCGCCTTCTTGGCAGCAGCAAATGAAGCGGCATCGTCTTCAGTACACTCAGTGGCGCAGCAGAATCTTTTTTCGTAGCCAAACGGTCGGCCAGAGGCTTCAGGAAAGAGGCGCACTTCGGAAAAAAAACAGCGACGAAAGTTCAGGAGGCTTAAGAATTTTCTGAGCTTTTGAGTGACGTGGGGGCGGGAAAATCTTTAATGGCTTTGACTTTGCTGTCGAGAAGCCGAATGCCCTGTGGAGTGACAAGGTGGCCGAGCAATTCTACTGTAGCTACGCCAAACAGGCACTTGTTTGGGTTGATTACGGGCCCATATTCATTCAGTCCGTGGAAGAGGGCGCGCAAATGAGCTTCATGCTCAGTACCGGATGAAGTTGCTGCGAGATCATCGATGTAAGCGAACGCGAAGTCGAGACTTCGCGTAACCTCGTTGATAGCTCACTGAAAAGTCTGTGTGGCGTTGGGTAAGCCAAAAGGCATGCGCACTTACTCAATGAGGCAGAACGGTGTGGTAATGGCCGCCTTCAGAATATCAGCGGGCTCCACAGGAATTTGATGACAAACTTTCACTAAGTCTTGTTTAGAGAAGATCGTGCACCAAGCCAGATTTGACGTGAAGCCCCGTATGTGAGGAATTGGATAGCAGTCTGGTAAAGTGTGAGCGTTTAGGGCGCGGTAATCTCCACATGGTCTCCAGTCGCCCGGATCTTTCTTTGGCAGAATGTGAAGTGGCGATGGCCAGTTGCTGGAGGAAGGGCGTATACTATGCCGAATTCCAGCATGTTTTCGAAGTCACGGCGAGCGATAGCGAGGCGTTCTCCCGACAAACGGCGAGGGCGAGCAAGCACCGGAGGTCCCGAAGTTACGATGTGGTGAGTGATCGAGTGCTTTCCGGTGACTCTGTAGTATGTGGCTTTGTGAGGTTAAGAAAATCAGCCAGAACTTTCGCATACGGCGAAACAGGGACAAGAGCGTGAAGCCCCGTCGTCGCAGTGGTGGAGAGTACGCCGTTGACGAAGGGATGCGTGCTGAGATCTATGAGGCGATGAGCTTGCATGCCAACGGCTAGGTTGAAGAAACTGAGGAAGTCTGCGCCGAGAACAGCTTGCGAGACGACAGCGATAATGAAGATGCAGCGAAAATTTCGGCGCAATCCGAGGTTAAGCGTCAGGGACCATTGGACATACGTGCGAATGGGGGAGCTGTTGCTCGCTCGGAGCGGGAAGTCTGTTCGTTGCGACGGCGATCTGCCCAAGAGGACGCTATGACGCTGACTTGTGCTTCGATGTCGACCAGGAAACGAGTGCCAGTAGTCTTGTCCGAGATGTTAAAGAGGCGGCATGACCGTCCACCAGCACCACTTGCCGTCTTCAGTGGCCGGTCGCAGCGTTTCCCGACCAGGAACACGGGTGTTTGCACTTGCGAGCAGAACTGCCGAAAATACGGTGGTACCACAGACAGCCGAGGGCGAGGTGGCTGACCGCGCCTCGTATTGTTGGGATTCCGGGGAGCGGCGGCGTGGCCTGAACCTCGGCGGAGAACGGGGCGGCAAAGGCGCGAGAACATCGAGCGCCTGGCAAGAGCATCAAGTCGACATTCGATGCTGGTAAGCAAGGAGTCTGCTGCAGTAGTTGGAGGCGGACCGGAAACAGAGCTGACGTTGGAGCGCCGTGAGTAGCCCGCAACACGGTTAGGGAGTCCAGTGAGCTTGTCTAATGAAACATCACCCGCAGCTGCGAGGATGGGGACTATGTGTTGGGAAGACGCTAAAGGAACAACTCACGCAGAAGTGAGTCGTTCTGAGCAGCGGAGTCTTCCAGAAGCTGGCGCATGCGACAGAGGAGGTACGAAGGGCGGCTTTCACCAAGCTCTGTAGCGCTGATGAGCTGCTGGAGCTTGGTGCGCTCGCAGGCGGATTTGCGGTCGATGAGAGCTGCCTTTAATGTGTCGAAGGGGCGAGCCGTGTACGTCGAGCTGATGACGTTCACTAAGTCCTCAACGAAGTCAGGAGGCAGGGTGGACACAAGGTGTAGAAACTTGGTCCCTTGGCTGGTGATACGTCGAAGCTGGAAATGCGCCTGAATCTGCAGGAGCCTGGCGCAGGAGCTCTTACGACAAAATGGCGGCAGACTGACTGACTGGAACGCAGCCACCGAAGCACCGCGAGGCTGAGCGTTCAGGGGCATGTCGCCGCCGGTAGGAAGGGCGGAAGAGCCAGGGGAGTCCATGTAGTATGATGGGGTTGCGTGTTCAAAGACGGGTCACCAAATCTGTTGGAGCTAAGACGAGGAAGAACCCGCTCCGACAGCGTTGAGGTTCGAACTGGGCCTCGCCCAACTTCCTCTTTCTTGCCTGGCGCCGTGTACCGTGGCCTGTGAACCGAGCGCGGCGCGAGGGGCACTGCAAAGCCGAAACCACGCTGTTGAGTGAGCGCCATGCAAGCTTTCCAGAGATTCTCCCGCGTTTTTCATAGTGTGTTGTATAGTGTAGCATATTATGTCGTGTTTTTGATGCCGTAACGTCGTGCTGCAGATAAGGTCGGCAGCAAATCTCTCCATAACAGCTGGTGTCGGATTAGCTGGTGCGTCCTCGACCTTATGGAGAAGGCTGCTAAAGATAGTTTCTCTTGGCGGTTGCTTTCCGATATTGACAAGAAAGCAATATTTTGTATGGTAGTAGCAACGACAGAGGAATGGAAAAGGCGGCCCATTGTCGATATATTCATGCCGGCTGTCGCTAACGTTTTCTGCTTAGACAGGCATCTTTAAATGTCAAGAAAGGCAAGTTTTTTTGATCGGAATGAAGAGCGAGCTCGAAAACATTCTGCTCTTTTACTTCCACATATCTTAATTTTGAATGAATGGCGTTCGGATCTCGCTTTTGCTGGCTGTCTCAGAACATGTGCTTAGGCAACATCATTGCGCATAGTTTCAATTATGAATTCAAGAAACCGTGAGGAGCTGGGTAACGTTTTATTTCGATGTGCCTTAATTACAGTAAGAAATAACGATGTGGCCGTGTATCAATGGTGTCCCTTGAATATCTCTGGGTGTGCTTCTGCTCGAAATTATACTAAGTGTGAAGATGAGCAGAGCTGTACGCCCCGTATGCTACTTAATTTCAGCCACGCATCATCTTGCGCTTCGTTTCCAAAGAAAAAAAATCAAGAAAGTCCGCACAATGGAGCAAATTTTCATATTGAAGCTTTTTGTAAATTTTAGCAGAGCCCGAAAGGTCGTTGCTTATATCAGTGTAGAAATATGCAGTCATGGCTCTTTGTCAGCTTGAAAGAAGAATGTTTTGATAAAAAACATATTGGGCCCTGGATGCAAATAGAGGGATGCCCATTTATGTATGAGATGACATAGCAATAACGTTGAGATAACGTAGGGCAATGTAGAAATGAGGCCTGGATTGGATAGAGGCCTTGTCGATATGTCGTCAGTCTGATGCATAATTCGAAAAGTTAATGAAGCAAGCTTGGACTGACAATCTGAGTGGCTCTAAACGCAGTACGCGCATTCTCCAGTCGTTGGGATGAGTGACTATATTCTTTCATATTATATACATAGTGAAATAATACCACAGCCAGCAAGAAAATACCGCAAGTATCGTATTTGCGTAAAGGAACAAAGCTGTCAGCCGAGCTAGAAACGCTGCACACACAAGTTTTTTTTTGTTTCTCTTTCTAACCTCGGCATAGCCAGCTGAATATAACACGTCCACTTCCATATGTATTATTCAGAATTCAAGAAGAGAACAGAAGATATAGGCTGAGGACGGGTGAAAGGATTCACACCAGGATGAATTTAACATTGAGGAAGAGAGTGGTAGCGAACAGATTAGACGAAAGCAACAAAGTCAAGATAGTGTAAAAATACGAGGAGATGAAATGGTGTGATGCCGAAGAATGCGATATTATTCTTCCTTCATTCGACACTCTATGGCTATTGTGATTCTAATATAATTGTTTATTATATCCTAATTTCGGAGCTATTCCAAATCAGACTGGTCATCTACACACGGTGTGTCATGCTGATAAATCACGGCGCGTCTTAATGTCACTATCAGTAATATGCGCAGTAAAGCGAGCGACGCGTAAGTTCTGAAACGTACTGCGCATCAACTGTGAAGCTCGCACTCCACCTCATCGTAGTGTAACCACAGCTGAGACTGGCACCTTGCTCTAACATTCGCTGAAAACGCTGTGTAAGTATGTGGACGGGCGTATGTAAATGCTAGACGTGCAGGGTTCCCAGAGGAAACGTTGTGCTGTCTCTAATTAAATGTGACACCAGAGCCGCAACAGTCCACAGTGCGTAAAAGAGCAGAGGCGCCACAGGAACAGTGGCACCCAAGACAACTGCATGAAATCCCAACATCAAAATGTACGCCCTACCGATATCGAAGCCAAAAGATGCAGGTGAGAATATTTTGTGCGTTGCGCTCGTAACGAGCGGCTGAATTTCGCGATTGATCTCGTTGCCACATGCGGTTATTAACGCGATTGCATTATATGCCCCGTTACCCAGAAAATCCGGCATCAGCGTTGTGAGCGAAAGATAACGAGCATAACTCTGCCAGCTGGTGAGCAGGGAGCACCCTAGGCGGCAGGTGGGCTACCTAAGTCACGTGACCTTGCGGCTTCACCACAACCTGCCCATCGAATCGTGAGCAAACTGCGCACCGTGACGATTGGCAGTTAAGTTAATTAACCTTTGTTCGCGAAGAGCAACCTGTCTCGAGAAAGGCCCACCACTGGGAGCCCCTGCCATCGGGGGGCAGCGGCCCGTCGCTTAATCGTTGTACCATTGCGCCAGGAGGGGTAGGAAGACTCCCAACTATCTATGAATGTAAAACAGAGAATGACCTTCTGCATATAGGGGAATTTGCGTATTACGCTACCGCGTCGTATACTTACAGAGGAGCTTAAGTTTTCCAATATTTTATTTGAGGTCATCGGTTCGACAACACGATCACCACGGAGACAATGAACCGTCACGAACGTTGATTGTAGTGTCAACATATTTGACCTGCATAAATTAGTAAATATCTGACGCCATGAAAGTAAGATTTATGAAATATTCCAAATTTTGTGAAAGCGTTAAAAAAGATAAGAAAACGGCCTTTTATTGAGGCTATTCAACTTGATTCTGTTGAGTTCATTGTTCTGTCTGGTTAATAGTAGAGTTCAATGCGTGACATCTGCGTGACGCATGAGTTTCATGCGTGAGGGGTCTGCAATAGATGAGGTTCTTCGAGAAACAGCGCATCAGATGTGAAGATATAAGTCTTGCGTACCAAAATTTGTCACAGTTGTGGAATCATTTTGTACGATAAGAGTGTACATTTCTGTTATCAACGGCACAGCCGTTGGACAGAGGATGCGTGTAGAGGGCAGTATGCGCATTTACACCCCCGCCTTCTTTGCGGCTGAGATGTAAAGGCCGCCGTTGATAGCCGTTGATAGACCTCCTTCGCAGTAATTGCTTCTGTAGAAAATGGCGGTCGGTGACAGGGGGCACCGGATTGTCGGACAACGCCGGCAGCCGTTGGGGAGACAGGCGCCACCGCTCGTCTAGCGGTCAACGGTTCGTCATAAGGCCAGGGTCATTACCTTTGCCCATGCAAACGAAAAGCTTCCCTCGACTTGAAACTATCCCTTCAGAAAGCCGCCCGCGACAGCAAAGGTTGCTAGGAGAGCAATAAATACTCCACCCCCCAATTTGAGATTACATGACAGTGAGCCTTCGAGTTTAGCGCAGCGTCCTAACCGTGCAAACCGCATAGGCGGTCAGGACTATATGTGTTCTAGGAAGGCGTCAGATAGATCTCTGCAGGAAGAGACTGCGAGGTCCCCTAGATTTTTGTTTTGTTTTGCTTTGAGAAAGGGTTTTTGCACTATCGAAGTTCTAGGGCGGGACGCGCAGTTCAGAGATGCAATGGCTTTTTTATAGATCGCCCTCTGCATTGCAATTTGTAGACAATTTGATGACTTTTTTGAATTCTGTGTTTTGAGGGATAGTTATTAATATTGTCAAAGTTGGAGGGGCAGCACACAGCAAGGAACTCAATGTGTTTGGCTTGCTGCTATTGGATGCTTTCTGAATGTGAGATGAACTCCCGATGATTTAGTACCGAGCCCGGGAGCCCAATTCGTTGTTCTGGGCTAGGTTAAGATACTGTGCATCTTAAGCAATGCCGAGAAAGGAAGACTTCCCTGTTAGCCAGTTCCATCTTATTGTCGCTCTCTTTATTACGCTCTACATTTTGTAAATCTCCTTTATATAAACTTCAGTTCATTTCAACGTTACTTCACGCAGTTGCAAGTCTTCATTACACGGTCACCGACGGGGCACCTTGAGTGCAATAAGCCATCTAGTCAACAAACCGTCTCAGACGGCGCACTCATGGTGCAAAGGAAAGAGCCATCGTAACTTTACTATGTGATTACTTCAATCAAAAAGCAGCAAATATTTCTAGAGATACACTTTTTGGAACTCTGATCATATCTTACATCCAAAATAGAAACATCCTCTCTAATAATTTGAAGTAATATCTGTTTCTCGATATAACCTAGAAATTGCAATTGCGGCGATGGCTCATCGCTAATGATTCTCGGCTGCTGACCCGGTCGTGGTGATCAGATTTTTATGGAGACGAATGCTAAAGTCCCATCTGCTGTGCGATGTCAGTGCGCGTTAAGGTACCCCAGGTGGTCAAAATTATTTGGAGTTGTTTTCTACGGCCAGACTCTTGGGGACGTTGAGCTCTTGGGGACGTTAAGGAAGCTGCCGTGGCCACGGCCTGTAAGCCGCGTTGCTCCGGTCGGTCACGAAGCTCTGCCCCGGGGGGAATTCCCGAGTCGGTCGGCGGTGGGGCCGCCGGAGAGGCGACGACCTTTCAGCCTGCAAAAAGTGGTCAGAGAAGAGGAAAAGGCACGAAGTCATTGAAATTCGAATTTTTACGAGAGATACCTCAGCTTCTCAACACTGCTTTAAAAAAATTCTTGTTTGGGGATATCCGTGAAGCGGTGTCCTTTAACAGGCCAAGCATACCGCAACTTCATAGAGCCCCTTTCGAGCCCCTTTAAGTCTCTGCCTGCGAGCAACTGTGGCAGAAAGAAAAACAGCCTACATTAGGTCATGCTAGCAGGCTCGTCGTCACCATGGTCAGCATTATCGACGGTCCAGCATCAGAGAGCCGACGTATATGCTGTGTTGTAATCCCTTGTGGCCTTAGTTTCATGATGGAAATAAAATTAACTGGTCCGCTGTTCGGTGGGCACGAGAAAAAATCGCATAATCGTTTTCTAGTATTTAGAAACTGTCGTGATTAAAAAAAACAGAAAACACTCTCGCTTTTTGAAGGTTCAGCTCGGTATCGGTCTGAATAAACACTGCATGCACGAATGACAATAGTAGCATTTATTCAAGCCTCCTGCGTTGTTAGCGGGAGCTAGCATTCAAGAAGTTGTAGCAAAATGTTTGGATTGGCTTTGTGACCTTTATCACCCTAAAGCTATTTAGGCTCTGGGGGATGCCACAGCTCAAACCCCCTGGGTTTCATTAAAGTGCGCTTACGTCCAACAGTAGACGAGCCCCTAATGTCTGGCCTCTATCGAAATTCGACCGCTGTTGCTAGGATGGAAGCCGCGACTTTAGGGTCAACAGTCAAGTACTATAACTACTGAGCGACTGAAGGGGATGGAGAAAAGTTGTTTCGGTGCTGGTAATGTTGAGCCTAGCTAGGCGATCCAAAATGCGTGCGATATCAGTAGCTCATAGCTTCAACTGGGTTCTAAATGCTTGATCACAGATGCCTTTATCGCATCGTGCAGATAAAATATCAATATAGATTTTGGATGGATTAACTAGCTTGTGACAAAGAAGGTCGGATTGTCCCGTCAACACAAATGTCCCGTCAACACAAATATAAAAAGGCACTCCCAAGGGCACTGACTCAGGCTTGTTAGGCAGTAGGTTTAATGAATCCTGTCTGAAGTACAAGGCGTGTAGAAGAAGCCCAAGGTCACGAATTATCGTTCTTTCCTTGTTTTTCATAACTGAGCATATTTCAGTATTCATTATTTACAAGAGTAGTTTTTAGGTGTATGTCTCCAGATGCTTGTCTCTAACAATACAAATTAAACATGAAACTGTCGCAGTGAACACCATTCTAAAAGTTAGCATAAAACAGATTTCTTGTACTGAAAGAGTAGAATTTCTGAAGACTGTGGAACTGCAATTTAGCTTAATAGTTTAACAGCGAACTCCATGCTAATACGGAATGAGGACTTTGTATTGTGTACTCTATACTTTTGTGCCAGGCAGCGATAAATCCATCGCTACATTGTCAACAAAGATTTTTTGTTACGTATGCTTGTGTAGGCTGCACCTACATAGCACTTCAAGAGTATCCAATTGTAGCTCGCGGTACTTCATACACGGGACAGCGAGCAGTCTCAAACACAGCAAAATCGTGGATATATTAAGCGTATCGTTAGCCGCACTGTGCGTTGTCTTCTGTTCGGGCCGGAGTTGCATAATTTTCCAAACAGCAAAATCGTTATTGCGCGCACTAGCAATTAAGCGAGGGACTCGCTTTGCTATTGGCCAACTAGCACAGAGAAATGTGCTTGTTATTGCCCAGCTTTGCAGAAAAACTAGTATGGACATAGGCCGCACTGCTGCCCCTAATTAAAAGTTCCCAGATTTCATTGCTATGGGAAAACCTCCCGTTTTACGCTCCTTCATAACGTTGTGTTGTACTTCTATACCCTTAAAAAACGGTACTTCTTATTCTTAATAGATTTTACTCACTTTCTGCCCTTTCCATTTCAGAGTCGCAGCAAGCGGTTCACACACTGTAGATGTATGCTCCGCAAGTGTGGGCATCTTTATTTGTTCTTTCTTACTTAGCGCACTAGGGGTATCAAAGTTGTTGACACATAGATGTGACAGCAGTCTGGAGAGCAGGAGGACAGATAAAAAGCTTCCAAACAAAACTTTTTCCTTTTTATAATTCTTTATTTTCAGCATTCAGCAGCCCAAATCCTTACAGGAGAAAGAATTGGCTGCGGTTAAACTTCATTATTTCTCAGTTAGTAGAGCGTTCGTTCTGACTATGTGGTTATGACATAGCACAATGCATTCACACTTGACCTAAGCTTTACTACAGTATATGACTAGGTGCTGCAGAGCAAAATTTATTTTTACCCCCACATAAATAATTAATGGTAAATTATACGGGTCCTTAACAAGCACAGCTAATTTGAACTCGGCATACCCTTTCTAATGGTTTATGACAAGATGCTATAGCAGAGACTTTGTATTTAATTGTAATGAACTTTTTAAGATTATTATTTCGAGTCGCTAACTAGCACAGTGTATTTATTTACTCTTGGCCTGGCCTTTTGAAAGGTATATGATTCGAGAATATAGAGCAAAGCTTGGGTTTTTATTGCAATCAACTATTTACTCTAATTAACAAGGCCTAGTAATTAGTCAACATAACTGCATATTAACCAACAGTCCTAATTCACGGTTGATCACATGACATATACTACGCTTGGCGCATAAAAAGACAGCGAAAGCGACTGGTCCCGCTTTGAAATTTGCTGATCTTTAAAGCCAAAGTACCGGCATCAGACGTTTTACGAAGTTTTATCCCGGCTATCGTCATAACAAACAGCCTTACTGCACCCACTGCAGGGCAAAGGCCTCTCCCATGGCTCTCCAATTAACCCTGTCCTTTGCCAGCTGCGCAAACCCTATCCACAGAAACTTCTTAGTCTCATCCGAAGACATAACTTTATGCCGCCGCCGCTACGCTTGTTTTCTCTTGGAATCCACTGCGTACCTTTACGGACCAGCTGTTATCTCATCTTTGCATTACATGCCCTGCCCAAGCCCATTTCTTGCTCTAGGTTTTGACTGGGATGTCATTAACAGCCGCGTTTGTTGTTTCAACCACTCTTCCTTTTTCCCGTCTCTTAACGTTACACCTATCATTTTTCTTTCAATGGCACACTGCGTTGTCCTTAACTTAAGCTGAACCGTTTTCGTTAGCCCCCACATTTCTGCCTTATATTAAAGTTGAATGGAGCAAAGGAACAAACACAGGAAGACACAGACAGAAAGAGCCCCTCTGTGTCCCTGTGGCTCTTGGTCTTCCTGTGTTTGTTCCTTTGCGCCATTCAACGTTATGATGAACCAACTAAACCAACAGCCAGTGTTTCTGCCTTGTAGGTGAGTAGCGGTAAGATGCAGCTGTTGTAAACTTTCCTCTTGATACTGGTAAACTGCCATAGATAATCTGAGAGATCCTGGCATATGCACTCCACCCCATTCAGATGTCACATCCTGGCCAAAGTAGACCTTTACCACTTCCAGCACCTCGCTACCAATTGTGAACTGCTATTAAATTGCTAGATTGTTGAACATTACTTTGGTTCTCTGCATGTTAATTTTAGTCACGTTCTGCTCTGCCTGCCTCACCGACTGATCTTGATTTGCAGTTCACCTCCAGAATGACGCAGCAAAGCACTGTCATCAGTGAATCTCAAATTACTTAGGAATTCTCCATGAAATCTTATCATCAACTGTTCCCATATTCAGGCCTCGGAATACCTCCTGTAAGCAGGTGCTGAATATAATTGGCGAGATCGTGTCTGTCTGCCTGGAATTGGAGTTTTTATTGCTGACTTTATGAAGGACTATGATAGCTGAAAGTTGTTATAGATATCCTCCAGCATATTGCCATAAGGCTCTTTTACACCCTGATTCAGCAATGTATGCATGCCTGCTGAGGTTTCGATTGAGTCAAATGCTTTTTAGTACTCAATGAAGGCTATATATAAATATTGGTTGTATCCTGTGGAATTCTCTACCACCCGATTTATAGTTTGTATGTGATCTATTGTGGAATATCCTTTACGAAAGCCTGCCTGATCATTTCGTTGATTGAAGCATAAGGTTGCCCTAGCTCTATTAGTGAATACCTTAGTAAATACCTAGTAAGCAACGAAAGGTACGCTGATCGGTCTGTAATTTTTGCAAGTCCTTGGCGTCTCCTTTCTAATTGATTAAGGTAATATTTGCGTTCTTCCAAGCTTCTCGTATGGTCAAAGTCATAAAGCACTGCGTATTCAGGTCGCTAGTTTTTCTAGCACAACCTCCCCTCCGTCCTTCAACAGACCAGCAGTCACCTTAAACTCACCAGCTGCTTTTCCCCTTTGGATTGCCCCTAAGGCTTTCTTTACTTCCTTTTTGTTACTGGCGGGATCACGCACTGCTGTGCGCCACTGCCTCGTTCGTTAACGTTCTGGTTACATTGGCTACTAGCCACCGCAGTGGCTGAGTGGCTATTGCGCTCGGCTGCTGACCCAAAAGACGCGGATTCGATCCCGGCCGCGGTGGTTGAATTTCGATGGAGGCGAAATTCTAGAGGCCCGTGTACTGTGCGATGTCAGTGCACGTTAAAGAACCCCAGGTGGTCGAAATTTCCGGAGCCCTTCGCTACGGCGCCCCTCATAGCCTAAGTTCGCTACTCTAACTATCTTGTCCATATTGCTAATGACATTGCCCTCTTGGTCTCTTAACGCATATATCCGGTTTCTACCTATGTCTAGTTTCCTCTTCACCGCTTTTAGGCTACCTCCGTTCTTTAAAACATGCTCGATTTTCGCCGTATTAAATTTTCTTATGTCGGCTACACCGCCCCCCGCCCCCCTGGCAATTATTTAAATATTGAGTTCTATAGCTCTGCTAGTTCTATCCTGTCTGTAAGATTAGAAGCCCTCATGATTTGGCGTTTCTTAATCGAATCTTTCGTCTGCTGCGATAGCTTTCCGGTATCCTGTCCAACCGTCCTAGCCCCTACTTCTAATGTGCACTCTGTATTGATTGCTCTGTAATTATCGTTCATGGTATGAGCATTCGTATCGTCCTCCTTAGTTACAACTGAATATCTGTTGTGCAGCAGTATCTGGAATTCCACTATTTTTCTTCTCACCGCTAACGAGTTAATGGACACCCGCTTCAGTAGCTTCTTCCGTTTCCTCTGTAAAGCTAAACTAATTCGAGACCTTACCATTCTGTGGTCGCTACAACGCCCATTTCCGAGGACCTGCACAACCTGAAACATGTCAGGTTGAGCGCGTAGTATGACGTCTATTTCATAGTAAGTCTCACCATTGGGACTCTTCCAGGTCCACTTCCTGTTCTCTCTTTTGCGGACGGAAAATTATTCCTACCAAAGAACCCTAGTAATAACTCTCCCCTGCTATACCTAGAACATATCCCCTAGTCGCCTACCACCTGGTCGCCAGCCTGCTTCTTGCCCACCTTCGCACTGAAGTCGCCCATAAGCACTGTGTGCAGTGATTTCCCTTTGTTCATTGCCGATTTCATGTCTCCATAGAAGCTTTCAACGGTCTGGTCATCATGGCTGGATGTCGGCGCGTAGGCCTGCACCACCTTCAGCTGGTATCTCCTATTGAGCCTAATTACGATAGCTGCCACCTTCTCGTACATAATATAGAACACCTTTACGTTGCAATCTATATCCTGATTGATGAGGAATCCCACACCTACCTCTCGTCTGTCCCCTAATCCGCAATTCCACAGTATGTGCCCGTCCTTTAGTACTGTATACGCCTCACTTGTCCTCCTAACGTCACTAAGCCCTTTGTCATCCTATTTAATGCCCGCTATTTTCTCTAACAGCACTGCTAGGCTAGCCTGAGGGGATAATGTTCTAGGGATAAACGTTGCCAGGTTCAGATTACAATGGCGGCCTGTCCGGAGCCGTCGACTCTTAGTACCGTCCTCTGCGTCAAAGGTCTGACCGCCGCCTCGCTCAGTTGCTCCGCAGCCGCTGGGACTAAGGGCCAAAGGTTAATTGTATCCCGGTGAGTAGAGGTGAGGCTCTATTAATGTGGTACATGAGGGTGCCAGGGGGGGGAGGGGGGGAAGACCGGTGTCCGTTTCTTCCTCGAGGTGGGGTAGCTTTGAGGTAGGCTTCGCGATACATCTCTGCCGAATGCCAGGTCGGTTCCCGCCCTGGGACTGAAGTGCTCACTCCCGCACCGCGTCAAAGGCAGGGCAAAGCCATAGAAGACATTTGGCCCTTGCCTCTGCCCCGGCATGCAGGGCACTGATGGGCCGGGTGAGTGCCAGTTTATGAGGTGGAATTTAGCTGATGACAGAAGCTGGCCAGTCTAGCCTGGGGAAAGGAGTACCGCCTCTACCAATCGGAATGGCCTAGTTGGAAGGCGATATGCAGTAGTTCGTTACGGTTGGCCATGAGATTCAGAACGCTGCAGCAGAAGCGGTGTGCATGGTTCATGTTTCGGCCCTATGCGTAGGAGGCGACGACAGATGTGGAACATCAGCAACGACCCAGGAAGCGGAAACGAGTATGGATCCAGGCAAAATTGCGGAGAGCTGCAGCGTGCGCTGTGTTGCGTGCCACTCCATTCCCTGTGATTCCTTCGTGTGCAGACACCAATTTGATTACTACAGTGTCACGCTCCTCTCAAAGGCGATGAGCTTCTGTTGGAATAGTGTTAAGAACGGCATAGTCTGCTTCCCATGCACGGCAGGCTGTGTACGCTGCTTGTGAGTCAGTGTGAACATGGTAGGTGCAAGGAGCAGGATCCTGTCTTTCAACTATTCCACTATTGGCAAAACATGCAAAGAGCTCGAAAATAGTGGCAGTGCGTTCCTCGCAAAGCCATTTAACTACAGTCGTGTCTGACTCAGAGTCGTTACAAATAACGGCGGTGCAATGTTGAAACAGAGCGGCGTCTGTGTATAGTTGGATGGACCCTTCTTGGGCTAACTAGTACGACCTATCGTGATGTTCAGCGGTAGCTTTACATCTTTGGGGATTAGATGGACTCTTGTCCTTTGGTAAAGGCATACACCATCTACGAAATCGATTAGTTCCAATAGTGCTGCTGGAGATGAGAGCGGCTCCAAACTGTCAACGTTTTATTCTAATGCCCGCATGATCTGACGGCTAGCTGGTGTTGCGGAGGGACAGACACGCTGGACTTGCAATTGCTGCTCTGCCACATACTACAGGGCACTTATTTTACTGCATGCGTGTAGGTCCATCTCTAGCCAGTAGTGCAGTAGAGCAGAAACCAGGCGCATCGCCTTGCGATTCACTCGCTCAAGGTGAGGGCATTGGGTCGCCTTCAGCAGCATGTACGAACAAGCGTAGAGGATATTTGGTGTTATGAGAGCCAGGGCTATTGACGGAGCCACACCTATTTTATTCCCCATGCACGCACAGAGACATAGTGCATAAGGTGTAAAGCAGTATTGCAACTAATCACCGCACTATGAAGCCAGGTTTTCGCTCCTCCATCCTCGTCAGTAAGCACGCAGAGTGCACCGATGGTTTGTTTCCCGCGAATAACTGACTCTATGATGATACAACACTTGTGTCTTTCCGATACTCACCTATGGGGTAGAAACATAGAGGATAACGAAAAGGGTTCAGCTTGTGTTAAGGACAACGCAGTGACCTATAGGGAAAGAAAAATGATGCGTGCAAAGTTTAGAGACCGGAAGCAGGCGGAGTGGGTGAAGGAACAAATGGGGGCAAGGAGATCCTAGTCGAAATCAAGAGAAAGGAAAGGGCTTGGTCAGGGCCTGTAATGCCAAGGCAAGGTAACCGCTGGTCTTTAAGGGTAACAGAGTGGATTCCTAGATAAGGCAAGCATAGCAGGGGTTGGCAGAAAGATAGCTGGGTGACTGAGATTAAGAAGTTTGCGGGCATACGGTGGGCGCAGCTGGCAAATGACACGGTTAATTGGAGAGACACGGGAGAGCCATTTGCCCTGCAGTGGACGTAGTCAAACTGATGTTGACGATGAAGCTTGTGTTCGACATCGGCTCTTATACACGGACCGTTTATGACAGCCACGTGCTCGGTTTTTATGGAGAGGTTTTCATGCCACACTCCTTGATGTAGTCGTGGACGGGTTTGAGGCCTGTCTGTAGAGCTAGTTCTTGCTCCGCTCCGGACCCCAAATTTGTGTACAGCGTTACGTCGTTTTCATACACGGCAAAATTAAGGCCGGGTACCGATGTTAGCATTAAAATCAAACGTTTATTAGTACACTGCAACTTGCTCGAAAAGTGAAAATATAGAACGAGGCCCATAGCTCATGGCTGCGCCGGGGCCTTCTGTTAGTGCGAACGTGAAAAAATACATTGAAAAACACAGCAGAAGCAGTTAAGATACATGGGTAGATAATGAGTACAGCGAGTGATCTTCATAAAAAAAACTCTCCGTTATACATGCGACGGGTGGTATATTTCTGAAAAATGTTATGCACTATTGTATGTCGATAATGCAGATGTAAAAGCAAATATATAAAGTAAGTATAAAGCATACAGTCGAGTAATCTCAGAACTGCAAGCAAACACTGCATCACGTGCAAAAGAGAAAAAATATATAAGAACCGTAAGAGTAACTATAAACTAGAGGCATTAGACTGCTTTCAACCTTCAAATAATGAAATTTTTAGCCGTTTTTTATATTGTGTGCAAAGATAAAGATTGTTTAATGATCGCTGGTGAACTGTTCTACAGCGACGGAGGAGAGAAAGTGGCGATATACTTACCGTAATTTGTACGAACAGGTGAAAGAAGAAAATTGTGTGTTGCAAATCTTGTTAAGTTCTGATTAAAAAAAGCATCTCCGGTAAACACTACTGGTGAGATTAAGTTATTCACGGATCTGTAAACAACACTAATAAGGTGATAGCTAACTAGGTCAACAACTAGTAGAATGCGATGCTGATGAAGAAGCAATGATGCATCACATTGATGTGAGCTGAAGGTTATAATTCGTATGGTCTGATTTTGGATGTGCTGCAACTGTGATAAACGTGTGCAGTAAGTGTTGCCCCAAGGCGTGACACAGTAAGTGAAGTGACTCTGGATTGGCGGGAAACCTGACATAGCATGGTTAAAAAGAGCCGCCGATATGGCTCCGCCTGGGGGACGCTGGCTTGGTTACGTTGCCATTCACTTTGAGTTTCCCCAGCCATTACTGAGAAAGTTCTTTAAGCAAAAACGCCCTTCACGAAGCGGTCTAGATGTCTACCCTAACAACCGGCCGGAGCTGTAGGGTGTGCGAAAACGCCGTTATAATATCCTATTTGCAATGGGGTCAGGAGGTTGTACTTGTCTATGTAATATTCAAGTGTTCTTAAAGCTATGTATTCCATAACCCTAGACAGGCTAGACGTTAGCAATATCGGCCTGAGGTCTTGTAATGTCCCAATAGGCTTGCCAAGTTTTCGAATTAGTATCACCACTGATTTCTTCCAGGAAAGGGAAAGATCACCATTCGTCCAGTATTCGTTGATCTCTTCGAACAGGGGAAGCTTATGTGACCTAGGAAGGTTCAGAAGAGGTGAAAAGCCTACACCATCTGGTCCAGGGGTGTTGTTGTGGTTGGAATCATACAAGGCTGCCTCCAGTTCGTCTGATGTGAAGGGGACGTCATAATCTTTCGGTGAACCTGATAAGAGGTCCGCAGCGGAGGCATCCCCATTCAAGAAAATTTGGATGCCTTGGCTGCGGACCCCTTATCAGGTTGGCAAAAGAAGACCTTCTTGCGCGTGTAACTAGCGGAGCCTTTCGCTTACAAGGAGAGCTCGAAATATGGGCCAGACCTCTGACAAGTTAACTACCCATCTACCAATCTTGGAGAGTGAGGTGCATAGTGTACTGCTCAATCTCTCATGTAATGCGATTCAGAGCGCGCCTACGATGAGATATCCGGCCAGGTCGGCGATACGCCTTGAGAGCACAAAGCCTACGATTGCACCAACTCAAAAGGTGGGAGTCCGGATTCGGGGCATCGAATTTGACTGAAAGCTTCATTGTAGCTTTCTTTGTCGCATTGTTAGTCCGAAAATGAGCTTATCTAATCCTGTGGGAACGTTCACCTCACCGACCATCTTACGGAAATCGTCCCATGAGACGTGCTACCCTACTAGGATGGCGTTGTTGCCGTTGTAGTGACTTACGCCCTCGTGGGGCCCATGACACCACCACGGGAGAGTGATCCACTGCTCATGACAACATGAGCCCGTTACCATAGGATCTCATTGGGATGTTAAAGAAATATCAGGTCTGGAGAAATGTCTTGTGGACCTCTGCATTGGCCAAAGCAAGTGGGTAGCGTGCTTTCGCTGGCGATGGTCAGTTTGAAAGTATGCTCCGATAGGTATCTTAACGAGGTGCAGAAGCGTAAAAATGGAAGGGCAAAGCAGCGAAGTGGACTGCACGAACGCGAATTTTAACAACTTTATTGAAACTCACATTTCCTAACGTAACCACTCGCGCATGCGCAAAGGCTTCTCAATCGTAACCACGCTGAACACAAAAAGGCAAGGCTGGCGGCCATGGGGAGACAAGGAATAAGTAAAGCAAAAAATATTTTCTTTTTCTTTTTATAAAATAAAAGAAAACGTTGCTCTTTTTGGGTCACATGTACTGAGCGCTTGCTAATGCATCGGTGGCTCTGAGTGATTTTGCCGCTTCAAACAACTGACACCTAGGCGTTTGTCAGCAGTGGATGAAATTTGCAGTATTTCCAACAGGAAAAAGGGAGGCGGTAGATTCGAGCCGTAGCCGTCATCTAGGGAAATCCTATGTTCTCTTAATCTGTCATTTAGAAAGTGACCCGTCTGATCAATGCAGACTTGGCCACAGCTGAGATGGATACTATAAACATGACTTTCCTTGCACGGAATGAACTTTGTTGACGCTTCTAACTGCACCCAGATTTCTTAAAACCCTCGCCTGTCAGCATACGACAAAGGCTCGAAAGCCTGCACGGCGCCTTGAAAACGACACTGTCTTGCAGCTTAGCCGCATTTCTTGTGTGATTATGGGACACGTGATGCATGTATGGCAAGGCAGTGTAGCTTGTTTCCATTTCCTCTTCTGTGTGCCTTTGCAAGGGTCTTTCTCTCTTTTGTACGAGTGTTTCCGTCACCGCAACGATCATTTCGACAGAGTAGACAGAATTTCCTAAAAGCTTGACTTCAGTCTTGAAGCTTTCTTTATTCATGTGGTGACATGATTTCAGGAGTGCTAAAAGAAAACATGACATAGCTATCCCTCACTTAACTAGCTTTGAATGAGCTGAGTCAGACGGGAGCAAATAATCCTGAATACGTGGTGCATATGCCCAGCACACATGCTTAGGGTCATTCAAGGGTAATTTGAAGGGTAAACTTAAGGTGTATAGAGCAACAATTAGAAATGTCTTAAGTCAAGGCAGCCAGGAGGTGTAAATGGTCTCCCGGCAGGCAATAATCATGAAAAAAGAAGACGTCAGGATGTATAAAAAATTATATTTTTTACATATTTTATGTTTTTGGACTTCTGCACCTCATCATGGCTAACCAACTGGCCCAAATTGCTACTGTTTCAAAATACATAGGTGTCTTCCCATAGTATTTGAGCGATGATATCCCAAGCACGTATGCCTGGCGTTAAAATCCCCAAATATAACGCAATCCTGAAGATA
The DNA here is from genome assembly GCF_052857255.1 of Amblyomma americanum. Taxonomy (NCBI): domain Eukaryota; kingdom Metazoa; phylum Arthropoda; class Arachnida; order Ixodida; family Ixodidae; genus Amblyomma; species Amblyomma americanum. The sequence continues at coordinate 113,626,628 of NC_135503.1, forward strand.
TACCCTTGAAAATTGTAACAAATAAGATAATTCGCTCGATACGTTGTAGTACCGAACGATCTCACACACACACACAAAAAAAACACGGCTTGTTGGCCACCAACTAAAGTAAGGGGCGCCCACGCTAACTCCTGCGTGTGCGTGCAAAACGCGGAAGTATCAAGCTCGGTGCGGGTAGCTCACAAGAAAAGAAGGACGCATGCTTTGACTTTTGCTACTGGAGCCAGAGATCGCGATCCTGGCCCAGGGCGTCGATGCTCTATGAACGCCGCACAGTAAGGTTGGCACACTATTAGATTGTGCCCATTAGTGACAGTCTCCTGAAGTAGCGCATCTAGAGGAAACATCGGCGTGACAGACAGTCGTCACCAAAGTTATGCTTTTTTGCGATGGATTCCCAGGCACTTCCATTGCAATATTTATATAGGGGAGTCCAAAGCAAAATTGTCTTGAGTTTTCGAGCTAATAAGTGCCATTATCAAACCGGAAGGTGCACGAAAGAGATGATGTGAGCTGTTCCATTCTTTCACGATGGGCTTGGCGTTTTCTTGCACGAGTAGCATGTGAGGTCGGCCACAATCTGTTCGCTTGTTAACACGTTGGCACGATATATGGCACCACTGATCTGGCCGGTGAATGGTTTCTTAAGCCTGTATGCGTCTCACTTCACCAGAAATTTAGACTTAGGTCCGAGAAGATGATTTCTGGCATCCGTATGCGATATGTGGACGGCAAACAGATTGCTTCTTGCAAGAGGCCGTACTTAAAAGCGCGAGTGAAACGTTATTTCTTGAAGCTCATCGGCAACGGCTTCTTGCAGCTAGCGTTCGGAAAGTGGGCTCAATTGTTGCGGTGAGGTTAGCCTAATTATCACAGTGTGTCAAACACTGATGGGATTGCCGGGTGTAGGTTTGTTGTTTCTCTTAACAGGCTGGCAATAATCCTCTTCATTAGGGCCATTACAAACAAAGTGATCGGTTCTATGCAATGTAGTGAACATGGGTGCCGAGGCACAGTCCCGCGATCCGAGGTCCGCATCCGCGTAGCGAGCATTTATAGCTGTCTGCGAGCGGCCAGGTTTAACACTATGCCGTTTGTTCACAAAGCGAGCGTTCTCTTGAGCTATACGGGGAATTCCTTACCCTATCCTAGGTTGCTAGGCAAATTTGGAAAATCGAAAAGGGCAAGGTATAGCTCAGAAGCGTTATTTCCAGGCACGTTTTCCGCGGAAAGAACACGGAAACTATTGGACACTCATTTTATCGCAACCACTTGCCTGTATTCTTGATCCGTCATGCTTGCTTCGGCGTCAAGCACAGGCCTAAATATGAGACGTCATTCCAGCGTACCGAAACACACGGACAAATAGAGTAGAACTGCGCTTTGTCCGTGTGTTTCTGTACGCTGGATTGATGTCTCAATTATGCCCAGAGCCAACTTGCCCACCTCGCTATGGTTAGTGAAGCACAGGCATATACTGTCCCACGTTATATGTCTACGATTTATGGAGGTTAACATCCCAAAGCTACTCAGGCTATAAGGGATGCCGTAGTGAAGGGCTCCGAAAGTTTCGACCACCTGGGGTTCTTTAACGTGCACTGATATCGCACAGTAAACCGGCCTCTAGAATTTCGCCTTCATCGAAATTCGACCGCCGCGGCCTGGATCGAACCCGCGCCTTTCGGTACAGCCGCCGAGCGCAATAACCGCTAAGCCACCGCGGCGAAGCTGCCACGTTATCCGTGTCGCTGCGGAGCGATGTTGCCGCGGCGTCTTGCCAAGGCTGCACGGGGGTCATGTTGTCGCCATCCCTGAAGGCATATCCGATGTATCCGGATGGTTTCCTGGGTAGTGTTCGAAGCAGAAGCGTTCAAACCGTTGTCCATAGGTGGCGACGAGCACGATGGTGGTGGCTCATACATTATAGGGAGCCTAGCACAAAAACGTCCGGAGCAAAATGCTTCAAAAAGGCGGAGCCACACGAATGTGCGCCCAGTCGAGGCGGCTGCTCGTAGCGCCCACCACGAAACTTTTTATTCGGCTCACTTGCACCCCCATATAACCGAATGACTCGGCGGTGGCGTCGCAAAAAGCGTGTCGCGCGGTCGTCACACAGAATTCCCGCCGCTCCAGGCAGTTCTCAGTTCAAAGCCGAGAAAGAGCTTTTCAGGCACGGCGTGCACGTAGACCACAGCAGTCTCGAAAAGCGCAGAAACGGCTCCGCCTCTCTGTGATGGCTCGAGGTAAACCTGGTTGCATTTTGAATCACAGACAAAGTGATAAGGCCACATGCTAGCGGCACTGACATGAACAAATAAACATTACAAAGCTCCCCGGCAATCTAAAGCTGGTACCCTGTTTCAGCAGAAATTTAGGTTTCTGCGCGAACGTATTACCAAACAGTGTTGGTCAAATATTTAGGGGAATCCCCCAAGGCGGAGTAGACTTGTATTAAGGGAGTAATTACTCATCGACGTCCACCGAAGCGCAGCCATACGGTTACAAAGGAAAGCTATACAGCTTTCTCAGAAAATTCGTAGTTCCAGAAAAATTTGTCCTGGTCCAGAGTTCGAACCCAAGACCACCGCTTCACCGGAGCAGTCGCTCTACCAACTGAGCTAACTGGGACGGCAGGCTTATGGTAGGGCGATAGCGAATTGATCAATAACTCGAAGTGGGGACACCTTTGACATCCACCGCGACGGCAAAAACACTCTTCAATTTCATTAACGAACCCGTAGCGCCCTGTCTTGCGTGTCGCTGGGAACCCGGATGGCGCGCGCCACCCGGCGAAGAAAATAAAGACGGCACCGGGCCGTGGCTCGTCCACCCACGGCTCGCAGTTTGTTTCTGGTGTCGGTTCGCAGCAGAGGTCTTGTTCCTTCGCTCCTCAGGCGTTAAGCCTAAAAACCTATACAAGAATGAATTCCTCCGCGGCATTCTTTGTCCGAGAATTCCCTGTCCTAACTTTTGCAGTAGGGCCTTTCAAAGTGTAATAAGTCATCATTATCATCAGCCTGAAACGCCCACTGCAGGGCAAAGGCCTCTCCCATGTCTCTCCAATTAACCCTATCCTTTGCCTGCTGCGCCCACTGTATGCCGTAAAAGTTATCAGCCTCAAATAGTATTGAAATTTTGCTCTAATAACACTGTGACAGCATTGGGGCCGTGTTGCGATTTTTTAAAAATTGCCGCGTGCTTTTTCATTGAAACTCGGTTGCTTAGCCTTGTGTAGAGTTTTGCAGCTTTATCCTTGACACTTCCAGCAGCATTCATAAAAGCACGCGCTGAAATGTTTTCCAAATGTTCAACTAGTGTCGCTGCAATAATGTTTTTTTGATCGTTGAATCGCCAATTGACGGTAGCTGAAACCAATTCTATCATAGCGCTACACTAATATCCGGCATTTATGTTTCACTTCTAACAGTGTAAGGTTTCAAGACCGGACGCGGGTTTCAATAACCCAAAATAACGAAACGGTCTTGTTTTGAGAAGTCGAAATATCAATTTTCACGACTCATTTTTCCTGCTGTGAGGATGTTTTTTTTGTGGAAACCCACCGAAAAATATGCAAAAACGTTTTTTCAGTAGCCAAAGTTGCCGATGCTGTGTATCGCAAAAATTATTCAAATGCTATTTTCTCAACAACTACCTCTGCAGCGTAGCAAGAATCTGTGCACTTATTGGCGGGGCAGAAATCTTTTCTTGCTTTGAAATATGGTGCGCCAGTTTGACACAGCATTTAGAAATAACGATACAAGAAACAAGTTTTGAGGTCTCGCCAGACACTGCCGCGCGTGGGCAACGTCCTCCTCTGCAGTTTGTCGTAGCATCCGGGGGGTCCTACGATGAAGCCTATGAAGCAGCGTCTGGTGTTGCGACCGAATGGCTACGCTCTCTGGAGCGCCTTCGGTTGTGTTAATTCTTTTAGCGCCATAAAGTAGAGGAGATGTTTCTTTTGGTTACAAACTTCTGCCACCAGAGGGCGACTCTCTTTTGTAACACGGAATTTCTCAGGGAGCACTCATAACAACACTTCATTATGCTGAAAAAAGTTCATGCATATTTATAAAAGAAATAAAAAATTCGAAAACGCGAGTCCCGCCTTATACATAAAACTCCAAATACATCGTAACGTTTTAGTAACACGCAGCCTGATGCAAGCCATATTTACGCCGCAAATCATGTTACTGTGATGAGAAAAGAGAGGCCGCCACTTGTGTTTCTTCCTACGAGGAGAAAGCAAAAAAATGGCCAGGCTTAGCTTGGTTAAGCCAAGAATGCGTTGCATATCTCGATGGAGTTCCGTGCTGCTCCGTTGACTCGATCGCCATTGAAACTGCCCGTGTAGCAGCGCTCGATCGCCTTTGAGTCGATAGGCTATCGGTTCGAGGGCCCTCGAAATGCCCGTGTGACATGGGTATAAGACTGTCCCGGCGAAGGAGCGCAGCTCTTTTATACATATGCCGTGACGTCAATCATAGCGCAGCGCCCCTAGCGGGAGGAGCGGGAGTAAGGTGGTGGCTGCAGCCGCGCGCGACCGCGCCAGTTGGGGCCCAGCTTTTCCTCCGTGACGTCACGCGCCGGCGCAGCGCCCCTAGCGGGAGGAGCAGGAGTCAGGTGGTGGCTGCGGCCGCGCACGACCGCGCGAGTTGGGGCCCAGCTTTTCCTCCGGCTGTCGTGACGTCACGTCACGTGGTTTGGTGGCTGCCCGGCCGCGCCCAAGGGCTAAACTGAGTGATTGCAATATGCAACGCATAAAACAACAAAACCTACAACTTGTGTCTTCTCTATATATTCTTAATTTTTCCTTAGATTAAGATGTAAAAAGAATGGTTGACATTTTCCTTCCAATAAAACTTCTATATGAAAAGAAGTTATGGGGAATAATGTAAAGGACATTTTAACGTGACTCGAAAACGAAATCACTGCATGTGTTTTTGAGTGTACAATGGTTAGCAGGAAGCTAATTGTTAAAACTGCAATAGTCTGCATTCGCGCTTTAGTTTTTCAGTCGTTGAATAAGATTCTGGTCATATACTACAGCGCGAGTAATGAAATTGGTTTAGGTACTACGGACGACAATTCAAAATTATTTCATTTTTTTAGCAGCACACTAGTAGTTCCCACATATTTGTGTGCTATTTCCTTGTGAGTTTGCATGAATTCAAAAGTTTCGATTCCTCACCTTATGACTTCCGCGCGTGAACATTGGCATCTTTAAAGATTGCACCTAAAAACAGACACATTCAACGATGGTACATATGGGTCGGCGTCTCATCTTGCGACCGGAAGCATCACTGAAAAAACGAATGAAGGATAATTGTGGCAGAAATTGCAAGTTAGAAAAAAAAAAACTTTTATTCAATGCACAAAAAGTCTCCTTACTCAACACAGAATATTGAAAAGATTGTCCTGAGTGTTTTAAAGGGCATTCAGGCAGGCTACACACACTCGAACCAAGCTCACTGTGCCTACAGCAGCAGCGCCGAAAGTGATTTGTTTGGCCAAGAGCGAGAAACGATGTTGGTGTTAAGCTGCTTGTAGATACCTCGAAAGGGTGCCTCCAGGCTGATTGCTATGCGTGCAATACTGGAGCGGGAAAATGTGCTGTACGTGCAACCGCTCAGAAGGGAAAACGGGTAGCCATAATGCAGACATACACTGAAATCTAAATCAAAGGAGCCATAAAATACTTCGCAGTGATTGTTCCAAGAAAACATATGAGGGCTGAAAAACACCACTGTGAAAAGTTTGATATGTACGCCAGGACACACCTAAGTGCAAATTGTGCATTTTGTTTTAATTACAATTTGTGGTTCTTTGAATAAACAGAGCCTAATGTCAGCCAGCAGCTCGGCAATTCTTTCATTGTATTTTGTTTCAGCGCTGTTTTTTTTTTTGTAAGAGAATGTTTGAAAAGAATAGAAATGCAGGTTTCAGGTAATAAGGAGCCTAGCCTTACTTTGATGGGACCGCAACATTACGTATCCTGCCAATCGATTTCGTTGTGCCACCATCTTTTTATCCTCCCTCTCGTCCTTTCCACTAGGGGTTTCACTCACTCACCTTTGCCACCCACTGCCCGTCACCTGGCGCTCTCTCTTCGTCTTCCCTCCAGCAGTTGTCTTCCCCCCATTCTCCTTTGAAGTGAGAGATGAACTGCCCTACCGAGGCATCAGACGCACCGACGGAAAGAGGGACACAATATTCCAACAAGCAGGTTATAATGCTAACGAAATAAAGAAACAAAAAATCTGCATACATGTGCAGGGACAACGCTCCTTCGTCGCTCAACGACACCACATTGCAACCTAAACCAGTAAACTTCTGCGTAAGCCCTGACAGTTTGACGATCCTGCCATTTTCCCGCCAACCACCTCCCCCCCTCCCTAGTCCACTTGTAGCTTGTAAAAGAAAAAGGAAGGTAAACTTTGCACCTCCATGCATAACCAGAGCCTCTTAATTAAGCGGTCCCCCCACGCATGCTTACTTTCAACAGCATCAATACCTCCCCGTATATCATGCCCCTTACTGTTGTGCTCTTACACACAACGCACCACCTGAAACCCTTCGCACGGCTTCTCAAAACTGCCGGACAAGATACGATTCCTTCATGAGGCAGATAAACTACTCATCACCTATCTAGCGTGTTTTAAGGAAGTATACTTTGTCTCACCTCACATGTAGCCGTAGAGAGCTGCACAGCTTTAATGTTTATGTATGAAGGAAGAATTTCGATCAAGTTGTACAATTTCAACGGTGTATACTTGAACCATTCCACGCCCCTAAGAGCATACTGCCTTCTAAGAGCCTTACAGCACCTGAAGATCATTCAAAACGTTTTGAAAAGAACAGCCTTTTCTTAATACCTTATTTTTTGGACTGCTAAACCGGCTAAAGTAAACCTATGTTCTCTTGAAACTTGCTAGGTGGAAGTTGCCTTAGGCATTCTTAAAAGTCCTTCGTAGAGCGGCATATGTATGGCTGAAGTTACACTGTCTTTGTGACTGCTGTTGCTTCCAGCTTGTTGGGAGTAGTTGCATTTATTCTGCGTACAGTTAGTTTTTAGTAAAATATAATGCTTTGGCTAAATGAGCCAGACTCGCTCTAACTGCAAGATGGGTTATGTCGAGATTATATATTTGTTGAATCTGCAAAAATAATACGCGTACACGAAGAATATAGGTGATCTACAATCACGTCTGCACCACCCGTTTGCGGCGTTCACGCACTGCTCCGTTTCCGATGTCCTAAGATTCTTTCTGCGTGTATGTTGGCATAACCTCTGTTGCCCTGTATCGGGTTAATGTTCCATACGCTGCTAAATGTTGTGAGTGTGGTGCAATTTCCGAATATGCAAGGCCACCTCGTTTTTGTGTTTATATTACCGCCGTAAATGACACAAGGGTATGGAAGCACCTCAGAATAGTCGTGAAATAATCGTTGTGCTCATCTTATCAGACACATTTTAAGAATGCGTGAACTCATGTATTGATCACCTGTTCTTTCTATATTCTGAGGTCGACAAATATCCTTTATTTCATGTATAGAGTGCCATTATTGGCATAATTAACCCGCTCAAAGCTGGAAAGAAATTTGCTGCGTAGAAAATCAGAAAGATGATGCACAAATGCAAAATTTTGAACTCTAGAACGCTGCTGCACTATTGGTTCCCCGCCTAAAAAGGAGCTTGATGCTAAAAACAGTCCAAGGAGGAAATCTTTGTGTTTGTACACTTTAATTCAATCGCCGTTCTTCTTGAGCGCTGCGTTGCAATGTATACAAGAAATATATATCTCAATCACCAGTTGTGGCCGTTTAAATCTTGTATATTGCAAGACCATTAATTTTATTTAAGTATATGTTGCCAAACAAAACAGTATGAAACCAGGTGTCGTAGAGTTTTTCGAAAGAAATGGCATTAGGTAGTCTATACATCTCCACTGTCGAAGTCCAGTACTATTAACACAAGGCACTTTGGTTTCCAATGATGTATAGTCGAACCTGTCTATAACAAAACGGTTTACAACAAAATAATAGATATAACGAAGGAATGACGATTCCCCTTCGAAGCCCATGCATTTGATGTCCCTTATTACAAACTAAAACTTTCCCGCAGAGCGGTGTAACGAAGTCCAGGTAAATCTTACAGGCCATTTATCAACGTAAAACCTGATGCGGAGCGGCAATACGCACTTCACTAGCCATTAATGCGATAAACATTACGGTGCATAACTGGCGCTTCCCAGCGCTCCCTCTTCCCCTCTTGAGCGGGGCCCGCTACGGGCGTTTCTCCTGTCCAACAGGCTGATTGGCCGCCGAAACTCATAAGCTCTTGGCCATCTGGCGCGGTTGACCTACAGCGTTATGAGGGGCTCTGCCTCTTCCACTCAGCTAGTTAAGATTATTGTGTGTCTCTCCTGGCGATTCATCACTTTCACTTGCGGTGCACGGGAGCAATCTATTTTGCCGAAACCCGGATACGCATCCTGGCGAACGATGTCTGGAGGGGCAATGGGCAAGGCGGGCTGTTCCTCGAGTGAGTTCCCAGGGTCAACTGCAGATCTCAGTTCTCCACCACTCTGGCTGTACATGGCTCGCTGAGAACTGGGTGTATTTCACGTGCCGTGTGAAGCATTGTGTAGTTTCAGTTTCGCGGCGTGATTTGGCCGTTCGACAGCTTTTTAGCTGAGTGTATCGACGTGCCCCATTTTTCGAAGACCAACGTGAGGAGCAATGGCGGTAAACAATAAAAACTACATCACATAAGTACCAAGAACTACAAAGACCTTATCCTGAATATATGGTTAGATTTTTGTAATATTGGAGAATAATGCCATATGCATAGGTTAATTAACTACTTGGGCTTTATAATAAAATGTTTCGCTACACTTTCCAGTTTTTGTAATAGTATCTTGTTTTTCACACTCCTATGTTGTGTATCGCGTCGATACTGACTGCCGCACAACCTTGAAGTTTGTTAGCTTGTAGGCAGCTATTTTATATGCACTGTATTTTCCTGAGCTTAAGGATGAGAAAATTTTTGTCAATAAATAAGCATTTAGACTTCAAGACGCATCCTGAACGAAAACTTCTCTTAATACAACGTTGTATTACTCTATTGAAAACTGGCTGTTTATACGACTCAACCTTTCGCCAAAACTAAATACACTTTGTTTCGTATGAACATCGGAAACGTCATAAACGTATTTTTTGTCCAAACAGTGCGACGTGGATGCACCAAGGTGCCACCGTGTCTCACATATCGTTGGACACCTGAACCGCGCCGTAAGGGAAGGCATAAAGGAGGGAGTGAAAGGAAGAAAGTGGTGCCGTAATGGAGGGCTCCGGAATAATTTCGACCACCTGGGGATCTTTAACGTGCACTGACATCGCACAGCACACGGGCGCCTTAGCGTTTTTCCTCCATAAAAACGCTCCATAAACCGTGGTTGTTCCTGCGTTGAATATCCCAACAAGTGGGGCGTCTGCCAGATGAAGCCGGGTTGGACTGCTGAACAGGTTACTGCGGCTATTGACGCTGAATCTGTGATAGAAGCCGTGGCTCAAGTCTCTGGTGATCTCGTACAAAATGGTGTCAGTAAGATTAGTAAGCTGAATGCACCGAAAATTAGGCTACCGAAAATAAAAATGCCCAAAGTTAGAATTGGTAAACTAGTAAAAATATTTAAAATATTAGCAAAATTTCATTTTCGCGGCTGAAAAACTGGCTTTTACATTATAATAAACTGGTGCACCATTACAAAGAAGTAGTTTACGTTCCTCTAGAATCCAATTTTTGTCCGCAGGCGTGACGCACTACGGTGGCTCAGTGGTTAAGGCGCTCGTCTACTGAGCCGGAGTACCTGGGTTCGAATTCGAACGCGGTGGCCGCGTTTCAATGGAGGCAGAACGCTAAGGCGCCCGTGTGCTGTCCGATGTCAGTGCACGTTAAGTATCTCCCGGTGGTCGAAATTATTCCGCAGACCTCCACTACGGCGCCTCATTCTTCCATTCTTCTTTCAAGCCCTCCTTTATTCCATTCCTTATGGCGCGGTTCGGGTACGCGCCGAGATATGTGAGACAGTTACTGCGCATTTCCTTTCCTCGAAATACCAATTTCGTTTTCCCGCTGGCGTGAAAACATTATTCCTGGTCTACTTTCTGTGCCTGTGCAGTCAGGGCTGCGCAGGAAAGGGGAGGATGTTCGGGCTATGGGAGCGGTGGGCTAAAGGAGAGAAGGGGGAGAAACAGAAGGTCCTAAACGCAGAGATATTAACTAGGCGATGCCTAATAGGCTAACCTACACGTGGTGAGGGGAACAAAGGGAAAACACATGAAGTGTTTGTTGAATAGAAATGGTCATTTGGCGGCAGATATCTGATACAGATGGGTATTAATGTCCGTTTATTGTGTTTTTTTTCTGAATTAAAGAAAACCACTGAAACACACATTGAGCGGGAGGGATCAAAATTAACTTTCACTATCCGGGTTTTACTGAGACCACCATTTCATTGTGGCGAGTAAGAGAAAAAAAGCCATGAAGCAACACCATATATCACCGACACCTATTTGTGCTGACATCTAAAATCTTTAAATGCTTTCTATTTTAAGCCAGACAGTTTTTGATGTACTCGTGCTGTTTACATTATTTTTCATCAACCAGTAAGGTAAAATTATCGTACTCAAATTTAACTAGTTGTACGCAGTCTCGATCACACTATGTAAACAAGCGATCTCATCATGCGTAATACTGCGTACTGCATAGGCCTTACGGTAGATTTTGGACCGGTGCTGCGCGATGCTTCAACTGTCTGCGCTGTTAGATTCGAAGAGCGAGCAGTTCTCTCAGACCATGTACGTTTTTTTCAGGAGCACAATGTATTTGTAATGCGAAGGGCCGTAGCTCATTGAGAGAGAGAGAAGAGAGTGAAAAAGAACATGAGTTTACATATACAACAGTAACAAAACATCAGCCTGGCTGCCCGCAAAGGGCCGGGCGTAGTCCTCGCAACTCGGCCGTTGCCGGAGAACGCAACACCCGAAAACCAACACTGGAGTTACCATGAAGCGTAGTGATCCTCAGAATGTTGCAAGAGCAGCGCGTATGGGCTGTTTGTCTAAACTGAAAAAAAAAGCGCAGAGCTGGCGGTAACGGCGATGGTGAACAGGGAGTGACGATTCTGCGCTCTCCCTTTTGCCCTCACGCACGGCCCGGGTCTCTGGCGCACATCGTGGGAAAAGTCGCGGTTCACTGTGTGATCCCTCCGCCCAGCTGTAGCTGCGTTGAGTGGCTCTTTAAAAACCGAGGAAGGCGTCCTGAACACATCAGCTCCTGTAGTCTAAGTTTGACGACGCACCGTCTGGCCAGGAATCATGGCTGATCCCTTGCCATACAGCGCTAAACATAGCGCTGTCTATTTAGCCCTATGTGGCAAGTGAACCGTCACCAAATGGCCCAAGCTTCCATTCTGGCAAGTTGATGAAATTCACTGGTCACTTACCATGGTCAAAAATAAATGACGTTTCGGGAGCGCTACGGCACTCTTGTTCATTGTGAATAAGGGTGCCGTAGCGCTCCCGAAAGCGCGTTTATTTCGGACCATGATCAGTGACCAGTGAACTTCATCAGCCATAACAGCTTATCCTTCGTCTGGAATTCATTTTCGGAAAGAAGCTATCGGGCCACCATCTCTTGAAGAGGAGACGCCACGCTGTAGATATGGCTTGGCAGAGGCGTCCCAGTCCGAACTGGAGTGCTGTTTGTGCACGATTGTTGCGTTGGCCGCATCAAGTGGCTGCAGAAACTTTACGTTATCACAAGAAAACAACACGAAATGTGTATATATATATATATATATATATATATATATATATATATATATATATATATATATATATATATATATATATATATATATATATATATATATATATATATATATATATATATATATATATATATATTGTAGAGCGGTTTATTAGCACGTTGGAAGCGCCGGCGACGAAGACCTTAGCACACGTAATCTACGAGTCAGCGAGGCGAGAGAATGGGACCCAAGCTTCAGCGTTCCAGCACGAGCATCCGACGGGCTCTTCTTCTTCATCTTTACCTCAGTTGTTGTTGTTGTTGTTGCCAGAAAGATGATGGCACATACCAACGGTGGGGGATTGGCCAGGGTTTGGTGCAGATCCAAACAGGAAAGTTCTAATCGAAGTGAATCTCAAACGGCTTATCAATTAAGAAGATTATGAATGAAAAGGAAATCCTTAATTAGAATGAGCATGAAGAAATCGAATTGAAATCGTTTACCTCAGTAAACGGGGGCGCAAGCGCTTCGTCGTCGTTGGCGTCGGTGCTGGACCATCATCTTCGTTTCAACTGCCCCGGCGGAAAGAGGGAGCCATCCTGAAGAATCAAGGCGAGGGGACGACGAGTGGGCTTTAATAAGGATTCAAGCGGCTGCCGTGAACGACGTCGCGGCCACGGCGGCGATGGTTCGAAGAAGGTGTCACCGGTTCGATAATGTAGTTGACAGGCGGCTTACGCTCGAAGATGCGGTAAGGGCCGATGTTCTTCGCCGAAAATTTGGACGCAGCCGGAACAGAGAGCCAGACCAGTCAGCCAGTGGAGAAGTGAACAGCGGGCGTGTCCTGATCGGAATCACGGTTGCGGAGGCCTTGACGTTCGGCGGTGAAAGAGCGAGCCAAATGGCGGCACTGCTCAGCATGATGGGTAATATCAGAAAAGGACGTATATTCCAGGCTGTCGGGATTATATGGAATGATTGTATCCAACATATAAGAAGGTTCGCGCCTGAATAAAAGAAAGAACAAGGAAAAGTCAGTGGCTGCTTGAGAGGCGGTGTTATATGCATAGGTGACGAACGGAAGAACCTGATCCCAAATAGAGTTGTTGGAGCGAATGTACATGGCGATCATGTCCCCAAGAGTCCGGTTGAAGCGTTCGGTGAGGCCGTTGGTTTGAGGGTGGTAAGCAGTATACATATATAGTGGTGCGGTGTACTGTGTGGCACGCAGCAAGAAGCTCGTGAAGAACTTTAAAGAAAACCCGGCCGCGGTCACTGAGAAGTTCTCGAGGAGCGCCTTGACGCATGGCAAAGTGATGAAGAAGGAAGAAGGCTACATCGCGAGTAGCAGCCGCAGGTAGGGCAGCGGCAGCATACCGAGTGAGGTGGTCCACGGCGACTATGATACAGCGATTCCCAGCGGTCGTGAAGGAAAGTGGCCCATTTAGGTCGATGCCCACACGATCGAAAGGGCGAACCAAACATTGTATTGGCTGTAACGGGGCAGTCGAAGGGCGAGGTGTCGACTTCCGCTGCTGACAAGCAGTGCAGGAGAAACGTATGACGAACGAAGTTGTACATGCCCCACCAATAGTATCTCTGGCGTAGTCGCTTGTACGTTTTCAGCTAGCCAGCGTGAGCGCTCTGAAGGTCGGCATGGTGTTGTTCACAAATCTCAGATCGGACATGTCAGGGAATCACAAGAAGCCACTCTCGGCCGTCGGGACGATAGTTACGGCGGTACAGGAGATCGTCGCGGAGGGCAAAATGGGAAGCTTGGCGACGAAGGGCTAGAGAGAAGGAGGCCGTAGAGTGTGCACGAAGTACGTCGAGCAAGGATTAAATCCATGGATCTTGGCGTTGTTGATGGGGCATGTCCATGGTAGTGAGCGCTGCGAGTATGAAAGCAGATATTAGCGAAGAGGGCGCAGGAGAGGGCAATGGCGAGCGTGACAAGGCGTCGGCGTCGGAGTGCTTGCGGCCCGACTGGTAAACTACGGTAATATCGAATTCCTGAAGACGGAGGGCCCAGCGGCCAACGCGCCCAGAGGGATCTTTGAGTGAGGACAATGAGCACAAGGCGTGGTGATCAGTGACGGCGGTGAACGGGTGCCATATAAGTATGGGCGGAATTTTTTGAGAGCCCACACTACGGCGAGACACTCTTTTTCCGTCACGGTTTAGTTAATAATAATAATATTAATTGGTTTTTGGGGGAAAGGAAATGGCGCAATATCTGTCTCATATATCGTTGGACACCTGAGCCGCGCCTTAAGGGAAGCGATAAAGGAGGGAGTGAAAGAAGAAAGGAAGAAGAGGTGCCGTAGTGGAGGGCTCCGGAATAATTTCGACCACCTGGGGATCTTTAACGTGCACTGACATCGCACAGCACACGGGCGCCTTAGCGTTTTTCCTCCATAAAATTTCGACGCAGCTTTGGTGAGGGTAGCAAAGCTATTACCGGGGCCAGTTGGTTGATCTTACTGCGAAGGAATGCGCTAAAAGAGGCACAAGACAACACAATTGTGTGTGTGTGTGTGTGTGTTGACCACACCATTGTGTGTGTGTTGTCTTCTTGTGCCGCTTTTAGCGCATTCCTTCGCATTTTGGTGACGGCACGGCTGGCGTACGCAACGACGCATTTAGCAAATTCGGGCTTGCGCTGGGCAAGGACAGCACCGAGGCCGATTCCGCTTGCGTCGATGTGCACCTCAGTAGGGGCACTGGGGTCGTACTGTCGAAAGATAGGTGGTGAGGTTAGAATATGACGGAGCGCAGCAAAAGCGTCGTCGCAGGCCGAGTCCCATGTAGGCAGGTCGGCGGGACCATTAAGGAGTTTCGTAAGGGGCGCGACAATAGAGGCGAAATTGGGGCAAATCGCCAAAAATAGGAGCAGAGCCCCACAAATCGGCGCACCTGTTTTGTAGAAGTCAGTTTAGGGAAGTCAGTCACAGCACGGAGTTTGTCAGGATCCGGCAGGACGACATCTTTGGTGACGAGGTGGCCGAGTATTGTCAGCTGCCGGGCACCAAAGTGACAATTTTTGAGATTAAGCTGAAGGCCAGCACTGGTGAGACAGCTCAGTATCTGCCGCCAGCGCTTGAGATACGTCGGAAAATCGTGCGAAAACACATCATCCAAATAGCGGAGACAAACGTTCCACTTGAGGCCGCGCAAGATGTCCATCATTCGTTGAAACGTTGCGGGATCGTTACAGAGGCCGAATGGCATCACGTTGAACTCATAGAGTCTGTCAGGGGTGACGAACGCCGCTTTAAGACGGTCAGACACGACCATCGGGACTTGCCAATAGTCGGAACGGAGATCCAGGGAGGAAAACAACTCGGCGTCTTGCAAGCAGTCAAGGACATCGTCAATACGTGGTAGCGGGTAGACGTCTTTGCACGTAATTTTGTTAAGCTCGCAATAGTCCGCGCAAAATCGTATCGAGCCATTCTCCTTTTTCACCAGGACGGCTGGGGATGACCTAGGACTGGCGGATGGTTGAATAATGCTGCGTTGTAGCATGTCATCAATTTGCTCAGTTATGGCGCGGAGCTCGGGAGGCGATACACGGTAGGGGCGCTGACGGAGAGGAGCATGAGTGCCGGTGTCAATGTGGTGCTCGACAGTGGTCGCACGGCCCAAAGATGGGGACTGGTGGCCAAACGATGAGCGAAACTGGTTGAGCAGGGCAAGGAGCTGCGCGCGGTGAGCCGTGTCGAGAGGGCGGTCAATGGAGCGGTCGAAAATGTCCGAAGATAGCGGGTGACCTGGAGTAGCGCCACGTGGGGTGAGGGCAGCGACGTCAATACTGGAGGAGGTCCCATCAGTTTCCAAAGAAGAGATCAAGTCAGCGGTTTCAAAATGGCCGAGACACTCGCCACGGAGCAGGGAGAGCGCGGAGAATGAGGTGTTAGAGACGAGGATGGCGGCAGCACCGCGGTGAATGCCAATGACGGCGAAAGGAAGAGATAGGTGTCGGCGAGAGGAAAGGACGGGCGAAGGCTTGAAGAGAACGGTGGCTTCAGAAACACAGGCGGCGCAAACAGGGACGACCACGGCACTGTCAGGGGGAGTGTCAGTGTCCTCAGCGACAGCAAGCTTAGCAGCACGGCGAATCGGAGGCTCGGCGAAGGGCGCATCGCAGAGAGGAGAGAAGACGACGTGCGCACGGGCACAGTCAATGACGGCACTGTGGAGGGATAGAAAATCCCATCCAGGGATGACGTTATGGGAGCTTGCACGGAGGACTAAAAATTCGACAACATATAAAACATCGGTGATGACGACGCGTGCTGTGCAAGCGGCAGAAGGATGAACGGGCTCGGCACTGGCTGTACGGAGTGAGAGTCCAGAAGATGGGGTGGTAACTTTGCGAAGCGAGCGGCAAAAGTTTTCATGAATTACAGATACGGTGGCCCCGGCTGTCCACAAGCGCAAGTGTCTTGACACGTCTACAAACACATCAAGAAGATTCGGCGGAGAAAGGCGAGGACTTCACTTCGTCATCCGCCCTACATCAATCCGCCGGCATGCATTTCCCCCCGCATTGGTCATCCCCTTCAAGTTGCCCGGCCTCGTACGCGCACTACTACATTTGCATCGTCATTCTTTCCACGTTCAACCACGGACTGGAACGGCCTTTCACACGACATCGCCGCAATCACCTGTCCAACGGCATTTGTGAATTGTTTAAAAAACATATTTAACAGCGTATAATTTTTGTACCTTACGCGTTTTCTTTGTTTATTAAATATGTTTTATACATGTAACCCACCCCTTATGTAACACCTTCCATCCCGGAGGCCTTTAAGGTAATAAAAAGAAGTGAAGACTTAAGCAGGGCGATGAGTGCGCAGGTCGTGCGCCAGGAACTGCGGCTGCTTGTTTTCCGAATCGGTGGGGACGTTGCGACGCCTCATGGGTGACAATGAGCGGCGGCGAGGGGAAGGCGAGCGGTGGGAAACGTAGGGCTGGCGACCGAGCGCGCGGTCAGGAGAGGTTCCCTGAGGTGGTGGTCCAAAGGGTGGGCGATAGGTGCGGTCTATATCGGCGTAGTCCGGCAGAGGGGGGACAGGCGCATGCTACGTCGACAGAGGCGCGCGACGTGGCCCGGAAGACCGCAGGCGTAGCATATCGGTCTATTGTCAGCTGTGCGCCACGGGATGTAGGTAGCTCGCGTGAAGCGGTTTCGTAGAGCAACAGGAGCAGGCGCCGCTGGAGCAACGTACGCGTAAGCCTGCGGTCGCGGTGGTCGTGTAACAGCTTCGGCATACGTGAGAGGCATGGGAGCGGGGGCAGGCGGCACGGCAACTGAAGGACCGTAGCTCAACGGAGCAGCCACAGGGGTGGGCGGGATCGGGGGAACCCCTAGCTGGGAAGCCAAGGAAGCTGGTTGCCGAAGAGTACGGAGTGCAACGGCGACCTCCTGCGTGATGGCGTGCCGGATCTCAGCGCTGAGGGCGGGCGGTGACTGGTGTTGGCGAGATAGGAGCAAAAGCTGCCGGCCGACCTCCTTCCGCGCGAAGACTTTGATGGTAGCTAGTAAATAGGGGTTGATGGCCAGGTCGGAGATGGAGTCGGCCGGCGGGGGAGGCCGACGAGCGCAAAGACGTTGCTTGCGCAACTCGTCGAAACTTTGGCATAGGGTATATATACACCGAGGCAACGGTGGTGGGGCTCTTTGCCAATAACATCTGAAGAGCATCGTTGTCGATACCATTCATGATGTGCTTGATCTCGTCAGCCTCTGACATAGCCGGATCAACACGCTTGCAGAGGTCAACTACATCTTCAATGTAGCTGGTGTAAGTCTCGTCCGCGTGCCCGCGTGCTGAGCTCGGACGCGCAGGCTTTGCTGAGTGCGCAGTTTCCGAACGGCGGGACGGCCGAAAACCTCCGCAAGTGGGCTCTTTAGAACGGCCCAAGTGGAAATGTCGGCGTCGTGGTTGCGGAACCAGAGGTTCGCGACATCGCTGAGGTAGAAGATGAGTTTGGTAAGCTTGACGCGGTCGTCCCAGTTGTTATGACGGCTCACCCGTTCGTACGATTCGAGCCAATCTTCCACATCCTGGTCGCTGTGGCCGCTGAAAAGAGCGGGGTTGTCCCGCTGCCGGACGGCACCGGAGCAGATGGCTGGCTGCGACGTGGCGGCGGGCTGTTGACTGGCCTTGGTAGTGGACATCGGGATGGTGCGGCTGCGAAGGTCCACGGTGATGGTGAAAAGGGGAACACAGCAACCTCCACCAAATGTAGAGCGGTTTATTGGCACGTTGGAAGTGCCGGCGACGAAGACCTTAGCACAAGTAATCTAGGAGCCAGCGAGGCGCGAGACTGGGACACAAGCGGCAGCATTCCAGCACGAGCATCCGACGGGCAGCGCAAGCCCTTCATTGTCGTCGGCGCCGGTGCTGGACCATCTTCTTCATATATATATATATATATTGAAAGAGGGTTTTTACATAAATAGGTCAGGGGTAAGAGTTCCCGGCGGGCGACACAAAACGACGAGCAGGACAGCGAGCAGCGCCGACGGCCAGTCCAAAAAATCTAAGCGATCTCGTGCAGCGCGGCGAAACTTCGTCTTTCACCGGCGTCTCGTCTTCATCGGCTCTTGGTCAATGATCTGCCTATGCAGCATCAGGCGCGGCCGTCATGGTTCGCTACAACTGCCCCGGGAACGAAGAGGAGCCCTCACCCTCACTTAAAAAAATGTATTAACTCTCCCTTGTCCTCACCCTCACATCATCGGCCCTCACTCACCATCACCATCACTAGCAGTCATTTTAAAATTCGAGTTATACTTTCTAGTCTGCAACCTCTACCAATATATACTGAGTAATAAACACACAAGACAAGCCTTCAAGGCACTATTGGACTAGAGGCTAGATGCTTATAATGTTCTGTGCGTGCGTGTACGAGTGTGTGAGTTTTTTGAGCTAATACGTGAGACAAAACCTAGACGGTTACGAGTTGACCCCTAATATATCACTCAGCCTTTACTTCTAGCACCCACTGCATACATGCACGTGCCATGCTTATTATATTTAATTGTTATTTATATTTATTTTGCTTATACTGCAATCCCCAATTGTGATTTCAGCAGGTTGGGATAGAGAGAAGTAAACGCAACGTAATAACAGAGACAACGAAAACAAGAACAATGTATATTAACTTAGCTGGAAATTGTTTCAAAGTAAGCATAGACAGCATATTTTTAAACAATACTGATAAAAATATCGAAAAATATGATTTTGAAACTTGGTCATTGGTCAGGAGATTCCATTCAATTACTGCTCGTGGAAAGAAAAAAATGCTTATAACGGTCATTATGCGTGGTAAATGGCGTTACTGTGCTGCTATATCTTGCCTGGTGGCGTAAGCAGATGAATAAGAAATTATTCTCGTGAGATCTGTTTTATAGTGCACTTTAATTAGTTGAAACAGGAACTGACGTACGTTCAATTCTATTATAAATGAGGCCAGCTGCTTTTCGTCGCACCACATCTATCTTCTTAGTGTAAGTTCAATCAAAGTGTTTCAAATAACTCATGCACAGTCTAGTATCGGCAGACTTATGTTTTTGTATGCGAACAGCCGGACTGAGGAGTCGAAGGTCTCCAAGCTCTCCTCAGAAAGATCCACTTGCGAATAACATTAGCCATTTCGTAGCCAATGTGCTTAGTCCAAGTGATGTAATTAAGGATCAAGAGTCCTGGATATTTGTAATGTATTTCGAGAAAAGATCGAGAAAAGTTTCGAGAGGATGAATATTTAGGTTTCTTATCTAAAGTGGCATCTGCAGTTGTGAGTAGTACTGCTTTGTGGTCCGTTATTCCGTCTACTATCTGCCAATTTGTTGCGACAGTAATTGATCCGCTAACAAAAAATAAGTCGAGCATTAATTGAGAATTACCCTGAACTATGGTATTTTCTTCTACAATTTGCAGTAAGTCGAAGGCAAAAGCAATGTCCAACTTAACGTTACCTTGTGGGTTATGCTTTTTAGCTGAAAAATTTGACCTGTCTATTTCAGGCAAATGCACATAGCCGGACAGTATACTACGATTATCGGGTTTAACATTCGTGGACAAATATTGTTTCCATTCGTCTAATAAGGCAACGTTAGAGTTGGGGGGCCTGTACATTTCTCCAATAATATATCTGACATTTCTATAGTACGTTGCTCAAAAAATGCACTCCACTTGGGTACATCAGTCATTGGTATAAATCGCAGGGATGGTTTAAACGAAATGTTGACATCTCCACCTCTACCATCACGATCCTTTCGGCACGAACTGTAGCCAGTGGTAACCAACTCACTGTCAAACACTGCATTGTTAAGCCAAGTTTCTGTTAAAACCACTATTTCAGGGTCATTGAAAAGCATAAGAGCCTCCAACTCAGTTGTCTTGTTTAAGGCACTTCGGCAAATAACATTTACTATTTTAAGGCTCGGAGATCTCTTAGTCCGGAGTCAGTTTGATTTCTTTCTAAGCCTAAAGCGAGGAGCTTTTGTTTCATCCCAACCATACAATACGCTATCAACGCTTTGCTTATCATAGATTAGCTTTAAAGCTTGGCGCCCTCTTTCCTCTCCTCTTCAGAGCTTTTCCACATTTGTTTCCGTATTTCCCTAACTCGTTTACAAAAGTCCTCAGTCAATGATTTTGAGTTTTTTGTGCTTAGATTTTGAGCTAATTTCGGTGTTTTTGAGCTAATGGCATGATTATAATATTGACTTTTTTCCCGGAAGTCGAGGAGTTTCGAAATCACTGGTTACGTCTTATTTCCTTTTTTCCCACCCTGTGACATCTTTCGTCACCACTCACTGTTAAACCTAGTTGTTCCAGGAAAACAATGTCAATTGCTTGGTTTTTCAGTTCCTCGCTAGTCTCCTCGCTAAGCTCTTTTATTCCGTAAATGATCAGATTATTTCTCATGCCTCTGTTCTCTAAATCATCTGTCTGATTCCTAACTGTAGTAAGTTTTTCATGAAGTTCCTATATTGTCGATTCCATGTCTTTTACCTTCGTGGCTAAGACATGGAGGCCCGACACCTGCTTCTCAGTGTCATCAATTCGCTCAGTTAAACCGGAAAGTTTATTCTCATTTATGTTTTGAGACGCCTGCAGGCCCCCAATTATTGAATTAAACTTTCTCTGGCCTTTTGGAAATTACGATAGCATTTGTTTTTCAATCGGGCCAGGATTTGTTCCAACACCGCCACAAGACAACAGGTCTTTTGATAATGCGATCACGCAAGAAAGAAAACGCTGGACACAGAGTGCGCAGGAAAGCAGCAATAAAAAGCGATCCTTACTTCTGTAACAATGTGCAGATTTGGAATCACTAACCTGGACAGCAAAAGAGAATTGCTAAGCATGTAGTCTCGAATGCTGCTGCCATGCCCCCACCGCTAAAATGGACTGCTAAAATTAGTCAGCGCGTTGTTGTGTCTGTGTACAAAACCTAATGTGTCGCCAAGAGTATTTAGAAAACAATTAAGTAGCGTTTACCAGGATAATTACAATACGTGTTAAGCACAGATTAGACTCAGAAGTAGGCAATTTTGCAGGTAGCTTTATTAACGTTACCCAATGACATTGCGATTGCACTGGGTCTTTTGAATTTCATTGCTTTAATTTCCCGTTATTTCTTTCGGTTTGCAGCATGCTCGTCTGGTGACGCTTCCACGCGTACGGATGCAAGATGATGATGACCGCGGTTTGAAACTACAGCGTGAGAGACTGCCACTTTCAACAACACTCGTGAATGCGGCTATGTAACGAAAACGATGACATTGCAAACGTAGCACGAGAGCTTGGCTGTTCGTACAGGCAGGATGTTAGGATTTCTCGGCTGAATCGGTTGATTCCAGTCGGCTGTCGCCAGAAGAAGGCCTCGCCTCACCAGGCAACTTCCTGGAAGCTCTGCTCTGCTGGGAACGATCGGCTAAGTTTCGGGTGGCTGGTTGTGGCCTTTTCTTTCTGCGTCTTTGCGCGGTAAGGCAGTAAGCCCGGGCTATGTCAACCCAGTCTCCCGGCCAGGGGAGCTCCCTCTGGTCGGCTTCTCTGTCCACTGATCTCATGCCGTTGGAAGCTTTTTTGCGCAGTGGTGTCGGCAGTATCCCTGTCGCGCTGGTGCCTAAGGATGTTGGTGCAATCAGGATGAACAACCCTGGTGCTGTTCGGGCTGCCCTCCAGTCGGCGACTTCTCATTATGGGTCAATCTCAGAGGTACGCCAGTTTGGACGCGGCGGGATTCTGTGCAGATTGCCAGACCTCTCCTGTGTAAGAGCTTTGCTAAACTCCTCATCCTTTGCCTCCCTTCGGGTAAGTTCATTCATCCCTTCACATCTGGCGTGCACGAAAGGTATTGTACGAGGCGTAGAGTCTTCCCTGTCTCCGGCAGAGACTCTTGAGCTTCTGTCGGCTGCAGGTGTTGTTGCTGTGCACCGCTGTAGCCGGGATCTAAACAACTTTCGGATGCCCACTGAATAAGTGATTGCAACCTTTGCCGGCAGTTCCTGCCCCTCTGAAATCAAGGCATGTCCTCTCATTGTTCGGTTAGACCCGTTATCATCTCGGCCTAGGCAGTGTAACAACTGCTGGCGCTGTGGACATAGCGCCGGCGGTTGCAAATCCAACTGGAGGTGTTGCAACTGTGGGGATGGTCATTCAACGAGCACCAGCACTGAGAAGAATGAGAAGTGTGTCCTTTGCGGTGGTGCCCTCTGCAAACTACTCAAATTGTCCCTCTAGAGCTCAGTAAATCCAAATTCTGGAGATAATTGACAGAAAACGCTCTTCGCGCCGTGACGCTATTTCAGAGGTCAAAGAACGTGCCCATGGTTATGCCTGTGTGACCGCTCGGCAAGGTGTCATGTTAGACTCAACGCTGTCCCAGGCAATTGCGGCTGCTGTGGAGGCTTCCATGTCTAAAATGGTAGAAAAGATTGTCGCAAACGTGTCGGAGTGCCTTACAAACGTTCTAGCGACTCAGCTTACACATGCCGTGCAGGCCGGTTTGGCACCTCTTTCGACAGCAATTCCCTCTCCTCTTATCCGGTCTACAATTCCAGTAGCATCACAGTCTCAGGAACAAACTTCTGCCCCTTCCGCTGTAGCTACCTCGGGTACTTCGATGGATGGTGGTATAATGTATGATTCCGGGATGGTGGAGCCTGATGCGCGGCTTCTTAAGCGCAGCGGGTCCTCCATGTCTCATTCTTTGGCTTCTCTGGGCACCCAGCCCAAATCAAAGAAGCAGCAGCTTGCCACAAAACCCAAGGATACCATTTTGGAGCAGGCAGTTGCTGCTTCTAGGCTTTCGCAACCATAGCGTTGTTGCGAGTTCTGCAGTGGAACTGTCACTCTATTCTTTCCACTTCAACAGATTTACACTGCATTTCAACCCAGCTTAATCCGGATGTCATAATTCTGCAAGAAACAAGGCTTTCAACCGACAAATATTTTCATATAAAAAATTACCCTTCATTTCGCCTAGACCGCCAGTCAAGAGGAGGGGGTTTACTAACTTTAGTCTCTTCAAAATTTTGCCACAGGTCTATGGTATCTTTTAAACAAATGTCTCCTGACTGAGATTATGGCACTAGACTTTGTACTTCCTGGATGCTCTCCATTTTCAATAGCAAATTGTTATTTCCCCAATGGAGTCCAGGATGTTAGACATCTGGACTTGTTACTCACTAACTGTAATAACCCATTTCTCGTGGCTGGGGACTTCAATTCTCACCATGTGTCGTGGGGTTTTAGGACTAATACATGCGGCAAGCGCCTTTGGGACTGGGTTTCTGATCACAACCTGATGTGCTTAAATTCAGGATCGGCCACTTATCTTCGCTCACACACTCAATCTGTTTTAGATCTCACGTTCATTAGTCCTGGAATTGGCGTAACGAATTGGTCGACTGTTGACAGCGGCACCTCAAGTAACCATATACCTATTCATTTTGACATCATATGTCGCGTTACTCCGGCGTCTTCTCAGTTGCGGTCACATGTAAATTATGACAGATTTCAGACGGCGCTGCGCTCTGCCCTTGCTTCAGTGTCTAACATCGCCGAGGCCCACCAGTCCGCAAGCATATGTCTGGCTATAGAGGAAAGCCGTAAAAAGTCGGAGTTCCTGGTGAGGCCAACAAAAGGGAATTCTTTTAACTGGTGGAATGCGAACTGTACAAGAGATTACAGGCGGAGGAAAGCAGCATGAAAAAAGCTTCTTCATAACCAATGCCCGAATAACTGGAGTGATTATAAACTTATTGCGCAATCTTTAAACGCAGTTTCTCGCGCGAAGGAAAAATATGACTCAGAACACTCCGATTATCTTTCAGAGGCGGGCAACCAACGAGCACTATTCGGTTTTCTACGGTCTAGGAAACAGCTCATGACCTCTCATAATTTTCAGTCATTAGTTACGTCACCTGAAGAAGTTATCCAGGCGGTTGAATTAATTGCCACAGGCCTGCAAAAGCGGTTCTCGTCTTTACTACCTTTGCGACCAATGTTGTTTGCACCAGTCGTGCCAAATGATAATGACTCACAAGTAAATCTATCAGAGCTTTCACAAGTTTTCCAGAGATTGCCAGCTGCTGCTCCTGGTCCTGATGGTGTTACTACAAAGATGCTCAAGATTCTCTTTGAAGAGTCTCCGAACTCCTTATTGCACCTAATAAACTACTCTCTCAAACACGCTTGGATACCTTCTGAGTGGAAGCTGTCCAAGGTGATCCCTTTACTTAAAAATCACGGTGGAGGCTATGGATTGGATAATATTAGGCCAATTTCTGTAACATCAAACGTGGTAAAGTTGATAGAAAGGGTTTTACTAATTCGGGTGTCAGCCATTGTGGACCGAAAACTATACTCAGCCCGTGCCAAGACTGTTTCCGGCCACGATGTTCGATATAGAATGCACATGCTGATCTTGAGAGCAGAATTCTTGCTCGTCGTCAACGCCTGGTCGCGGTTTTGGTTACGTTAGACGTCGCCAAAGCTTACGACAGTGTAGAACACTCCATCCTGATACACAGGCTACAGTCTCTTCAATTTCCAGATTATATAGTTGCATGAATATCTGCGTTTCTTTATAACAGAGAATTCTTTTGCGTCCATAATGGTTTTCATTCAGAGAGGTACAGACAAACGCGAGGTGTACCGCAAGGAGCTGTTCTTTCTCCTGTGCTCTTAAATATTCTGTTGAGCTCAATTCCTCTCCACCGCCATGTACGCACTTACGTCTATGCGGACGACATTGCGTTTTTTGCTGTTGCGCCGGATATGCATTCCCTGTATAGTCTGATGCAGTCATATTTGAATACACTTGAGCACTGGTTGAGCGCATTACACCTGAAGTTAAATGTTGGCAAGTGCGCCACCCTTGCTTTCCCTCTATACACTGCTGTAGTGGTCTCTCTTACTTGCCGGTTAAAAATAATACCGCAGGTTCAATCCCTAAAATACCTAGGGGTCATTTATGACAACAAACTCACCTGGCGACCTCACACTGACCATGTCGCGGCGAAAGGGGCTCGTGCCGTGGGCATGTTACGGAGATTATGTCATCACCGGTACGGCATGCGCAGAGATTCGCTATTAATGATCTACATAATGTATGTCAGCCCAATTTTAGAATTTGGATCAGTGTTGTTTTCAGGCTCGGCTACATATAAACTTCGTTCTCTCGTCCTTTTAGAGAGGGAAGCACTTCGCATGTGCCTCGGCCTTCCAAAATTTGTGGCTACCAATGTGCTGTACCTTGAAGCCCGCATTCCGCCTCTCTTATCACGACTTCAATTTTTAACTGTGCAAACTTACCTCAGGATCTATGAATCCCATTTCCACCATTCCCAAAGCATTTTCTGTTGTCAGCCGACCTCCTTTTTTGGTGTCCCCTGGTCTCATTTCAATTCCCCTCAGGTAGTGTTCGTGCAAAGATTACTTCAGCCTTTAGATGTAAACATTTATGATATACTTCCTGCGCTTCGCAATGGGCCCGCTATCCACATTGTTTTCGACGACATATTCACAAAAAATGCAAAACTTTTGCCGCCGAGTATTCTAAATGGTCTTCTAGAAGATCATCTGAGGACCCTACCTACAGATATAGCAATAGCCACTGACGCATCGCAATGCAATGAAAAAGCAGGTGTGGGAATATTTTGTTCGCATTTAGACTGGTCCTTTTCACTGCGCCTTCCAGATTTCACCCCAATTTTTCAAGCAGAGTTTCTAGCAGTTGTACTTGCTCTACGCAAGCTAGACCCTTCTATTACAGCAGTTGCAGTAATTACTGATTCTTTATCTTTGTGTTCGTCCCTCGCTGCAAATGTTGACGGTCCCATTTTAACAACTTTCTTATCCCTACTTCCTCCGCATTCGAGCTTTGTTCATTTAGTATGGGTTCCCGGTCACAGCAGTGCGGCAGTAAATGAGATTGCTGACAATTTCGCAAAGGCTTCCCTCGGCGGCCCCGTGTTGCCAATCATCCCGGCTACAGCCTATATTACAGCATCTAGATTTAGGCGACGTGCGTTTTTAAGCACGCAAGACACAATACTTTAAATATCGGCGGATTATGAGCACCTTAAATATTATTGGAACAGGAAAATTTGTTGCTCTCGGCAGCTTGAAGTATCACTGACGAGGCTGCGCTGCCGCATCCACCCTCTAAATTTCTATTTACACAAGTCGGGTTTGGCGCTCTCTCCCCTTTGTGCATTTTGCCTTGAGCCTGAATCTATAGAACATTTTTGGCTGTATTGTCGCCGATTCAACTCTCTGAGAAAAAGGTTGCTGGAGGAGCCCTTGCAGCATCTTGGCCTTAGTTTGAGCAGCCCGCTCTTGCTATCATTTGGCCCCACCACATTTGGGTTCAGCCACAGATCTGTTTGTACCGCTGTTCTAAATTTCCTGATAGAATCTTACCGACTGCCTTGCTAAGTGTTCCAAACCTTTCTTTTCTATCAATTATTACATTTTGACTTAATCATTGTTAGTTAATCTCTCTCTTTTTTTATTATTCTTATAATTTTGAAATCAAAACTCTCATCCCTTTTCTGTTCATGAGGAACAGTTCACCGGTGTTGCGCTCCAACGTGCTTTTCTTTTTTATTACCGGCGTTCAGGTGAACAGCCACCCGATTCTTGGCCGATTCCCCAGTGTGGGTATGTGCCATCTTTTGATAGGCTAACAACAACAACAACTTCTCCCAACTGATTGTTCAAATTAGGGAAACGTATGAACCGACCGACTTAAAACCGGAGTGGCACTCCTTGGATATGTGCTAAGCCTTACCTCGCGCCTACTGCCCCGTTGCTGTTTCTTTTTTTCTGCAGTGTGTTTCGTGGCGTTTAATAAAAGCTTTAAAAATAATTTATTTAATGCAAATAGAATATATTTTCAGCCTAATAGATGTCATGCTAAAAAAGAGCTGTGCTGACGGCGTAGTGGTCAGAAGTAGCGGCCAGCCAAACTGATTTTTTAGTGCCGCCGCGGGTTCGGATCCCGGTCCCCCCACTTTAAATTTTTTTTCTTTAGTGTCTTCCTCCGGGGTGGTGCCGACTTTCCGCTGTAGTGAGGCTCTTACGCGGTCGCTTAAATTAAACATTATTCAGGCCACTTGGAAATCAAACCGGCGACTAAAGTGCTGCATTTTGGCTGAATAATGGTAATCACTAACTCCCCGATTCTGGAGTGAACGATTCCTGTGGTTGCCATTTTAGTGCTCTAGCACTTCCAATCCGCCGAAAATGGTTGTATGTCTGTCCGAAGCCTGCTTCTAGCACGCGGGCCGCCTTTTTCACGTGACCTTGGGACGCAATCACAAGCTGCCTATAGGACTGTAGGCAAACTGCCCTACGTGGCATTTAAATTAATGATTAGTGGCGAGAGCTACCTCTGGAACAATATGGGTCTCACAAGCCCCACCAATGAAAGCACCTGCCATCGCAGGGCAGTGGCGTGTAGCTTAATCGCTGATCTTCTGCGCCGGGAGCGGAATCAAGACCCCCCGGCGTCTTCGAATGTAGAAAATGACAAAATTCTACCGCAGTACAAGTTTAAAATGATGCAATAACACGCCAAATTACATCATATGATGTGTAACAGACTAGAGGAAGACGAACTGTGCAGTGGCGTGGACAGGAGTGCTCGCGCCAGGCCGTCCGCCGTTGAAATCATTCTGTAGCCATCTGTCACTGTCTTATCGCATTCATCGGCTTGCCGTCACCTAACACCTGGTGAAAGGTGCTGGGGTCCCTTCATCGCCATCCTGGTCCCAGAGCTTTAGAGTACTGTGCATGCCGTGGTCATCGGCCGTGCGTCCCTGTTCCGCCCGCCCGGCTGTGTTCCAGCCCGCCAGAGCAGAGCCGACCTCGCCGCTCAACCTAGCCCCGTCCCCCGCCTGGAACACAAGCTACGACGAACTGACGACGTTGCCGGGAGGACAACGACCTGACCGACTTGAGACGCCGCCCACATGGGAGGACACCATCCCCTGCCCCTGCCGTTCGGTGCGTCCAAGGACCTCGGCCGTCGGCATGTTCCCAACGTTTCTCTGATGTCACCATTCTGGGCTATGGAAAAACACGGAAGGCCCGCGAAATCATTGAGGCCTTTCAAATAGCTAAACATGGCGATGCTTGCGTCAGTTCACCATCGATAGTGCAGGCGATAAAAGAACTTGATTTGAATAACCATGTTTGAGTGTTTGCCCTGCCTTGGCGCATGCGTTGAGATTACTCAGTGGTCTGTACTCAATAAAAAATTCGGTTGTTAGTCCAGCCGTTGTCCTGTGTTGTTCTCTCCTTGTGTGTTCGTCTTTTTTGCTGGTATATTTCTTCTTTAACATGACATACCAAGAGGCCCACCATTCTACCCTGCTGGCCCCCTACGGCCCGGATGCTTCGTGGACCGGAACTCATTCGCCGATCGACTCATTCATATTGGCGGGAAGCCCTTCACCTCCTTTTATATGCAGCCATTTTGAAGCTGTCCTCATCTACAGCATCTCAGCTTCTCTGCCGATCTCTTTCGCGATCGGACCAATCCCCCAGGGGCCCCGGGTAGTGTAACGGACTAGAAGAAGTGTGTAGTGGCGTGGGCAGGAGTGATCGAGCTAGGCTGTTCGCCATTAAAATCATTCTGTACCCATTTGTCATCTCGTCTCATTCATCGACTTGCCGTCACATAACAATATCAACCAAAGTAGGCATATTCAGGCGAAGCAACCGCACAGAAAGTCAAGATAAACCACGCGAAAGAGGACTAACAGTTCTAGCACAAGGTAATTCATGGTTAACCCCAAACGAAACCGCCCGTGATTGTGTGACTGTTTTGCTTGCACGTTTACGCCTTACCCAAACACTGAGTGTCAATTCCATACCATACCTGGTGAAAATTTGGTTCATAAAATCAGGCGCGCGATTACGTGGTCACCGGTCTTACCAGGGACAGAAATAAACCAAGGGATGGTCATGTTATTTCAAGAGTAGTACAACTTTTTTAGTACATTGCACAACGCAAGGCCGAGCGAACGAGGATGCAGACCAAGGTGGTTAAGGTGCTGCTTTATTTTCATGGTAAGACTACAGTGGTCGCCTTTCCCACCACATTGCGGCACCGCTTTCCTATACCGCAATTCCAGAGAAAATAGGAAATAGAACATATGACTAGTACTGAACTACCCACATCAACGCCGCCAACAGGCTTTCATTTTATAGTGCAATTTCGTAAAAGCATTTTTTGCGCTGCATCCAATTCTGTGAAACCTCACTGAGCTGAACTCAGACTTCGTTCCGGCAAAGAAGGCCTCGAACTTGTGAATTCAACACCCTTACTGTGTACAATTTCTACGTGTTTTACTCTACACCCTAATCATTAGACACTCTTTTTTAGACGAGATTTTTGCCATTAAGCGTAATGAGAAAGGGAGAGAGTGTAAACAAGCCTGGCTTAAAGAGTGACAAAAGTTCTCGATAAAGCGATTATATCCGATAGATTGGGACCTGACAGTGAAGATGTTCACAGCGGTTCCATGGCTGTTGTTGGACTGGCGGTCACTCGCACGTCCCGGCCAGTGGCCTCTCCTAAGCGCATTATACAGGGTGTCTCACCGAATATTTGACACGCTTGAAAAAAAATGTGTTTCATTTGGAAGAGCGCTTTTTTTCGGCGGTGTAGTACAAAACGGCGACGGAGAAGGTGTGCTGCACCCGCGTTTCTTTTTCGCTTCGTGTACCTCCACAGTGCAGAAACTACGCCTTCCCCGGGAACTTCACCCTAAGAAGTAGCGCTTTAAAACGGGAATTCATAACGGGTAGCACAGACAAAAGCGTTAGCCCACAGTACGGTTCGGGCCACCAACCTCGCCCTGAAGCAGTGAATACTGCCCTCCCTCACCTTCCCCTCATCATGTATTTCCTCCCTCGCCCTCACCTCACCATGTCTTTCCTGCCTCATCCTCGTCCTCACGGATTTTCTTCCGCCCATCCTCCCTCACCTTCACCTCAGCAAGTGAAATCCTCATTAGGGGTCACCCTCGTGAGAATGCCCATCTCTGGTCTCTACCATAAACATAAATCCGGAGATATAGCAAGAAATTTTATAAACAGTCCACACCACAGACGTGCATTCTTTTTATGATGCGCTGTGTGTTTCTTTTCTAGCCATGAGCTTTCGGCTTGCATAGAGGACTGGGTGTTAGATTTTCTGATCATCCTTTTGGCATAGGAAGGCCTCCAATCCTCTGTTGCTTCCGTCCGTCACACTGTATAATAAATTTCCTGTCACAGTCTAGAGGCTAAGGAAGGGGTCACTGACAAGCACTGATTTTATTGAATGAAAGGCGCTCTCTTTGGTTCCCATCGAAATAACGCGCTCGGAAATCTTGAGCAGAGCATCGGTGAGGGAAATCGCAAGTTTTGATTATTCCGCTCTGTTGTGGCTGTAATTCACAATAAGCCCCAAGAATGCCCTGATCACTGTACTTGTTGCGGGTTCGGGGGTGCGATGATATTGCGAGAAACTTGACCGCGGAACGCGGGCGAAGATGATTTCCTACTGCGTGTCCCAAATAGTTTACTTCCTGACAAGCAAGTTGACATATTTAAGGGTTTACAGTATGTGCGGCGTCGTGTAGCCAGCAAAAAAACCCTCTGAAAAACTGCAGCTGTTCTCTGCTGCTGTCTGAAAATATTGTTACGTGGCCCGAAGTCTAGACAGACACAAGGACCACCGTAGCACAGGGCACTGATCACAGCGGATACTGAGCGGATAGCGTGCACACACCGGACACTTCCTCCACGTCGTCTTTACGAAGATTATCCGCTGCACGGCCCCCGGTTGGAAAGGCACCGTCTCGGCGTACGTCAGGGCAGTGAAGTGGACTACGAGACATAAGGTTTGAGTCTTGAAACGTGCATCATCAGACACATCCTCAGATGTAGAAACAACATCAGACTGATGCGGAGAAGACGTTGCACCGGGGAAGGCCGGAGCGATCTCACATGTGACTGCGGTGACTTGGCGCAGGACACGGTACGGGCCGATATAGCGGGACAGAAGTTTTTCAGAGAGCCCCACGCGCCGAGATGGCGACCAAAGCAGGATGAGGGAGCCAGGGGAGAAGGAGACCTCACGGTAAAGGCGGTTGTAGACTTCCTGCTGAGAGGTCTCGGAAGCGATTAGCCGGGAGCGTGCAAGTTGGCGGGCGTGGTCAGCACAAGCAATGGCGTCGTGGGCGTATACAGATGGCGGAGCAGTAGAAGTGGGAAGCAGCGTGTCTAAAGGCAGCAGGAGCTCGCGGCCGTACGAAAGATAAAAGGGGGAGTAACCGGCAGCGTCATGGTGGGAGGAGCTGTATGCGAAGGTCACACAGTAGAGAGCGATATCCCAGTCGCGATGGTCCGGAGAAACGTACATAACCAGCATATCGGTGAGAGTGCGGTTGATGCGTTCTGTGAGGCCGTTTGTCTGCGAGTGGTTGGCGGTGGTTAGCTTGTGTTTTCTAGAGCATGACCGAAGAATGCCAGCGACAACTGTGACATTAAGCATCGGCCTCGGTCGGTAAGAAGTTGACATTGAGCACTATGATGTAGGATGAGGTCACTCAAAAGAAAATTGGCAACATCAGTAGCAGCACTGGTGTGGAATGCCCGCGCCAATACGTAACGAGTAGCGTAATCTGTGGCAGCTGCTACCCATCTGATTCCCGAGGTGCATTCCGGAAACGGTCCGAAAAGGTCTAAGCCGACGCGATGGAATGGTTCGGGTAGGACGTCAATGGGCGGAAGCAGACCGGCTGACAGAGTAGTGAGGCGTTTCCGGAGCTGGCACTCTTCGCAGGCAGCAACACAGCGGCGTACACAGCGGTAGAGGCGGGGCCAAAAGAATAGACAACGCACGCGGTCGCAAGTACGGGAGACACCCAAGTGACCAGCAGTGGGGAGATCATGCAGCTCTCGGTGGACAGCAGTGCGAAGGTGTTTGGGCACAACGAGGAGAAGGTCTGGGACAGCTTGGTTAAGGCTCCTGCGGTCTAAAACTCCATCACGGAGCACAAAGCGGCGCATCGGAGGGTCTATTGGGGCGGTATGGAGGTGGTCGATAACTGATCGCACCTCGGCATTATGGCGCTGTTCTTCGGCCACGTTAGCGAGGGCAGAGAGATAGCACAGAGCGTCCTGGCTGTCAGTGTCAGGATTGTCACAAGGGCCAACGGGGTAACGGGAAAGGCAGTCGGCATCGGCGTGCAAGCGACCTGACTTGTAGAGTACAGAGTAATCGTACTGCTGCAGGCTCAGTGCCCAACGACCAAGCCGTCCTGAAGTGTCCTTCCAGGAAGAGAGCCAGCACAACGCATGGTGGTCAGTGACAACTTTAAAGGGGCCGCCGTATAAATATGGGCGGAATTTCCCAACAGCCCAGGCAAGGGCTAAGCACCCACGTTCGGTAATTGAGTAATTGCACTCTGGGGCAGGGAGGAGGCGCCTGGCATAGACGATGACACGGTGCTGTCCGCATTGCCTCTGAGAGAGGACATCGCTGATGCCGTAGCCACTGACCTCAGTGCTTTCAGAATATTCATATTACACCAGCGTCACCTCATTGAAGTCTAAAGACGAGTGGTAAAATTTCGCGCCTGTTACTTTTCTATAAGATTTATCATCATCCTTCTCTTCGGGGCGAATTCTTTCAGCCAATGCCAGTTATCTTTCCACGTCGTGATCATCCTTGCAAAGTTAAACACATTAACTGCCTGTCATCCCATTATGTATATTCTTTTTTACCGCGCGCAATAACTCAACGAACGCTTTAACATCAGACATTGCCACAGAATTCGACCTTAAAAATTTCCAACACCTTATTCGCTCATGTTTCAAATAATAAAAAAGAATTTTTTTCAGCTGTACTTCAGCGTACTTTTTTTCGGCTTTGTCTGCTTTTTTTCAGTTGTACTTCAGCGTATTTTTCTGGGGATCTCTTTCTTGCGGTGATGTGCTATTTATTCCTAAACTCTTTTGCAATGTGCGTTGTGTAAACTGTTTTTGTGGACGCCTATTTTTCAATAATATTTGTCATTTCTATATCTTTTATTTTAGTGCGTCATTATAACCTGTAGCCAATGCCTTGCACCCGCTTCCCCAATGTAATACCTTCGAATCAGGCCATTTGGGGGATTTTGAATAAGTAAATAAAATAATTATGAGGTAGGTTAGCGAGGTCGAGCAGAGACACGCACAGCGATAGCAGTGCCGCTAAAGAGCATGTTCATCTTCGCCTTTACGACAGTTATTTATAAGCCCTATTCTTTGCGAGGAAAAGAAAACAGGTGTGTGGCGTCATGAGCAACACGCTACTCATCGTTTTCAGTGCAAGCTTCATCAGAACATATTATCTATTTGGAGCGGTATTGAGTTTTCACAATATCGTTACCGGAAATATTTAAAAGACATGGTCGAAGCACGTTTCCCCGTGGTACTTCTGCCGCGAGAAGAGGCGTTATTGTTATGTTTGAATTGGGCTCTGGAGGTTAAATAAAATTTGATTATATCAATGGCTGCGCTGCGTTTTCCATGCGTGGTAAATTTCTTGAGTGATAATTATGAAAAATGGAATCAGAAGCTTTGACAAAGCTTCAATGCTGCAATTGTAAGCAAGCCAACTTTACGACGCCTGTGAAAAAACTAGGAGCGGTTTAACTACTGCCAAACCTGGCCATAGAGCGAAAGCTGTGGTGTATCGGGCAAGTAGATGCGGCTTGGTGCCTATAGCGCTGAGTGCCTTCCGCACACACGATAGGCAGCGGATGCACCCTGCCAACCTGGCAGGTGGCAGCGGCTT
Organism: Amblyomma americanum; assembly: GCF_052857255.1. Lineage (NCBI taxonomy): Eukaryota > Metazoa > Arthropoda > Arachnida > Ixodida > Ixodidae > Amblyomma > Amblyomma americanum. The sequence goes on from NC_135503.1 coordinate 113,660,812, forward strand.
GGCGTCTGTAAAGTTGAGTGCGCTCCAAACATTGGATAGGTACCCGCCGAGGTTGCTGAGTGGTTAGGGCGCTCGTCTACTGAGCCGGAGTACCCGAATTCAAACCCGACCGCAGCAGCCGCGTTTCGATGGAGGCGAAACGGAACTGAAGGCACTTAAGTCAGCTTACGGGAGGAATGCTACAGCATATGTTCAAGCTGAGCCACAATCGCTGCCACGTGCAGACAGTAAAAGCGCTAAAAGAGATACGAGAGGAACGTTTCAAAGAAAGAATGCGCGTCGGAACAAACGCGTCATCTGAAACGACAAAGACGGTTTTGCAAGAGGTACACCCGGCGCCAAGGAGCCCTCGAAACATTGGTAACAGCTCCTAGATCCCTGTCCCGTAGGGCCAGGAAGCCGCCTCTAATCCAAACTATCTGAAGCGTTCGCTTCAAAATTCTCTTTTTACAAGTGACAGCTGTTAAGTGTCCGTCATGGATATCCTTCGTATTAGCATAGTAGCTCTTCTAGTATGTCTTAGTCGTCGCCGTAAGCAGTGGAAGCGTTGTCATGAGAACTAATCAGAGGGCGGTTACCGTGGACGGAGGAAGGTACAGCCAGAGCGTAGAAAGGCGCAAAGGGTGGCAGCCGTAGCGACAACCCACACCTCGAACCTTTCTACGCTCTCTCCATATCCTCCTCCATCCACGGTAACCACCCTCTGAGCGGCTGCCATGGCACTGCTTATGCAAGCTACACTGACAACTGTGAGATGCAACAACGACTACTACTCCTACTAACACGACGCACAATTCAGGAAAAGGCGCTTAACAGCTGTCGCTGTAGGACCGCTTTAAAACAGCTGCAGGCCTCTTTAGCTGCGGGTGCTGGTCACTTCAAAACCCACCGTTGCACACCAGCCCATTTCTAAAGTGGACACCGGCGTCGTGGCGCATGGTGATGGTAATCACGTATACTCCTGCATTGGGTCGAGTGAGATTTTTTTCGGACGACATGTGTGCACATGAGGCACTGGCGGCACATTCTCAACGAAAAGTGCCTAGATTACTCATTTTTCCTCGTTGTCTTTCGTAATGGAATGAGTGGCCGGTAGAGGTTGTCAGCGTTCATCGAGATGTATTGTTAAGGTAATGCATGAATTCTGATTGTGCTGTTAGTTCGAACCAATGATATTACACTGAATGTACTGTTGTTCCTATTGTTGTTTAGTTTTCTGTTTCCTCGGCATTTATACATTGCGTCTTTGTCTTTCCCCCCTTTTCCTGTGATTTTATTTACTCCTGGTCACATTGATGCTTTACCCACTGCACTTCTATAATGCGTTTGTGCTTCAGGGCCTACGAACACGAATAAATGCAGCCGCGGTGGCTCGGTGGTTATGGTGCTCACCTGATTACCCGAAAGACCCAGTTCGATTCCGGCCGCGGTGTCGAATTTCGGTGAAGTCGAAGAGGCCTGTGTACTGTACTATATCAGCGCGCCTTAAAGAATCCCAATTGGTCGAAATTTCCGGAGCACATCACTACGGCGTGTCTCAAAGCCTGAGTCGCTTTGGGACGTTGAACGCCGTCAACCAACCATCAATATTATGTAGGTGAGTCTGCAGCTGCACTATTAACTGCTAATTTCCAAAAACCTGGCCTGCCTTGAATATGTTGCATACTCATTGGTAGATTGAGCGAAAAGTACTCTACTTATCCGACCACTTTGAGTCATAAATGCAAAATGACCAATATAAAAGGAAGATTTCAGAGTTATGCATGAAAGTATTCACCAGCGCTCAGGTATGGACACGTTTGTTATTTATACATTTAAAATAAACTTCATTGCCACTTTTGTTTCTTGCGGAAGTAAGTACAACATTTTCACATCTGTCGGCATTTGGCGAAAGCAGGCTGTTATCAACCGCTATTTTCATTGAAAGGAAAGAAAAAAAAATATATGAGACACTGCAAACAAGTTTATTCATCTATAGAAAATAACAACATACAAGGCGACAGCAAATGGTACTTTTTAGGAAATGCCTAAAGTGTTAAAAATGAATATTCAGGTACATTGATACATAGGTGTAAAATGATCGATAATATATTTCTCGCGTAAACGAAACATTAAGTCCAGCTGATTTTATGACAATTTACATTTACACTGCTATAAGCGGAACTCCAAGCAAACGCAGGAAATGGAAGCTTAAGAGCGACTATGTGAGGGTTAGGTACTAGTGCTGCCACTTCAGTACCACGACATACTGCTTATGGACAGTAACAAGCAAAGTAAAAAGCAGCATACGCAGGTAGAGAGCAATCTCTACCTGCTCACCGACTTTCTATTTTCCTCACTTTTGCATCCCGTGTTCTCGTACATAAGCGGAGTAGCTCACTAAGGAAACCAATAGTAAAAAAAACTTGTCTCATCCACAGCTTTAAAAAGTGTGTTTATCAAGTCTCACGTTTCTGTAGTATCGCGCTACGGCCCTTCGCGTGGACGCTCTTCTTCACACGCCTACAGCCCCCTTCCTGTCACCAATGTGCATGATTCATTTTCATTCATACTATCTGTTCGTTGTGGTAAAGCATAGTATCTAGAGACTGAATACGAGAACACGTTGCTGCTTGCTTTTTTTTTAATTTTGCAGTGGAGTTGATTAAACCCTGAACCTAAGCGGTACTTTCGTTTTGTGAGACTTCAGCGAACACTGCAAAACAGGAAAACAGCAATTGTAACAGAGAGTACTCTAGGCTGAGGCAAAAATCAAATTAAAGCAAGCGCCTGTAAATATTTTATTAAGTGAAGATTCATCTGGGGTACCGTTGCTGTGGTGTTGTATAACAGTGATCACTCTGCACTTCAGTGAAAATCCACTCCTCGTTATTTTAGTGAAAGCTAAAAATAGAATTTACGTGGCGTCACAGAGCAGTTAGAAAATGTTTACAACACAGAAATGAGTGGCTGTTAATAATCCGTTTTGAGATCAGCAACTAGCTTCATCAGTATGCAAACATTAAGCTAGCACGATGAAAGACTGGCTAGAATCTTCTCACGTGATTACCGATTACTTGGGAATTTGATTGGGAACCTGATTTCTTTATGCGATACGCGTTTTCGATAATGGGACGTGTCCGTGAGACAACGTTGTGCAATTCCGAGAGTAATCAAGTTTTAAAGTGTTTTCCTATGTGTTTTCTGTCCCATTCGTTTTTACAAAAACGCGTTCAGAATTCGACTGGTTGCAGATAAAGCTTTTTCCTTAGACGCTTTAATGGCGTTCTGTATCATACTTCTGTCTTCTGCGCTGCCCTCAGGAAGCACCCAGTTTGTAAGGTAGAAAGAGAAGAAATAATTAATTATAGCTTTCGAACAGGTAAACGCATAAGGGCTAAGCGCTGGCACGAAGACAGTGGTCATCACGCTGCTGTATATATTCCTGTCCAAAATATGTTGCACCTTCTAAGTCGGCAAAGTACATCGGCCTGCTGCCATATCTGTACGTCGCGTCCAGGAAACGTCTGACGTGTTCCATGTCTTCTTGCACGTTGCCTCAGCCAAGTCATAGCGCCTTTCAACTAACCGTACGCTTACGTGAAATTTGGTAACGCCGATGGATCCGGTTCTCAGCCTAAAAGCCACATGAAGAAGGAATATTGATGGCATATTGTTCGGTACACCTTGAGCCGCTAACAGACACTGTTACTATTTCGGATTCTGCTGAATAATTATTATTATAGTTTCGGTACTTTAATAGAGAATAATAGAAGATCGCATTCCTTGCATGAAGTGCTGCATTTCCGTTTCAGACGCTGCAGCTTTTAAGTTAAGGCAGGGCGGTTGCACGCGCTTAATATGTAAGATATTTCAGTGGCTCCTCTTGAGCATTTTTTTTTCAGGCAGGCTTCAAAATCAGAGAGGTGCGCACATTCTGCGATATTACTGCTGCGAAATTAGTGACATTATTAGGATAATACTCCTATGATATCGCGGATAGTTATGATATTCAATTATGAAAGTCGTGCAAAACGTGGCGCTACGCGGGCAAGAAAATTTGCATAAATGTCTTGATTGCTGGAAGTCGACAGAAGCATCTCCTACGATGCGCTTAGTTCTTGATGAACTCGGCTGTATTTCTGGTAGAACCGGAACCCGAAATGTTCTGTGAAGTCATCCTAAAAGCACAACGGTGCAAACACAGACACATAACACTGGCAAGCAAAGCAATGTTCGGGCAGAATTATAACTTAGGAAAGGTCCTCTAAGGTCCAGTTGTTCGCCCCTATGGCTGTGGTAACAGCCGCTTCAATTAGTTCGTCGCGAAGGCTTTTGCTCGTGGGGATATTCTCTGTCCAAAAACAGCGCCTGTACCCAAGCAGTGATGGGGAGGGCTCGGTAGAACTACTACTGTGATGAAAGGTCGCGATGTAATGCTTTCCTAATAGGTGGTCAGAGCTCAGTATCCTGTTCATCTTTGGGAGAGAAGAAAATTTCCTTACTGCACCTCATAGAGCAGCTGTCTAGAAGAGTATTGCTTTCGTGTACAGCGTAGTACAATAGCGGCATATCGACCAGCCAGCACAAGGCGATCCAAAAAAACTAATTAAGTGCTGGGTACTAGAGTTCCAAAAAACAGCTCTGATGAGTTAACAAAAGCCCGCGCTGTATTCTTTGAACAGATACATTCATTTCTTTGGCCCTACTTGAAGACACTTGGAGTGAGCATGAGTAAACAACGGCCATTCCCTAGCTTGAGGGATACCTGCCTCCGTTGTGATAACGGCTGGTGGTGGATAAAGATAATCAGAAGAATATATAAAGGCGATGGATTACATTTCGACGAACAAAACATCTTTTTTATAGATAAAATCATAGGAACAAAGAGGAGATCGCTCTGCAGTTGGAATTAAGTGATACTCTTCAGAACAGAAGAGCATCACTCCCAAGGTTCCAGCAACTATATAGGCTTCCATGTAAGGGTTTTACAACATGGTAAATGTACCTGTGTTCATCCGACAGCCGTAATGTTTTCTAAAATTAAGGATGTGCCTTTGTTCAGCAGTATGTGCATTGCGTTAGCCGTACTTTGTTTTAAAAACGCTAGATTTAACAGTACGTTGTTTGCGCGTTTCAGAGAACCGTAGCACATACGCAATCTGCTCTGTAGCAGATATAAACATTTTGTAGCGATAGGTCCATTACGGTAGCATTTCAAGCCTTCAGCGTGGTTGGCCACGTGGTGCGGAGCAGCTGCCGGCAGCGCGGCGCCGTGGCTGATCACTTTGTTCGTCACGTGGTTGGTCACGTGTCCACGTTCTACTCAGCTAGCTGAAGCTATCGCGTCACTCAAGCTTTAACCAGAGCTAAACCACCACCAATTTCTTCTTTTACTTGATACAAAGGCCTTCTGTGTCTTACTTATAGGGCGCATTAGCAACAAGAGGCAGTATTTTTTAGACGACAATGCTATTTTGTGTATATTAGAATCGCAAGTAGCCACCTATATAAGATGACAATAATTTACATTGCAGGGGTATAAAATATTATAAATTACAATTTTACGCGTCTTCGATTACTGGAGCCATTTTAAACTTTGCAAGGGCACTCTACTTTTACTGCTGCAGACAAACTTTAAACCGATAGTATGTCACGGACAATTTTTTTTCCGGTAATCGGAACCTTCTCGAACAAACCTAAATTCTTATTATGGTATTCTTATTTCCTTACTGGTAGATACCTTGTACGAACCTTAACATCGTGAGCAAAGTATTTAGTGAGAACAGTGTCTAGGGTACACTCTTCAACTAGCGTATTGTGTATGCCGAGCTCTAAGAGCTCTAAGAGAGTTGACGTGTGACGCAGTAGACCGAGGGCGGGTTTGTACGCTTGTCTGCTGATACGATCGATTTTATTCTTCTCCGCTTCATGGAGGTGGAGGTAGGCAACTGAGTATACGTCTCTGTTTAGAACCAAGGCCTGAACCAGATGACAAAGATCCTTGTCCTTGACGCCCGTCTGCGGTTGGCTATTCGTCTCAAGAGTCTTGTCGTCACACTGACAATAGATTTAAGTTTGTCAATAGTTTGGATGTTTTTGCGGTTGATTGTCATGTACAGTCCTAGGATGCGTATGTTGGATACCTTCTTCACGGGCAAACCTCCTACTCATACGTTTAAGAGAGGCCGGTGGAACGTAGTTTTTGAGGTATATGCCTGGGCTTGTTTCCGAGTACAAATAGTTCAGATTTTTTATGCGGGCACGAGATGCCCGCCGCTTTGGCGTATGTTTCAACCGTGTCTACCGCTTGCTCTCGCCTTGGCCGTCACTCCCTGTGGTTACCCACAGAGTGACGTCGTCCGCGTAGCAAGTATGATGCAACCCGGCAATGGCGGCGAGTTTTGAGAGAAGTTTGATGAGGAACCGATTGAAAAGAAAAGACGAGAGGACTGAACCTTGAGGTGTTCCTCTGCCCCGTAGCGGGATGGGGCCGGACTTGGTCGCACCCATTGCGAGCTCTGCGGTCCTCTGCGAGAGGAAGGAGCGGATATATGTGAATACCCGCATCCAGGGATTAATGTCAGATAGTTTCGTGTGGATAGCCCTGTCCGAGACGTTGTCGAATGCCTTGTTCAGGCCTAGCCCGAGCACTCTCTTCGTCCCCGTCCCTTGCACGGGATCAGCGATGTCGAACTTCACTCGATGCATGACATCCTGTGCAGATCCGCTATGAAGCCAATCATAGTAGGGGGGAAGTAAGTCGCTTTCCTCCGCAAACCCTTGTAGGCAGTTGAAGATTACGTGTTCCATCAACTTGCCTATGCAGGAAGTGAGCGAAATAGGTCTAAGATTCTCTATAGAGAGTTTCTTTTCCGGTTGGGAAACGAAAGTGACTTTGGCATGCCTCCAATCTTGTGGGATTTCGCCTTCACGCCAACAGGTGTTCATGAGGTCTTTGAGAGCCGCTACCGAGCCGGGGTTGAATTTTCTAAGCATTTAGTTTGTGTTTCCGTTCGGACCGGCTGCGGAGGTGCTTGGAGTTTATTTTGGGCGTATTATACCTCGGCATTCATGATGTCTGCGTCTGAATTGTAGTTCGGGAGCCCCTGGTAAATCCGGTAGTGGGTTACTAGGAGTAGTCTTTAGGTATCGCCTCTGCAGGTCCTCGAGAACCTCTTTGTTAGTGGCTGTATACTGGTGTGCCAGTCTTGTGAGCTATCTACGTTGGGTAGACCTGGTCAGGCTTGGGTCTAATAGGTGGCGTAGTAGCTGTCATGTCAGTTTACAGCCCATCTGCCCGTTCATTTTATCTCATATTTGGCACCCCTGTTTGTCTTAGAGTTCTGTTGTGTACTACTCTATCTGTCGCTCGAGTTGTGCAAGTCGTTTGAACAGAGATTTTCTGTTTTTGTTTTTTTTTTCTACCTCTTCTGCGGTCGGAGGTTGTGTTGTGTTGTGTTGGGTTTTATTGCAGTCGGAGGTGGGCTTCCAACATGTGCAGTAGCATAATGTCAGAAATCTGACCCTGTTCCTCAACCCGTTGCTCGACGGTGGTAGCTTTTGTGTCTTTTTTGAGGGAATCGACCCATTCCGAAGCGTTGGTGATAGCTCTGAGAGCGGTTAAGTGGCGTAAATCCCTAAACCTATCTCACTCTATAAACGTTGCTTTTGCGAATGAGGCCTTCTGTGGTGTGGCGTCGTGTGAAATGATTTGATTGATTTATGGGCGTTTAACGTTCCAAACCGACTCAGGCTATGAGGGACGCCGTAGTAAAGGGCTCTGGAAATTTCGACCACCCGGTGTTCTTTACCGTGCACTCACATCGCACAGTACACGGGCCTCTAGAATTTCGCCTCCATCGAAATTCGATCGCCGCGGCCGGGATCGAACCCGCGTCTTTCGGGCCAGCAGCTGAGCGCCATAACCACTAGCGGCGGCGAAATGATATGGATATTATGTAGTGACCACTACCTATGGTGCTGCCTGTGTCAGACCACTTAGCGTCCTTAATGTTTCTGGTTAATGTCAGATCCGGGGAGGTATCAACGCTGACACTATTGCCTATGCGTGTGCATTTCATGGGGATATTCAGGATGGATAGCCCTAGATTCTGTACTTTTTCCCATAGGTTATTTCCTTTGGGGGCAGCTTTCCTATCCCTTATGCCTGGTGTCGCGCGTTAAAGCCGCCGACAACCATGCAGCAGCTGTGCTTTGGCTGCAAGTTTAAGTGTTTTGACCATCAGGTTTGCCGCGCCAGTGCCCTTGTTCTTCGGGGAGCAATACACATTTAGGGCGAAAAGATTCGCGTCCCCCTTCTTCTTAGGTACTATTCCAACTACTGTGTAGTCTTCTATAGTGTCCTCTAGTGTGTGATGTAGAACTGTGACATATAACTGTTATTTTTCCATAAGAACTAAAGCGTAGAGAGCATTTTCCGGTCTTTAAGAAGGATGAAAGTTGTTTAATGACAAATTATCGTCCAATTTGCATCCTTCCTTGTCTCAACAATGTATTTGAAAAACTAATTGCGAATCGCGTCAATAAATATTGGATAAATTTAATATATTATCGCCATGTCAGTATGATTTTCGCTCTGGGTATTCTACTGAACTTGCTCTTATAATTATTAGAGACAAGTTAAGAATTTCTATTGAGGAAAGAAAATTTGCAGGAGCCGTCTTTATAGAGTTGTCAAGAGCTTTTGACACCACTAATCATCCAATTGCGTGCACTAAGCTAGAAGCAATTGGAACTCCCTGCCCCCTGCTAATATTGCTACAAAGTTTCAAAATAGAACACAAACAATCAGTTTTTCAGATGCAAACTCAGATGTTGTGTTCCCAGCAGAGCGGCGTCTTCAGCGTGCAGACGTTGGTGAGTGGCGACACCACGGGTTCCTGAGCTTCCGCAGACATCCCTGCAGGGGGATGGTGAACAGTGCATCACCACGCACCCGAGCACCCGCGCTAAGCCGTGCGTGGCATCGCCGTGTCCGGGAAAAAGGGGGTCCTGGCGGCTGAGCAGATGCCGAGCTTTTGGACCTTTAAGGCCCCTCGGCGAAGGCAGCTCGGCGGAGGTTCCAATAAAGTTTTCTCTCTCTCTCTTTCTTGAAGACGGCATATCCGACCTGCCCCGACCGGAGGAAATTGGCAGTCGCCTTTTCCTTTCCTCCCCTCCACCTTACACTTCTGTCTTACACCTGTCTTCTTTCTTACAGCTCTCCTGTCCCTTATTCACTTCTTAGTCGCGTCGGGTAGAGCTCGTGGTAGAGCTCGTGTTTTGTAGCGAAAGCTTCACTACGCCACGTCCTAATGATTTCGCGGTACTTGCGGTTTTCACCTTAAGTCACCCAGAGGTCAAACCCCTTACGGTGTGGTTGGTGTGCCCACCGATATATGTGAGACAATTACTGCAGCCATTCCCTTTCTCCAAATTCTTTAAAACCAATTTTAAAAACCAATCTTCACGACCGCGGTGGCCGCGTTTCGATGGAGGCGAAACGCTAAGATGTCTGTGCACTGTGGGATGTCAGTGCACGTTAAATATCCCCATGTCGTCAAAATTTCTCCGGAGCCCACCACAATGGCGCCTGCTCCTTTCTTCTCTTAGTCCCTCCATTATCCTTTTCCTTACGGTGCGCTTCAGGTGTCCGCCGATATGTGAGACAGATACTGCTTCATTTTCTTTCCCCAAACACACATTAGAAACAAATCTTCAATTTTCTTAAATAGCAAAGGAAAGGCGCATAACAGGTCCCTTGGGACGGTGGACACCCTAGTCGAGCTTTAAGCTACGTGGCGGTAGTGACAGGTGTGCACTGCATATGTGTTGGCGTTCTCAACGTGGTAGCAGAAACGCGCCACGGAAGCTGTAGACCGGCGGCGTTCTTTGTGTTCATTGGCTTTAGCATTGAGGACGCTCTAGATTCTGATGATTTTGAGGAAACTGGCTCCCTGGGGCAGTGTACGCCTCAAGCGCGCTTTGAATTACGTGGCGGTGGGTAGCAAGAGATGTGGGCTGCATGCATTAACGCTGACAACGTTGCTGCAGACACGCGGCACTGCAGCGATAGCCCGCAGCGTTCATTAGGTGACCAACCCCTCGCGATTAACAATTAAATTAACCGCCACTTGGCAGGATGGGCGCGTTGCCTATTCAGTGTGTGGAACGCACTCAACGTTCGAGGCCAAGCTGTGTCTACTTATACGATACACCACAGCTTTCGCTCTCTACTAGGTTCAGCAGTTGAACCGCAGCTAATTTTTTTGTGCGGCGTCGGCGGGAGGGTGGATGATAAAACGTGGCGCCTCTTTAGACCTTACATGCAGCCAAGCCCAGCGATACCGCACTGCTGGTCAAGATCGAAAAGTAATCACCATCACTTGTCACTCGGCTTTCGCCTGTCAAATGCAGCGAAAAAAGCGCAGGGTTGGAAATACGCGTGGGTCAAGAACGGGAAAATCCATGTTCGCAAATCTGATGCCACACCCGTCATCCCTATCACCAGCGTGGATGACCTGTCCAAGATAGCGTAAAGTGCTTGCACTTATCTAGCTTTGTTTTCCAACAATTAGGGGTTTTCTGCCGCAAGAAATTCAGAAATTGGTTCTGACCAAAAAGCCAGCCCTATCCTTTTTTCACCAGAACGTTCGTTCTTTAAAAAATAAAGTGAAATGAATGCTTTCCTAGATCTTTTCGGAGTATCATTCACGGTGTTAATGCTTACTGAAACATGGTATGAAGATGAATCGGCTGTATTTCAATCACCTGGTTATCAATGTTTCTTTCGCAATCGTCAGGACAAGAAAGGTGGCGGTGTTTCTATTCTTGTAAAAGAGAATGTTATCTGTGATACTGAAGAACGTTTCTGTGCTGTCACACCTGATTTTGAGGTGCTTACTCTACGCGATCTTGATAATCTGTTTTGCGTGGTGTACAGGTCACCGTCTGGTACTTTTAGCTGATTTTTGGCCTTCTTAGACGAAGTTTTCGAATATGTTGTGGAACAGAAAGTGAATATCTTTTTGGGTGGAGACCTGAACGTGAACATGCTTATACCTGCGCCTAACCAAAATGAATTCAGCCTTACACTTTCTGCATATGGGCGGTCCAATGTTATCACTTATCCAACACGGATCACAGAACAAAGCTCTACTTTATTGGATGTATTTATTACTAATATTACCACTGACACAATATTCGCTTGAACTACGTATACTAGCATGAGCGACCATCTGTGAATTTTTCTATTGGTAGATAGGCCCTTTCCAATCAAGTGGAATAGAGAGCAAACTACTTATCGCCAAGAAATTAATCCTGCTCACCTTCAGTCATTCCGGTGCGCATTTGAACAGCAAACATAGAACTCCGCCTACACGTGGAGTGATAGTAATACTGCATATTCAAAATTTTTAAGCATATTTAAAGATATATACCACCTACATTTTCCGTTAGTGCAAGTGAAGAAACCGAAGAAAGCGCGAAAACCCTGGTTAACGCGAGAGTTGTTGAATATGATTAAGCATAAAAATGCGTTGTTTGCCAAATTTGTGAGAACAAAAGCTTTAACAATACTTGCACAGTTTAGGACCTATCGAAATAAAGTTACATCTAAACTAAAGCAGGCTAAAGATTCTTTCTTAATAAACATGTTCCGTGATGAATACGCACAACGTCCAGATATTGTATGGCGCAATTTGAACTTGTTGTTGCATCACAGCATTAATGCATCTACACTTGATGCCCTTACGCATGACGGAAAGCTACTCTCCGGTACTTCTTTGGCAGATGCTTTTAACCGTTTCTTTATTGACCAAAGTAGTGTAATTAACCAGAATGTATCTGCCGAAATTACGCTCGGTACGTACAAGGAAACGATAGTACGCAGTCCCTCTTTTTAGCCTCAACTGATTCAGCCGAAGATTTCGCTTGCATAAATAACATCAAAAATAGCAAATCACAGGACTCGAATGGTATGCGAATACTGCCTGTCAAGTATGTTCTCGATGTCCTTTGTCCTGTTATTACCTACATATTAAACTTAATTTTATCCACAGGAATTTTCCCTAAGGAAATGCAGATTGCCCGAGTGGTGCCAATATTTAGGCGTGGAGATAAAAATTTACTCAATAACTATCGACCGATTTCCCTACTTCCTTTGCTTTCTAAGGGCATTGAGAAAATAATCCAGACCAGAATAACTTCATATTTTGATTACAATCGCTTATTCCTTGACTTTCAGCATGGCTTTAGGAAGCATAGGTCTACTGAAACGGCACTTCTAACACAAAAAGAAATTATAATACAGGCATTTAGAGAAAATAAACTCGCTATTGGTATTTATATAGATTTTACTAAAGCATTTGACCTCATTAATCATGATTTCCTTCTTTTTAAAATAAATAGGTATGGTGTACGTTGTGTAGCGCTAACTTTATTAGAATCCTACTTATCACACAGAGCTCATTATCTAGATATAAACACACCAACTTCTTCTACTCTCCCTATAACATCTGGAGTGCCTCAAAGAAGCATACTTGGGCCATTACTGTTCTTAATTTACATAAATGATATTTGCTACAGCACAAGTAGCGCTCATGTAGTATCATATGCTGATGACACATCTTTCTTTATCACAGGTACTTCCGAAACAGACGTCGAAAAACAAACAAACAATGCACTTATTCAACTCAGTTTAAGGGCAGAAGCAAATTATCTGCAAATAAATCCAGTGAGGACTAAAATTATGTTGTTCCGTCTTAAGGGAAAGAAAATATCGCGACCTATCAAAGCCGTATTCAGTAGCCAGCCTATAGAGCTCGTTGAGTCCGTAAAAACACTGGGAGTTACCTTTTCAAGCAATTTAACTTGGAATACACATATTGATTACATACGTTCAAAGATCGCCTCAGCCCTTGGTATACTTGCGCGGTTTAGGCACATTCTTCCAATAAGGGTAAAGATCATACTTTACAATGCGTTAGTACTTTCTCATTTGCAATATTGTAACATAGTGTGGGGCACAACAGGCATAACAAATCTTAACAAGATACATCTGCTTCAGAAAAAAGCAGTGAGATGTATTGCCAATGTACCACTCTTTTCTCCCACTAGGAATATTTTTGTAAAGTATGAAATCCTTCCAATATTTGCGTTATATACTTATAGACTACTATCATGTTACAAATCTCACCTAAAACACCCCGACAACCTCATCATTTTGCTTTCACAACTCAGAGAAAACGCCAGCTGCCGTGACACAAGACACAGAGAAATTTGGTTTACCCCAACACCAAGAGCCTATTATGTGAATCAATCCTTATGTTATAACCTTCCAATTCTGCTGAACAGATTAAACGAAGAAAATTTTGACATAACCCGAAATTCAAAACACGAAATTCGGGGATACTGCCAGGAGAATTCTTTTCCTTGAGAATTTCAGATGCAATCTTTCTGATTATTATGCACCATTCTTTGTATGATTATCTATGACCTTTTCATCGCATCGCATTTTATTTTGTCATTTTTGCATGATGTGCATAGGTGGCCTGCGAAGTGTTGATTTATTTACCTTTGCTTTGTATGTATGTATGTGTGTTGTATGTATAGCCGTCGCTTTTTCTCCTGTACTGCCGGGTATGTAAAGGAGCCGAGACCATTGTCAAGCTGTCGCCACAGCTTTTAGTCCCGGCTCCTCTTTTGTAAGAAAGGAATAAACTTCAACTTCAACTTCTTTGTCAGACGGAGCGTCAAACGTAACAGATGCGTCATACCAGGCGGAGCTTCATAACAGGCGCCGCAGTGTCGCATGCGTAATTAATGCCTATTCGATTGAAATTTCAGCTATGCATATCACAGGACAGAGGCGCGTTACTCAAGTTGTACAAAATAGAATAGTCATCAGATGCCACCTCCGCTAAATTTTCGATTTAAACATGCATGGTAACTGCCGTGAATAAACAGATCATTTTTGCATTTAGTTAATCACTGATATTACGAACACGATTATTCGCGCCGTTTGCTTCCGCCGGGCCGAATATCCTAGGTACAAAAACAACTTCTGCGTAGTGCTAATTTCAGAAAGTCTATCTTTGAACACCGTGTAGATGTTGTCTCTTGCCATTTCCAAAATTTCCCTGCGTGTCGTAAACTTTGGTTCGCTTCCAAACTCCTTGAACATTATATTTTTCTTCGAATATTCTAAGACTGAATTTTGTTCACCTGTATCTGTGCTTAATGTCGCTCTGCAGTTCATACCATCAGTTCCTGTATAGGGTATTGTGATAAAAAAATTGAAGGTTACCCAGGTATTATCAATTACACTTTATTCCCTCCTCTCAATTTCATTCTCTGAAACAAGCAGTGAATAGCGTGAGATGGTTTCCTGCAGCTTGAATGCTTTCCTGATTGTGACGTTATACATTTCCCTGCAGCCGACAGTATTTGCCGTGTAGCCGCAGTATGCATTTGTCAGCATTCGTCGTTTATTTCAGAAAAAAAAACAATAGCACTTTCATCCAGAGGGATGTGCAGCCGCTGTTCCGTGCTTTATTGAAGCCTCATTGCAAATTGGATCAGCTTGTTGTGGGCCACCTAGCAAAGGAACGTCTTCGACTGTGTGGCTTCCTGATGTTTGCAGCATTAGGTAATAAAGAGAAATTCGTTCATGTTTGGGTCCCTGAGCAAATAAGGTGGTTTGTGGAAAACCACAGCGCAGCTTTTGAATATGGCTGTTTCACGCTCAGGTTTTGACTATCATTTTTAAATCAGGGAAGCCTCTATATAGGCTCTGATTATCTTAGACCGCCATGATGATCGTGAACACTGAGCGCAAAGCGTTTGTCTGTAAGCATAATGCCGCATTTAGAGTTACTTTGAGGACTCTGTAAACGTTTCCGCGCCAAGTAGCCACGCGCGAACGCAGGAGTCGCTGTCTCGAAGTGAGGAGGAATGTAGAGGAAAGCACGGTGTTTGAGATTACGGTTTGGGGCTCGAAGACTACCCAGGGCGAACCATAGCCAGTAACATACAAGGTTGGTTCAAGGCAAAGTGAGTTTGGCTCAGGCTCGAGACACTCTTCTGAAATAGCGAGCGGGCCGATGAATCCTATAGAGTAGGTTGGTAGGTGGGCAAGAAATGGTTGGCAACACTATCGGGTTGGCTTACAAGGATGGTATCAGGGCACGATGAAAACTTTTATGATGCCATGATTAAAACTTGTGACAAATTATCAATATAATGTCACGCTATAACTCAAATGCCATTATGAGTTGTTATTTTTTGCGTAGAAAAGAAAACTAGGGTAAATAAATGGGATGCGAACCTGATTCCCTTGGGTCGCAGGTCCGACACCAAGCCTCTCGACCGAGACCATCGATGCACGTTCCTTTGCCTTGTTGGCCTTATTATCCATGTCTGCGAAGTGATATGCAAAAAAAAAAACTTAAGGCAGCTGGAGGTGACCATCAAAATCCATCGCGGCATATCGCTGAAGGGAGTGCCCTCAGGATTGGACATCAGTCAAGCGAGGAAATGTTTCAAAATAAACCTCTAAAAACGGATCCTCCATGTGCGAGAATGCTCTCTGGGCGCTGCTGAAATCGTTTCTGTCAGTAATTACCGCAAATGCTGATGAGTTTTTTTTTCAGAGCATATCGAGCACCGCTCTCGTGCCACCGGCCTCGACTACCACGACCCTTCACCTGCCGCTCCATGCCTAAGGGCGGCCGCCACTAATTAAGTCTCTCTCGGTGCGGCGCGTTTGAAGGACGTAGCAATCGAGCGTGCGCATTTTTCCTCTCTCACACTAATCTCTTCAAAGCTAACTGCGTTACTCCCACACCCATGAAAACAACTTGAGTGTCTGATCGTTGGAGACGTCCTAGCATCGTCATCTTCTTACGCCCAATGTATTTTTTTTTTCAATTTCAGTTGTAAGCCCGCGTTAGCAACGCTCGGGATAAAGCGCTGAAAGGGGATTAAATGAGAGGCAAAATGTTCCAAAATAACCATATTGTCTTGCAGAGAATAGACACATATCTCGCACTTGATCCCGCTGAGCATACTGTCGATGAATGACTCGAATGTGCATAGGGCATACCATAGGCCGAACGGCATCACGTTAAACTGATACAAGCCGTGGGAAATGGCGAACGCTGTTTTCGGCCGGTCAGCAGCAGCCACCGGTACTTCTCAGTAGCCAGAGCACAAAATCTAAGGAATAAAATTTAAGATCCCTTCAAGCAGTTGTGCGCATCGTTTATTTGTTGTAAAAGATAAACATCCTTAAGGGAGATCTTGCTGCATGAGCCGGCAGCAAATCGCACATCAGCGGACGGAACCACATTTTGGTCCACTGGAACTCAATACCACATGAATAAAAAAATTCGTTTGTCTTGTTCTTTCTGCCAGGTATCGACCTGTCACGGCGGGCAGGCGGCAATTTGCCCACCTGGTTCACCCGCGAATATGGTTACTACGAAGTTAGTAAATGTTTGCCACTTGCCAAGGTAGACAGGGTCACATGACGTCACTAGATCTCGTCACCTATGTGGCAGGTGAGCCACCGGCTTTTCCGCTCACTACACCACCGAATGCGACGACAACAGCGCTGTATTTCCTGCGCAACATGAGTCGTGATTGTTATACTTCTTCAGAAAGACTGTAATAAATTTTGTGTCATATTTCTGCTATGCCTCAGGAATGCCATGGAAACACACAAAACACACAGAATACACTTAAAGCATCCCTTTAATTACATTGTAATATCATGAGTAAAAATAATTACCACGAGAAACAATGCAAAACCTTAATACCACAGTGACAGCACTCCTATTTCATTTTTACCTGGCTACGGAAATTGATCGCCATCTTTTTCATCACTTGGACGACCGGAGATTCCCAAGGGCTAAGGAAGGGCTGCATCACGCCGCATGGAATTATGTCACCTTAGTTGTCACGGGTGATGCGGAGCTCAGTGTCTGAGACACGGAACGGTAATTGGTGCACGGGAGTGAAGGGCGGATGGGGGGGGGGGGGGGTGCGCGGTGTGTTGTTAGTTCTGTGACGGCCGAAGCGTGACCGACGTTTGTTGGAAAAAGTCGAAATATGCAGGAAAACGTTAAATAATTGAAAATATTTGGTCAAGTAGTGCGGGCTTAACTTCGATAGTGATGGCTGGATTTAAGACTCGATGGGAATCGAATCGGTCGCACCAGATAAACAGGCCACTGTGGCGAGATGGGGAAAGACGTGGTTATCGGAGAAGTCGTAAGGGGTAGAAAAGTTCAGTTCTTCGACACAGCTGAGGAATTCATCGCACACATGGGACTGGCGAGAAATCGCTCTGAAGACAGAGACAAGTGAGGAGGATGTGCCGCGTGGCAGCCGCGGCAGGAGGAAGCAGATTACAGCCGTCGAGGGCAGGGCTTGGAGCGAGGGGACAAGCGCAGAAGGAAACAGGAAAATATAAATGTCTTCAGCCGCTAGAAGATAGCGGAGCGGTTAGGCAGTGCCCACAATGAAACTTCAAAAAAGTAAGAGGGAGTTATTTCTACACAGGCACAATCAATCTTTGCGCTGTGAGCCAAAAGAATATGTAGCAGCCGAGAATAACTTCGTGAGAAAAGTTCCACAACAAACTACATGGTATACGAAAGGGCGTTGATGCAAACTTGATTCGTGCAAGCTGCAGCAATGTGGATGCGCTTCGAGCTGGCGGTGCAGAGAGAAAAGTCAGGAAGTGGTGTCGTCGTCTTGGGAATTTCGCCACGTAGGGCGTCGCTGAGGACGTACACTGTAGCACCCGTTCCCTGGAGCGCGAGAGCGGGGAAGCCTTCAGTTGACACATCCATCAGATTACCGGGAATAGACGGAGGGCTTGAGTATTAACAAAAGACGCAGTTTTTGTCCCCGGAACTGCGGCTGTTGGCATCCTCGTCGACCAAGACGTGGCGGCAGAGCACCGCATATACGTTACGGCGGCGTGTTGGGTGTGGTGGACGGGCTGTATACAAGCCAGAAGGAACGCTGGGGAATAAGGCGCTGTCCCTTATCTGTACGGGCGATGGGTCAATTACCGTCCCGGCGCTAAGAGTTCGTACTGTGCCGGTGGCGCGTGGGAAACGAGGTTGGAGGTGCTTCCATGAAAAACGGCCGATCAAAAAACGTAGCACTGGTCGGATTCGTCGGAGATACGAACAGGTATTGCGACTACAACACGGCTTCAGCCCAAGTGAGACTTGCAGTTACCGGAGGAAGCTGGACGCTCGGACGTAAGACGTTATTGACGTGGTGCTTAATAACATGGCGGGCGATCGGAACGAGAGGCGGCTTAACACTTAATGAATGAATAAATTTATTTAATGTCATGGCGTAGAGGTCGGCTGGTAAGAGGAATATGTGGCCTGCTACTCTTCACTGGCCAGTAAAAAGAGAAGACCAAAGAGGGTCGTGATGGGTGTACATTGTCACCCGTCACGATCCTCTTTGGTCTTCTCTTTCTCCCGATGTATGCAGGATAAGAACTGCACACGCAGATTTCGTACAATCACAACCGCGAGTCGGAGCCCCTGACGCTAAAAATGCGTTAAAATGCCCGCATTGACATGGACAGCTTTCCATCTGTACCCCCAAGCACCTACCTGTAATTCCTCTGAGAGTGAACTGCTGTCTAAACTATGTAAGGAAGCGGCCAACGTGAGTCCTTCAGGCACATATATCAGGTAAACCACTAGTACGTGCTGCACAGTCTCAGGCATATGCCTGAATAGGAACAGTCCGGACATTTCGTTAGTACATTTAGATGCAAGACATTGTGCCTAAATACTTCGTCTAAATTCCTCCATTATCTTTCTTTTTAGATAGATATGCCATAGGTCTTACTGGAACTAGTATCTCGCCATCGCACTCGAACTTTGGGCCGAAGGTATTCAGCGGCGATCCTCTGACTTGTTGCTACACCTCAAACTCGTCTTCGTCTTCTGTGTTCTACCGCGTTATGTGGCGCCGGCCTGTTTTATTACAGTATTCATTATACTCATTTTATTCCCTATTTTATTAAATTATATAACTTCTTTTACTTCTTGATGACATAAATCGCCATCGTTGATATGTGGATTTAATACCTTTTGATTTCTTTAACTGAACTCTTGCTGCTTTCGTATGATGCTGCCATCAAAATGACGGCACGCCCGATAAAATGGATAATGGGAAATTAACGTGTATAGATTGCGGCCACAGGCCTCTTGAGAGGGCAATTGATATGGTGTGGCGAATTGCAAGCCCACATTTTTTTTAGCTTTGCTTCACAAACGTGTGTGCAGCACGAATATTAGATAAACGAAAATTTTATATCGCATCTGTAACCGCGCTGCGCGGATAAAGTTATTACGGTCACCAATGAATGGGCTATTCGTTTTGAAACCAGCCACACGCTGTTGTCCGAACGTCATGTAAGCAATGTGCAGGAGATCCAGCCATATTTTTTATTGTGTGCTGCATCAGGTCGCATTATAGAACAGGTTTTTGATGCCATAATTTTGTGCTGAATTTATAAACGTCTTCATGACAGCTGCCGTTGTATTAGCTGGCTGGCCTCGACTTCGTTGATAAGACTGGCAAACATTGGGTCTCTTGGAGATAGCGACGACAGGCGGATGGGAAAAGCTGCCCGCAGTCGATGTATTCGTGCCGACTCTCGCTATCTTTCTCTGCTTTCTCAATTGCTTTTAAATATAGCAGAAGGCATACTTTGCTTATCGGAATTGTCAACGAGCTTGGGAAGCATGCTTCTCTTTTATTTCCGCAATTTATGGTTTCGAAAGAGCGCTCTTCGCATGTCGCCTTTTTGGCTGCATTTGAACATGCAGCGCATGGCAACAACATTGCTCATAATTTGTAATGCGAATTCAGGAAGCCTCTAGGCTCTGGTTTGTCGTGTTATTCTTAAATGTTGTAATTTTCGGAAGTGATTATTTGATTGTGTATGGATGGAGGCTTTTGAATATCTGTTGTTGTGGTTCCACTCGAAAATACACTTATTCGAACCACCCAGCACGAGCAGAGAAAGTTTGGGAGTTACTTTTTGCCACACGCCGTCTTACTTGTCGTTCTTAAACGCTACAAGAGCTACGAAGGCCTCAGTCATAATAATAGAGAAGACTTCATTATTTATCTTTATTGTAATTATAGCTTTCCTTCAATGACCTACCTCTATGCAGAGCTTCAAAAAGTAATGTTCCTGTTCTTCTGAATAGAGGGCAAAATGGCAAAAAGTTGAATGCCTGTTTGAGTGGACAGCATCAAAAATCTGTTGTTGAAATTGAACGAAATAGGTTCTCAAAATAAGCATTGTGCAACAAATTGTAAAAAGTTTAGTACTTTTCGGCTTACGTTTTTTTCATTTGTTACCATTTGCAGCGTATTAAATTAAAATTTTATGCGTGAGTTACTAATGGATCACCTATAGCCCACAATATAAACAAAGCAAGAACACAGAAATTGGGAATGTACTAACTACAAAGAGCTTAATGTGAACGTCCTCATCGGCCTCTGACGAGCGAGTGGCAAGGATTTTGATTTTATTGTTTTATGTATGACTCTGGTTTTGTGCTTCAAAGCATCGTCCTCGGTCTTTGCTGTAGGGTGGGACATCCTCAAATCAAGAATTTCCGCTTAATTGTGATATCCACCACTTTAAAGTAAAAAAAATGGCAGTGGCTTAGCTTGGCTATGCCAGGATATACGTAGCGAAAGCTCAGACATAGCTTGCTTAGCCTTCGTTAATCTCTATCGCAAGTCCAGGTTACTCTCCTTGTCTGGCTAGTTGTTGTCACGTGGATCGCCACGCGGTTGATCACATGGTTCGCCACGCGGTTGCTCAAGAGAGCAGTCACGTGGTTGGTCACGTGGTGCGGTGCGACCCCGGTGGGACTGCCAGCACCGCGAAAGCGCGAGTTCGCGGCCAATGTAGCTTTCGCAACAAAACAAAATCCTGCTGTACAAGCCCTCACTGGACGCTCTAAGCACACTTTAAAATGGTGATGTATAGTAAAGAGCAATGCTTTGCCGTAGTGTGCAGAATATGACATGCTGGTTTGATCAATGCGTTTCGAGCACAACGCAGAGCCTAAAAGGTCGTTGCTTATTTCATTGTAAAAATATGCAGCCGTGCCAGAAGAACATTTTGATGACAAAATGAGTGGGGCTAGAAGCTGCCTCGTACATATAGACAGCCGCCTATTTATGCATGAAATAAGGTCATGTGGTTACCACGCGTGCAGTGAATAGAGACATTGTCGATGTGTTACTAGGCTTATGCACTTCTCGAAGGCATTTATGAGAAATTGGACTCGCAAACAACTCAAAACTCGGTGGCGCTGAGCGCACTAAGCGCATTGTCCAGTCGCCTGGGTAAAAGTGACTGTCACTACCGGCTGCGTTGTAACTGAAAGTATATCCGCAGTGAAATAATACCACAAACCGCACGAAAACACCGAAAGTATCGAAGAGGCATTAAGGAAAAAAGCTGTCACCGAGCTAGAAACACTGCAGAGAACACTTTGTGTTAATCGTTTATATTTTTACGTTGGCTAAGCCAGCCGAATGTAATATGTCAATTCCAAATTTAGTACCCGGAGTTCAAGAAGAGACAGAAGTTATAGGCTGAAGACAAGTGAAAGTAATTAAAAATGGTGAACTTAAAACTAGAAATGGAGGGGCAGGGGACAGATTTGAGGAAAATAATAACGTAAAGGCAGTAAAGAACTAAGGAGCGATGCATTGGATGATGCGCAGGAAATGCGATAGTATTCTTCTTTCATTTGACGTTATATAGCAATTGTGATTACATTATAACTTTGATTCTATTGTAATTTCAGTTGTATTGCAAATGCGTTTAAACATATACACAAAGCATCTACACACAGGCGAAAGGCAAATGTCACCCGTCTGCTGCGCTGTTTCAATGCTCGGAAAAGATGCCCAGGTGGTAGAAATTAGAGAGTAGCCCTCCACTGCTGCACCTATTTATCACTTCCTCTTCTTTCACTTTAACCTGCCTCCTTTCCTTGCGATGAGGTGGCGGTGCCCAGCGAGACGCGAAACAGCTGCTGCGCCATTTCCTTTCGTCAGAAACCACATATTTCTTTTTCTCCGCTTTAGGAAGCCCCTCCGTCACCAGTGCTACTTTCATGCGCGTCCAGGGAGATAGCTCCCATTTCCTTTAAGATAAGAGATGCGCTTGAGTCTTGAAACAAGCGTCGCAATAGCTGTAAAGGCGGCAGTCTACCGCATCACAGCCTAACCACACCTCCGACAGGCAGCTTGCACTGATAATCGCAGCATAAGCTGGATTAACGTGAGCGTGTGGATCGTGGTATGTCAACGCTAGGCGTCTAGCAAACGTGGTGCTGTATGTTATTAACCGTGATTATACAGGCACAGCAGTCCACCGTGCGTAAATGAGCACAGACGCCATACGAACTCTGGCCAACTCAAAAGTCCGACACAAAATCCCAACATGCAAATGTACGCCCCGCCGATTTCTATGCTAAATGGTGCAGTTGCGAATATTATGAGCGCTGTGCTGGTAAAATTATCCCTGAATTTCACGCTTGACCTTCAACGAGTCTCGGTTATTTTTCAGCCGTCGGTTGGACAGCAGTGTCACCACGGAGGCAGTCGACCGTCGTGATCTTTAGTTGTAGTGTCAATAGGTTTTACCTGCTCAAATTGGTAAAAATGTTTATACTCATCAATGTAAAATTTAGGAAATATTACACCCTTGGTCAAAGCCATCGAACTAGATCAAGAAACGGGATTTTTTCGGACGTTATTCAGCCTTATACTGCGAATAAATCGTGAAGACTGCGTATGAGCAGAGAACACTGCGTGGCATCTTTCGTACAACAAGAGGTCAGCAACAGCTGAAATTTTCCAAGAAACAGAGTGTCAGCTGTGTCGTTATGATGTGTTGCATACGATAGGTTACTGCGGTTGTGGAATCTCTTTATACATTAACAAAGTACAGTCTTATCATCGGCGGAGTTATTGGAGAGGAAAGGATAGAAGGACCAACTTAAAGCAGGCGATTTTTCAAGAGTGACTCAATTTGGAACCCTCGTCTTCGGCCGCCATTTACGGCCGGAAAATCCCCCCTGACAGGGGTAAACATATAACACATAAGCGACACAAAGACCAACACGAAGACGAATTTGGAAGTTCCAAAGCTATGCTCCAACCTTGTTAACAGCATTCACTCTATTCAAATGAACAAGTTTCTGTTTTGCAATATAAAGTAGGAATTTGAACAGCAGCTGCACACATCCTTGTACTCGATTAATTTTACTCTCCAGCACAGATGATGAAAGTCAACAGTCACAAAAGCAAAAAAGTAATAATTACGATACTAATCTCACAATGATGGACACCAAAAACAAGAAAAAAATAAAAAAATTAGCATCCCCTGTGCTTCTTAGCTTCGGTGACTGTTTGCTTCCTTCATATGTATGCCCATAACGAGCCCCTCTTTTCCCTTTCCTTGTCTTCTCAATAGTTAACGAGGGTCTCGGTTAAGGCAGGCTTGATGCCATAGGTAGCCTGAGAGGGTTCTCGCACAGCTTCCGCTCTCTCCGCTCGACCACGCTCCCCCGTGGCACCCGCGCTAATACAGGAAGTACTATGTCCGTCTCTACGGACAACGTAGGCGCTTTGAACACTCTCATGGTTTAGTTGCACTGCACGCAAACACCCCCGAAGTCCGAAAATAGGACAGCCGTTTCCGTAGCTCAGCTGGTAGAGCACCGAACGCGAAATTCAAAGGTCTTGAGTTGGGATCCTGCCGGCGGCATGTGGTTGTTTTGTCTTCTGATTCATAATAAGATAATTTTATAATTTATTACCCCATTATTCTCCAGCTTATGAACAACACAAAAAAAGTTGAAGGGGACGCTGAAGCTCTGCCTTTAGGATATGGCCGGATATCGTAACAATTTAATGTTCATATATGCGGAATTTGTGATTCTCGAGTTTAAATTCATTTGTCCGTGCGAGTCCTCATACCACTCCTTACACCGTAGTGCAGCGGCTAAGAGATGCGACACTGTGCTTCAGTAGCAGGCGCTGGCCCCGTAGGGTCCTGTGCGGCCGAAGCTGCTCTTCCCGAGGAACGCCTCACGATTAACCATTAATTTAACTGCCACCTATCAGAGTGGTTAGTTTGCTGACAATCCGGTTGGTAGGTACTGATGAGGCCACAAGGTCACGAGAACTATAGACAGCCCACCAAGGTTGCTTCTCTGGCCGTCCGAGCCATCCTACGGCACCTTATGTATTCCTCACAACACCGACAATGCCGACACCGAATCTTCTGGGTATCGGGGCCTTTAACGCTATCGGGTTGAAATAAAAAAATAAACATCCCCTATGCTCCTTGGTTTCAGTGACTGATGGCTTCGGTCATGTATCATAACGAGCCCCTCTTTTTCATTGCCTTGTCTGCTATCTAGCAGACGTCTTTTCTGGGTGCCTCTTCATATTATTTTCTAAGTACACTCTTACTATTTTCACCCGGCAGGGTGTCATTATACATGTACATGCTACGATGAAACCTTGACCGAAATGTCAGAATGATGCTATACTGAATAATTTTTTACCAGCCAAAGAAGACGCATACGCAGGAGAGAACCACACAGAACAACGACTGGTGTATGCATCTTCTTTGGTTGGTAAAATATTCTTCAGCATGCATAATAAGCCTACCACTCAGCCTTGCTTCAGTAATGCTATAGTGCGGTTTTCTTATTTTTATGTTGGCGATGTCACAGAAAGCATGTGTGTCATGAAGTTAGAAATATAAATAAATACTTTAATAAGTGCTGTTTATCAGGAACGACAAGTGGATCTCATAGAGCAGCAAGTGAATATGTGCAAAGTAATGCCGTTGATTTATTATTTAGATACATCCGAATAATATCCCCTGAGTGTCATCGCATCGAACATTTTCTGGCCGCTGAAATACAGCTGGAAAATGTTCATGGACTGCTTTTCTTGTGTAATACCTTTTAGGTTCTTTTGCTGAATTAAGAGTGAGTGCGTTATCTTTATTTGATTTTCTGCCTCTCCTACGGCCTAGAATATAGATATATAAAAGCGGAACAATCGGCGTAGCCCGAACACTCTTCGATGAAGCCGTGAATTACACTGTACAGCAGTTTGTATCGAAGATGAAAGCTGCTTTGTTGTTACTTCTGTCGATCATAGGTTCCCTCCGCAAAGAGTGAGTATGGGCGTGTTAAAAAGAGAAGAAACCAAACTGTCTTTCTTAATTGAAATGTTTATGTATTAGATTTATACTAAACATATAGCAAAGTGCGTGTATCAAACAGGATTTCAGAAAAGCGACGTTAAGGAGTTGATAAATTACAGACTAATCAGCTTACGGTCCGCTGCCTAAAATGTATTTACTATTGTAATCACAGGTAAAATCAGCACAATCTTAGACTTCAATCAACGAAATGAAGAGACAGGCTTTCGTAAAGGATGCTCTACATAAGACCATATTCACAATATCAATCGGGTGTTAGACAAATGCACAGAGCATAACCAACCCCTATATATAGCGTTAATTGATTACGAGAAACTGTTTGACTCATGGGAAGCCGCATCAGTCCTGCAGGCACTGCGGAATCACGGTGTACATGAGTCTTAAGTGAAAATACTGGAAGGTGTTTATAACGACTGCACAACTACCATTTTCCTTCTTAATGTCCGGAATAAAAATCTAATAAGAAAGGGTGACAGGCAGGGAGACACGTTCTCGCCAATTATATTCACCGTCTATTTACAGGAGGTGTTCCGAGGCTTAAATGAGAACAATTTGAATAAGAGTTAATGTATAATACTTAAGTAGCTTGCGACTCGCTGATAACATTGTCTCGCTAAGTTACTGAAGCGACGAGCTGAAAAGTATGATAACTGCATTAGACAGGCAGAACAGAACAGTAGGTCTTAAAATGACATGCAGAAAACATAAGTACATTTAAACAGCCGCGCAAAGGAACATTCCTTAAGAGTTAATAGCGACTTGCCGGAAGTGGTAAGGGATAGATATCTATTAGACAAAAAAGTTGGGCTTGTTGGTGTCGCAGCTAGTGGTCGCAGCCAGTTGGTGTCGCAACCACATGTAACATCCAGTGGTAAAGCATTACTTATGGCAGGTTTTGGCCGCTGACATGTATTTTGAGAGGGAAATAACCAGATGAATTAAAAAAGGGGCGGAGCGCATATCGCAGGTTCTCTCAGATAATGAATGGCAGTTTATCAATATCCCTGAAACGAAAATTATGAAACAGCTGTATCTTACCGGTACTCACCTACGGAGCAGGAACGTGACGGCGAACGAAAAGGGTTCATGTTAAGTTAAGGACAACGCCGCGAGCTAGGGAAAAAAGTAATAGGTGTAACGTTAAGAGGCCGGAAGCGGGCAAAGTGGGTGAGAGAACAAACGCGATTTAATGACATCCTAGTCGCAATGAAGAGGTAGAAATGTCCTTGGGAAGAACATGTAGTGCGAAGGCAAGATGGATGAATGGAGGGAGGGCAAGCATGGAAGGGAACGGCAGAAAGGTAGGCGGGCAGATGAGATTAAGAAGTTTGCAGGCACAAGGTGGGCGAAGCTGGCAAATGACAAGGTTAACTGGAGCGGCACTATAGAGGCCTTTGCCCTGCAGTAGTGGGTGTAGTCAGGCTGATGATGATGACGATGATCAATGATATAAAGCAACTAAGTCAAGAAATAGAATGTACATTAGCGGCTCAAATATATCGACATTTTACACCCGTTTATGACGAGTGTCCGTGTAGGTTTGAAACTGCGTGATTTACATCCCACTTCGACCGCAATGGGGAAAAGACGCTGTACTGTGCAATGTCTGTGCGGGATAAATAAATATTACGAACTGGTCTAAATTCACAGCTCTCCACTACGACGCCTCGTACCCTATTGGCAGCAATTGGACGGCAAACCCCGCCTACAGTACCACACCTTGGATTACCTTTGTAATTCATATAAACGTTTTCATTGAACCCAGACCTACCATGTACGACGTCCTAACTGGGAACATTTTTTGTCTAGTACACTCTTGCGTAATTTCGCAACAGTTCTTGAGTGTTGCAAGCTCAAAAAGTTGATTGAGCACGTTATTTTTCGCAGGATGCTTGCCAATACAACAAAACTGCTAATATAATCTTTTTAAAAAGTTACTGAGTGACTTAAGTAAGTGCTTGCGAGCAACTCTGGCGGAAAGAAAACCATCCTTCATGATGTGCTTGCAGACCCGTTCTTGCCGTCGTCGTCCTAATCAAGCGGTTATGGTCACAGAGCCTATGTAATGGTGTAATCTGAACCTTCTCAGCCTTAGTTTGACAACTAAATTAAAAACAACTGACCAGCTGTTCGGAGCGCACCGGAAAAATTGCGCAACTGTTCTCTTGGATTTGAATGAAATGCGGTTTTTTTTTTTAAAAGCCAGCGTTAAATAAATTGGAGCAAAAAACGTTTTCTTTGGTTGCCGGTGATTAAAACTCTAAAGCGACTCAGGCTGTGAGGGACGCCGTAATGGAGGGCTGTGGATAAGTTGAAACACCTGCGGTTCTTCAAACTATGCTGACATCGCACACTAGACAGGCCTCTATCATTTCGTCTGAATCGAAATGAGATCGCCGCGGCACGGATGGAACCCGCACCATTCAGGTCAACAGTCGAGCACAATAGCCACTGAGCCACCGCGGCGACTAGAGAAAAATTATTCGAGTACGTGTTAAATCGGCTGGGCCCAGTGACGCGATATAAAATGCGTGCGATGTCGGTAACGCATAGCTTCAACTGGCTGCTAAGTTCTTGAAGGCAGGTGCTATCTTGTGTCCTGCAGATAAAATATTAACATTTTTGATCGAATCGATACCTTATTGCAGGTAATATTGTCATTATAAAAAGAGAAGATGTTCCCTGTGCGAAAACTGCACATAGCCAATGCCAGGGGCATTAGTGCATGATCTTTCGGCACTGTGTTCAATGAATTTTTTAATAAATTCCATGCGTCAACAAGCCCCATGCCTCGAATCGTTTAACCTTTCCCTTCTCGTCTTTCAGAATTGAGCTTATTAGAACATTCACTATTCACACAAGCATTTTGAATATCTATTTCGGCAGAATTTTGTGTCTAATAATACTATTTCTGCTATGTGAACACGACGCAAGAAATTATTATTGTGAACAAAATTCTAAAAGTTATCACAAAACACTGCGTTTGTGACCACACTAGAGTTTGTGCTGGCAGTCTAACCGGACATTAGTTCAAGTGTTTAACAGCGAACTCTGTGCTAATATGAACTGAGTATTTCGTAGTCTTTTATTCTGTTTTTGCGCCATGCAGCGTTAACAACCTTCACCACGTTCACAAGAAAGATTTTTTACTAAGAATACTGGCGTAGAGCGCAGGTGTTTGGAGCTTCCAATAGGATGCAAGAGTATCGCACGTTAATTCAAACATGGGCCACCAACAGCCTAAAAACAGGCCAAAACATTGTCGACATTTCACGATAATCATCTCTACTATCAGCCGTACTATTAGGTTAATTAAGCGATAATTATCCCTAGCTGTTTCAAAGACGTAAATATTCCAAAAAGGCAAAAATTTTAATGCGCCCTCTGGGGGTTACGTGAGCAAGGCTCTTGTTAAACTCGCAGCTAGCACGCAGATAGGTGGTGGTTATGCTGGTGGAGTAGAAAACCAGTAGGGATATAAACCGCACTGTTGCCCCTAGGTTGAAGTGCATAGATCGGAATGTCATGCGAAAAACTTCCTCGTGGGGCTTCTTTCACGATATTGTGTTGGACAAGTTTACATATGCTCACAAAAACAGCACTGTCTGTTCCTAAAAGATTTTACCCGCTCTCTGCCCATTCCATTTCAGAGCCACCGGTTCACAGTCTGTAGATGTATGCGCCAAACGGGTAAACATTTTTATTTTTTATTTATTACTTCACACAGTATGGACAAAAAAACTCTAAAGCTGGAGCCCTGTGTCAGCACAAAGTTATGTGTCTGCGGAAACGTATTACAAAACATCTTAGACATCCACTGCGAAGGGGTAGGACAATCCTATATTTGAGTGAAGAATTAATACACTCCTGAATTCTTCCCTTGCAATTTTGGTACGAGAATTCCCTCACCTAAATTGTTGCAGTAAAGACTTTCAAGCTCAATAACTCATTAATTTCAAAGTGTGTATACATTTTGTTGCAATAACCTTGTGGAAGTATTCAGGCCACATTCAAATTCTTGGAAAACTGCTGCATGCTTTATTATTGAACCTCAGTTGTTATTATTGCTTAGAGTTTTGAGCAGACAAGTTAAATGTTAAGGGGGCCCGCTATAACATACAAGACGAAGCTAACAGTCACTGAAGCAAAGGAGCATTTGGGATATTTTTTTAATGTGCGAATTCCTCGAGCAGAGGTTAATATCGTAGTTAATTTAAGGATAGTGGATTAAAAGCAGAAGAAAAAATGGCCTGGCTTAGCTAAGGTTAAGCCTAGGATGCGAAGCATAATAGATTTGTGAAAGGGATTCGGTATCGCCTGCCCGTAAGTCAGGTTAGTCTCTTCGTTGTTTAGCAATCTCCTGGAGGAGCAGGAGTTAGCCTTGGTGGTCGCGGCCGCGCGGCGACCGCGCGAGTTGAGCCCCGTTTCTCCACAGCTGGCGTGACGTCAGACCACGCGCTCGGCTGCAGCGCCCCTAGCGGGAGGAGCGGGAGTTAGCCTTGGTGGTCGCGGCCGCGCGGCAACCGCGCGAGCTGAGCCCCGTCTCTCCTCAGCTGGCGTGACGTCAGACCACGTGCTCGGCTGCAGCGCCCCTAGCGGGAGGAGCGGGAGTTAACCTTGGTGGTCGCGGCCGCGCGGGGACCACGCGAGTTGAGCCCCGTCTCTCCTCAGCTGTCGTGACGTCAGACCACGTGCTCGGCTGCAGCGCCCCTAGCGGGAGGAGCAGGAGTTAGCCTTGGTGGTCGCGGCCGCGCCAGGCTGGGCTATGGTTGAGCTAAGTAGTGTCCCTATTATGCTTCGCATAAAAACTATCACATGCCACCGATGGGTTCCAAACCCACGTTCAAATTTCGCGCTCGATGCTCTTACCAAGCGAGCTAGGGCGACGGTTGTCCATTCTTCAGTTTTTGAGAGGTATTTATGTGTTGTGTTTCCCCAGCGCATCCCTAGTCCATAGCGGCGGTCGTCGTGCGTCCTGTATCACCGCGATTGGCACGTAGGAACGTGATCGAATACTGAGGTCAGAAGCTGTGCGGACAACCCTCTTATGCTCCTTATGATGTCTGGAGTGCCAGAATCGATGCCCTAGTTGGCTATTGAGCTGACAAGGAAATTGAATAAATGGTCTCGTTATGACATACATGATGGATCCTAACAACCACGAAAGCCAGGGAGGATACGGAATGTTTTTTAAGGTATTATTTTTATTAACGGGAGATTAATAATGTAATTATTTTAAATATAACATGCTTATCCCCACCGGCGGTATGTCGTTGTTTATTATTCTATTTTCTAATCAATGATCTATAAAATAATTATCCTATTATTCTCACGTTGACAAAAATAACACATTAAAAATTCCTTCGTGTCCCATGGCTTTGTTCAATTTAAGTGCGGTGATGTATGTCATAACGAGCCCCTCTGTTCAGTTCTGTTGTCTGATCAATAGCTAACGAGGGCATCGATTCTGGTCGTCTAGACGCCATAAGTAGCATAAGAGCATTCTCACAAAGCTTGCGCCCTCACCGCTCGATCACGTTCCTACGTGACAATCGCGCTAATACACGAATTACTACGCCTGCCGCTATGGACGAGGGTGGCGCTGGCTAACACTCTCAAGTTTGGGTTACACTACACATAATTACTACCGAAAACAGAAGGTCGAACAGCCGTTCCCATAGCTCAGTTAGTAGAGCACTGGTCCTGGGTTCGGATCCCATCGGCGGCATGTGGTTCATTTATATTTAGCTCTCTAACCAATTATCTGTAAAATAATTTTCCTATTCATGTGCCATTCATGGACATTAAACAATGAAAGAAAACATCCCATTTGCTTGCTGCTTCGTTTCGATGAAGCTCCGGTTCTGCATGTGGGTAGAGTTTTGTTTCTTTATCCTTGACACTACCTTCAGCACTCATAAAATCTCGCATTGAAACCTCTTCCACGTGTTCAGCTGCTGTTGTGCTAATAAAACTTTGATTACTGGTTTAGCTGCCAATTTCTGGTGTGGTGAAACCAATTTTATCGTCGCGCTACACTGATATTCAGTGTCAGCGTTTTATAAATGTTTAAAGACCCAAGATTGGAGGCGGATTTCAATAAGCCAAAATGACCAAAAATTCGGTTTTTCTTACGTTGAAATAAGAATTTTTACAACTCGATTTCTCTAATGTCAAGGTGGTGGTGGTGGAAAGCATTTATTCGATACAGGTATAAACAGAGAGGGGTTAGGGGGCTTCCCTTAGAGGAAGCCTCCTGGCATACTAGGTGGAGTCCCTAGTCCGAGACCCCATTACTAGAAGCCGCCATCCGGGCTCTCTGGACCAAGGCCCGGTGGGCCTCGAGGTCCGACTTTACTCGGCACCATACCTCCGGCTACGCAAACACGAACAAGCCAATCTCGAAGCCATTTTTC
Organism: Amblyomma americanum; assembly: GCF_052857255.1. Lineage (NCBI taxonomy): Eukaryota > Metazoa > Arthropoda > Arachnida > Ixodida > Ixodidae > Amblyomma > Amblyomma americanum. The sequence goes on from NC_135503.1 coordinate 113,692,537, forward strand.
GAAAAATCGTTAAGCGGTCTCTGGGCGGACAGGTGACTACATCCTTCAGCCTCCTTGAGACCTTGTGTATGACCAACTCTTATCAAGAAATGAAAGAGGCGCACATCCTTAATCGGTACACGCGCCTCATGCAAACATCATCCGAACAAGCCCTCCTGGCCCGTTTGCATATACAACACTGGCCTAAGAAACAAGAGAGGGTCCCGGTACCCGAGCTATGGGGCTACCACGCCCTAGTACACCTTATCTCCTGTAAGATGGACACTCATACTCACGACGGTCGCCATACAGCCCGAACACACGGGCTCAGTAGTGATAGCGCTCCGCTGCTGACCCGAAGGACGCGGGTTCGATCCCGGCCGCGGCGGTCGAATTTCGATGGAGGCGAAATTCTAGAGGCCCGTGTACTGTGCGATGTCAGTGCTCGTTAAAGAACCCCAGGTGGTCGAAATTTCCGCTGCCCTTCACTAGGCGTCCCTCAGCCTGAGTTACTTTGGGACGTTAAACCCCATTAAACAACAAACTTTGGCGATCATAGAGCGGCTCTCCTTTGCAACACTGAACTTGAATGAGAGTGGTCATAACAGTATTGTAAGACTGGCCTTCGGCTTTGGAATCTTCAGAGGCTGGCGCTTAACGAAGAAGACGACGAGAAGTGCCGAACACTCCGAAGCTCGAGCGCCGAACGCTCGGTCCCTCGTGCGTGCTCTGGACTGAACGCTGCCTCTGAAGATTCCAAAGCCGAAGGCCAGTATTTTTAATATGCTTGAAACCTTCACGCATATTAACAAGGAAATAAAAAAAATTGCAAACCGCGTTCCGGCCTAAACATAAAACCCTAATGCAGTCTAACATTTAACAACAAATAGCTTGACGTACATCGCAATTACGCTGCAAAACTCATTTTGATAAAAAGCAGACGCTGCCACTTCTTATGTCTTCCTCCGAAGACGAAACAGAAATTACCACTTGTTGCTTCTACATCTTAATGATATTTTGTCCCGGTATGATTTGGAAAGAACCGTTAACATATTTCTGTAAATAAAACGCTGTTATTAAAAAATTATTCAGAGAATAATCAAAAGAATATTTCAACGTGACTCAAAGGCGAAATCACTGGATATTTTTTTTTTCAACGTGAAAGTAGCTACCAGCAAATAGTTGCTTGCAGGTGCATTAGTTTGCATTGGAGCTTTCACTTTTCAGTCCATAAATTGTTACAAGAAGAACAGATGGTGGATATCCCTGGAACCAGAGTGAAGAAACTGCTTTAAGCACTACGGAAATTCTACAGCATTTAAATTTTTTTCTCAGCACATCAGTGGTTCAGCATTTAAGTGATATTTCCGCGTGCGTTTTTATGAATGCATAAGTTTGGATTCATCGTAGTATGAGTGCTGCACGTCATCAAAGGCCTCCTCCGCGTTTTCGCCTAAAACAGGTGGGTTCTACGTTAGCAAATATCAGGCGGCGTCTGCTTTTGGGACCAGAAGGATCACTAATAAAATGAATGAATTATTATTTTGGCACAAATGTTAATTTAGAAAATTTTGCGTGCAGTGAACAAAACATCAGTCCTCACACAAAACAAATATTAAAAGGATTGTCGTCAGTGTGTTTTGGGTACACCAAAGGGTATTCAGGCAGGCTATGCAGAGCAGTACCAAGCTGACTGTGGCTAGAGCGCCAGTACTGAAAGCAAATTCTTGGTCCCAAAGGCAGGACCCATGCTCAAAATCAACTGCTTTTTGGTCTCTTGAAAGGATGTCGTCAGGCTTTTCTCCATGTACGGAATACTGCAGCACGAGAATACGCTGCACGTGTAGCAGTTCAGAACAAAGCTGGAACGAGCGCCAATATAGACTAGACATTGTCTGAAATAGTAGATGAGGCAGCCAAGAAATACGCCAGAGCGCTTGTAACATCGAACATAAGAAGGCTGCTGGAAAAGACCGTGGTGATAAATTTGTACGGCAGGTGACACCTGAGTTTCATTTCTGCAATTATTTTCCTTTTTAATTTGCGGTTTCCTGAATAAACGTGACGAAACATTATGCAGCAGATCGGCAATGCAATCCTTTAATCGTGTTTGCTTTTAGCAGCGTTGTTACAGAAAATATTAGTTTTTGAAGAGAACAGAATTGCAGGATTCAAGCAAAAATGCAAGTAGCCTTCTGTAGACAAAGCCACAACCGTGGTATCCTGCCAGTCGATGTTGTCACTAATTTCTAACAACTCTAATATGCATAAGACCTGTATTGCGGGCCTCTCCCTAAGCATACCGTAGATTAAACGCCGCAGCCACTCCTTATCCACGTTTCCACAACTGAATTGCATTTTGCACAGCCATGTCCCCTCAAAACGCGCACTCTAAAGCGGAAGCCTAGTTCTGCGGCTTGAAGGATTTGGCTCCATCTAAGCAAGAACCATCAATATTTCGTCTCCTACAGTACAGTTTGAAGCACACGTCACATTACACAGCGTACACAAGCTCAGAAATATAAATTTGCCTTCATATCAACGCCTATATTATTCACAAAGACTGCGCGCCATTCGCACTATTGAACTCCCAGGGATACCTGGGGACTTGATTGACTACTTTATCAAACCTTTCAAAACTATAGATATACTTGGAGTTAATAAACTGGCAGAAGATTGTGCGAGGAATGCAGACGCGGCCACCTAAGATTCTCTGGCGAAGCAATATATCGTTTAATAAAATGGCCCTTTAAAAAACAAATATAGACGATCAAATGGATTGATCCATTGATCCAGGTGGTCGAAATTAGTGCGTAGCCCTCCACTACGGCACCTCTTTCTTCCTTTCTTCTTTCACTCGCTCCTTTATCCCTTCCCTTAAGGCGCGGTTCAAGAGTCCAAGGATATATGAGACAGATACTGCGCCATTTCCTTTCCCCAAAAAACCAATTATTATAATTAGAATGGAAGCTTCTAATGACACTTAGGAAGGGAAGTTCCAAAGGAAAGTCGTGGAAAAATCTTTCAGCGCCCTTAGTTTGGTCGTCGCATCAAATACATTTTGATGATGATTATGGATTTTTATAGCGCAAGGGCATCTGTGGCCAAAGAGCGCACTGGCACACGATGTTTTCAACTACTCAACGTTGGGTCAAGGACCCATTTTCTAAGCATTTCACCCTACATAAGCCGGACAGCAGGCCAGGGGAAAGGTTGTACCCATTATATCACAAGTGGGTACCCGGCGGCGCTGGGGATCGAGCCCCGCACCTCCCGCATGCGAAGCTGATGCTCAACCACATCGCCACCGCTGCGGTATAAAACAAGCACTTATGTATTAGTCACCGGTCTGTCTCTTTTTATGTCGACAAATATCCTTTCTTTCAAGTGTATCCTGTTATGTATAGACATAACTAACCCGCTGAAAGGTGTAAAGGCGTTCGCAGAGTATAAAATGGGATAGATCACGCACGAATGCCAGATTCTATAAGAAAGAAGACTGCTGGCAATTGGTTGCCCGTTGTAGAGAGAACTTGATAGTGTGAAACTATCCAAGGAACAAAATATATTTGTTTTTCACACTTCAATCCGCTCGCACTTCTTGTTGAGCGCAGAATTTAAATTTCGCCAAGGAACGAAAACTCAATCCCACGGCTGCGGTTGTTTAGAGCTTTTATATTACAGGAACTCTGAAATATATGTTACCATTAAAATAACAGCACGAAACCAGCGGTCGCTGAGTTTTTCGAAACAAATGAGCATTGTTTTCTGTACAGGATGTTTCACCTAAGATTTTGCAAGATGTTTCAAAATAGGCTTTTTGAGATAGAAGACCGTTTTTTTTTCGGCATAACAACACCGTACTACACTACTGTACTATAACGCTGGCAACGCCATATCGACCAAAGTGCTCTTCTAACTCAAAAAGCCTATTTTTGAAAATTGTGCAAAGGCTCAGGGGAAACACTCTGCATGCCTCCCTTCTTTCAAAATATAGTACCTTTAAGAGAAAGCATTTTGTTTCCGAATGTCGTAGAATAAAAACTACTCCCCAAAAGTGCCAAGAACTGGAAAGAACTGCTGAATACATAGGTATGCTTTTGTAGTACTGCCGAATAATGCAATATGCATAAGAATAATCGACTACTTAAGCGTTGTGAGAAACTGTTTTGCTACTTTTGCTCTTTTTTGCCTTTTTTAGAACAGCATATTGTTTTTGATAGAACTACCTTGTGTATCGCTTGGCTAAGAAGTATCTGTAAAACTTTGAAATTTTTCAGCATGGGGGTAGCTGTTTTCTACGCAGTGCATTTCTCTTCATGTAACGCAAGGAAAGTATTTGTGAACTCTTTAGAAATAGTCACTAAATGGTGGATGAAGACTTCTTTTCATGTGGTTACATTGTTGTGAACTGGCTGCTTATACGGAGCACCCTCTCGCCAAAGCCAAATATACTTTGTTTCACATAAAAAAATAATAAAAATGAATTTATTTTTGTCCAACCAGTGCGGCAGCAGACTCGGACTATATTGTGACTATGGTTGTTCCTGCGGTGAATATTACTACGGAGAGGGCGTCTGCCATATCAAGCCTGGTTTCACTCAGGAGCAGGTTGCTGCGGCTATTGACGCAACTGCTGTGGTGGAAGCCGTCACTCAAATCTCTGGGGATCTCGTAAAAAAGGGCATGAGTAAGATGGGTAACGTCAAAATTAAGCTGCCAAAATTAAAAATGACTCGATTCGGTTTGAGCAAAATAATGAAGATAATTAAAATCATAAAAAGACTACTTCGCTTTCGCGGCTAGCAACCTGACTTTTACCTCCTAATAAAGAGATGTTCCATTAAAATGCAGTGGTTTTGCGTGCCTTTAGAGTTATACTTTCGCCTGCAGGCGTGGGAACTTCTCATTTAACCAACTTTCTGTTGCTCTGCAGCCAAATCTAGGCAGTAAAAGGAAGGTTGTTCCAAGGAAAAATAGAGAGATGGTGCGGGGTCACATGGGATGAGGTTGATCACTCCCCACCTCACGCGCGAAAATACCCGTCTCCTTCGCTTTCGCTTTAAATTTGGCTCCAGAGGTGCATATAGTTGACCCTGAAGTATGAATGGGTATTTTGGTGACTAAGTTTAAAAACCACAGACACAGCGCTTACAGTATAGCCGCGATTCATAGCAGTATAGCACAGATCATTTTCTTTCGGCTGTCATTTAATAAGGCATAAAACACTTGCTAATTTAAGGCAGTGTTTTCTCAACACGGGCCCCTGCGCTCAAGGGCTTACTGATGGCTTTTTTTGGAAATAGTGGAAATAGCAGTACCAGCGGCTCACTGACCAATATTAAAAATTATCGCCCGCATCGCAAAGGCTTCACTGACACTTGACTCCTGAAATGTTCTTCCAAAATGTCGGAGACGGCAGAGTGGCAGGGTGAGGCTACTCAGATAATAAGTATCAGAGAGCACAAAACGAGCGCGCGCGCGCGCGCGCGCGCGCACGCACGCACGCACGCACGCACGCACGCACGCACGCACGCACACACACACACACACACACACACACACACACACACACACACACACACACACACACACACACACACACACACACACACAAGCGCGCACGCGCGCGCGCGTAAGTGGTACTTTAAAGCGGTGGCACCCTGGTGGCCATATTTCTCACCACTTGTGAAAAATAGATTTTGTCATGAAATATTTCTACTCCGCGCTCCGTGAGATGCAAATAAAAAAGTAAGCCTTCGTACAATTCACACATGAATTTCTCCAATTCCTTTGATAAATCTCTTTTGAGCCAATAATAAACTTTTTCACAATGTAACAAAAACTGACAAAGAAAGTTGTACCAAACGCAGCGTTTGAGTGCTTCGCCAAGTGCAGGTTGAAGCCTCGCAGCCACAGGGACTCCTTTCTCTTCTCTGCTGCCTGCGGACTCACGGGGACTTTCTGGTAAGGCGCTCAACAGTAACTATACGAGACTACGGCAAAGACAATAAATATACTCACTCTTTAAAAGGAACCTGCCGCCAGTTTTCGGCCTAGCTGCATCTTCTTTTTATCATAATTATCATTTTTCTCAACACACAGCCCTCTCAGAATTATCCCTCTACTGTGAGAGTTTTGTCAACGTAATCCCAACAAATCTACTTATTGTATTCCGGCCACTTCATTTTCTACACTCCTTCCTCGGCATTCGATGTTTTATAATTCATTTTGCAACCTTAAAAACCGATGATATTTCTGGCCGTCAAATCACATATCCCGTGAGTCATCCCCTCTTCGTAAGTTAAGATAGGATATAGTAAGCAAGGGAATGGAAAAAGGGGCCTCGTTATGACATACATGAGGGAAGTGAACAGCCACCCAGCCCATGCAGAACTGGAAATTAATTTGCGGTGTTCAACAGTGGAAAATAATAGGGCAATTGTTTAAAGATAATTGAATAGAAAGCCGAAAAAAATAACAATCCACATGCCACCGGTTTGATTCCAAACCACCACCTATGAATTTCGTGTGCGGTGCTCTACCAACTGGGTTACGGTGACGGCTGTGCAATCTCTTGCTTCAGGGGGTATTTATGTGCAGTGTGACGAGACCTTGAGCGTTCGTCAACGCCAATCTCGTTCAGAGTGGCGAACATAGTACATCCTGTATAAACGCGAATTCTACGTAGGAAGGAGGTCGAAAGGTGAGGGCGGAAGATGTGCGGGAACACTCTTATGTAACCTTCGGCAGCAAGACAGTAAGAAGCTAGGAGCTCGTTGGCTATTGAGCAAATAATTGATACAGGGGGGCTCATTATGACATTATTGATGAACGCGTAGTCAACGAAAGAACGGAGCAGAGAGATGTTCTTTTTAATTTGTGATATTCAACAATGAAATAATAGGACAATTATTTTAAAGATAATTGACTAGAAAGCAGAAGAAAAAACAAGCTCATGCCACCGGTGAAATTTTCTGCCTAAGGCCAAGTTAATGCGAATCGGGCTAAAATAAAAAAAAACATCTCCTACGATCCTTGGTTTCGGTTACTGATGGCTTCTGTCATGAATCTCGTAACGAGGCTCTCTTTTTCATTGCCTTGTATGCTCTCCAGCACAGCTGTCTTTTCTGGGTGCCTCTTCAAATTATTTTAAAATTATTTTGTCGTGACTTGTTCCAAGGAGGGTGGCAAAATGCTTGTGCCTGCAAAGGCAAAACTTCGGACAAAATGACACAGTGATACTGCGGAACATTTTTTTTCATTTTTATTTCGGTGCCCCATACATGCCCGACCTGTCAAGAATTTGTAAACATAAGACAAATTTCCTGAAGTACTGATTTTCGGAATAAACCCATGGCTGTCACTAGGCAGCAAGTGAATATCTGTAAAGTAATTGTGCCCTTTGTTAATTCGATGCATTTCGAATAACAGGTCCCTAGATGTCAACGCAACTAACAATTTCTCGCCGCCAAAACGCAGCTGCCAATTCTTAATAGAAGTTTTTCCTCGTCTGCTCTCTGCCTAGGCTCTTGCTGGTGAATTAATGATGAGTGCTTTCTTATTTTTAAAATAGTTTCTTTCGTTGACAAGGCTCAAAGCATATAAAAAGCAGAACAATCAGCGTGTCTTGAGCACACTTCGCACCAGCCGTAAAAAACAGGGTACTGCAGTTTGTATTAAAACATTAAATATGCGTTATTTTTGCTGATATCGGTCCAGGGATACCTACGCAATATGTGACTATAAGCGTGTAACGAAATGCTAATATCCAAACACTCTTTTCTACATGAAAAATTGGGGTATCAAAGCTATACAGTAATTAAGCGAACTGAACGGATATGCATTAATTAGCTGCTCCAATATATCGATCTCTTATCTTCATTACCTTCTGACCTTCATGACGAGCATCGATGTGGGTATGAAGCGGTTTGATTTACATTTCACCTACGACCGGAGTGGAAAGAAAACGTCGTGCTACGCAATCTCTGTGCGGGATAAATATTTCGGACAGGTATAAATTCGCAGCCCACCATTACGACGCCTCATTGCCCATTGGCTGCTCTGGGACATAAAAACCCGCCTACAGTATCATGCATTGAATTACATTCTTATTTCTTATACATGTTTTCATTGCACCCAGACCTACCAATTACGACGTCCTAACTAGGGAACATTTTTTTGCCTGGTAAAGCCTTCCGTAATTTCGCACCAGTGCTTGAGTTATAGCAAACTCAAAAATAGAACTTTTCAATGAAAGTGTTATTTCTCCCAGGATCCTTCCCAATGTGACGGAACTGCTACTTAAAATATGACATTTTTAAAAAGTTACTGAGGGACATAAATAACTGTTAGCGAGCAACTGCGGCAAAAGGAAAAACAGCCATTATTATGTCGTGATAGTAGGCCCGTCCTCTCCGCCGTCGGACAAATCAAGCGCTCAGGGTTACAGAGCCAACGTATCTGCTGTGTTATGAGCTTCTGCACCCTTAGCTTCACAACTCAAATAAAAAGAACTGACCCGCTGCTCGGAGCGCCCGAGACAAATTGTGAAATTATTTGCTAGCATTTTAAAACAATCATCGATTAATAACAAGCCAGAAAACAATCTCGCTTTTTGAAGGTTCAGCTCGGCATCGGTCTCAACCAAAACCGCGTGCACGAATGTCTATGGCTGCCATTGTTTCAAGCCTCCTACGCTGGGGTGGCAGATTAGCATTAAAGAACTTGGAGTAAAAATGATTTTGTTTGGTAAGCGGTGTTTAACGTCCATAAGCGACCCAGGCTATGAAGGACGCCGTAGTGGAGGGCTCCCGATAATTTCGAACACCTGCGGTTATTTAACGTACTCTGACATCGCACAGTACACAGGCGTCTAGCACCTCGCCTCTATCTAAATGCGCCCGCCGCAGCTCGGATCGAACCCATATCGTTCAGGTCAACAGTCAAGCGTCATAACCACTGAGGCACCGCGGCGGCTGAGGAAAAGTTATTTCAGCGCATGTTAAATGGGCTGTAACCTGTGACGCGATCTAAAATGCGCGCGATGTCGGTAACGCATAGCTTCAAACGGGTTCTAAATTCTTGAACACAGATGCCTTCAATAACACTTCTGTTGGGCCTAGTTGGTGCATGGTGATACAGATGAACGATGTGCGCAAAACATTGGTTGGTGCATGGTGATACAGACGAACGATGTGCGCAAAATCTAGTTTGTGCATGGTGATACAGATGAACGATGTGCGCAAAGATAAGTTTTACCAAAAGAGGCAGCGTAAAAGTAATTGGAAACGCAAACCTACCACAAAAAGTCGCCCACCTACTGAAGAAAGGCCCCAAGTTCTGTGTTCCTGCCTGCATCCCTGCCCACAAATTGGTCGCAATCAACAGATGTGTGGCCTCTAAGGCGAAGCAAGAAGACCGCGAGCGTTGCCTAATTGAAGGAGTGGAGCACTTTTAAAAGGCGGCTCCAAAAGGACATTCCAACCTGGGGGAAGACAACGTTCGAAGTGTCTTGTCCTTCCTGAATGAAAGCAGTTTGCACCTGATGCAGGCTGACAAAGCAGGAGGGTTTGTTGTGGTAGAGGACAAGGTGTTTAATAAAAAAGCAATAAAGGCTGTCTCAAAAAACTGTCCCAGTTTAAAAGAGCGAGGTCAGAGTAAAAACCAAGTTTATAGAATTTTGCAAAAAAGTGGAACTGACATCGCTGGCTAAGCAGATAGACAACAGTAGAGGGAGATTTCTGTCGGTATTTTTTACAGCAAAAACGCATAAGCCGGGCATTCCTTTCAGAACAATCGTAAGCGAGTCTGGTTGTTGGCAGCACTGCGTAAGTCAATTCCTGCAGAAAACGTTAAATCTGATAGCGGTAAACGACCCCTTTCAGAACCAAAAAATCCGATGATGTTGTGCAGATTTTGCAGGACAGTGGAAATATTGGTAATGTTTTTTCAGTAGATGTAGATTTGTTCTAATCAGTCCCACAGCGTGAACTTTTGAGTTCGGTAAATTCATGCATTGAAGAAAACGATGCAATTACGTTCCAGAATGCTGCTGGAATTTCTGTGGGAAATTTTTTAAATCCGTTGGAATACTGCCTTAAGGTCACTTTTATTGTTTTGATGACCAGCCATTTCTACAGCGAATGGAATTTGTATTTGTTCGTGTGTTGCTCCTGTGCTCTGCGATATATTTTTACCTTGTATTGACCGTTCTTTAGACCATTTTTTCAAAGCAGGGAAGAGTTTAAAGGTTTTTAAGTACGTTGACGACTTTTAAGTGGCTTTAATGGCTGACTCTTCCTACCAGAATACGATTAATGAAGTTTTACATGATTTAAAGCAACACGAACAAGGTATTGTTTTTACCCACGAGCTACCCCACAGGAATGCTTAGAAGTTTTTGGACATCCAGCTTGAGGTCTGTGAACGCCATACTTGCTAGGAATACCTGCCACGAGCAAAGAAGGATCTCATGCCTTTTGACTCTGCTCACTCAAATATCGTAAAAAGGGGCATAGCAACTTCACGTATGAAATCGGCCATCAGAAAATCGTGTGCGCATAAATTGCAAGCAAATATGAAACTCACAGGCCTGTGGTGATGCCTTACATACATAAGGTCTCCCACCAACTCAAGAGAGTGGCTAGCAGTCATGGTATCCCTCTGGCGTTTTCTGCGCCGAACAAGCTTTCTAAGCTGTGCTCCCGCACGTGCGGTGATGGAAGGCATGGCTGCCAAATCAAACATGCAACAACCTTTGTCCCTTGCTCCACCGGAGTCGTGTATGCTTTCCCACTCTCGTGTGGAAAGATGTACATCGCGCAAACAGGGCGCTCCATAAATGAGCGACTCAGGGAGCATGCGCTAAATGTAAGTAACAAAAATGACAAAGGTACACATCTTGTGTCACACATTATTAACTGCAGCAATTGTGCACCGCGATTCGGAGACACGGCCATTCTGTGCAGGAGCAGAAACGAGAGAGAGACAAAAACTTTATTAAGGTCTCTTAAGAGATTGGCGGTTCGGTCTTCGTCTTCATCGCTGTCGACGCTTGACCTCTTTCAGCGAGGTTGGGCCCCAGGTCCAGGGCTCCACTGAGCTTAGCTGCTTCGCTTGCGTGCTGCACTAGTGCCCTTTGGGCAGTGAGCTCGCAGCTGGTGAGCCGGCTCTCCCATTGCTCCGCACTCGTGGTTTTGTGTTGGTGGAATGCGTAGTTGCGTTCCCACTCTCAGGTGATATGGTATAGAGTGGGGGTTGCCCCGCACCACGGGAAAGTGTCCCTGAATTGTGTAGGATACATTTCGTGTGTGATGTGTAAGTTAAAGAAAGTTCCCGTTTGCAGCCTCCGCCAACTAGCTGATTCTTGCTGTGTTAGAGACTTATGCGGAGGAGAGTATCTAATCCTCCTTCCTCTGTGAAAATTCAATATCCCCGAATATACGATCTGAACGGTGTAGAGGTGAGCCAGGGTTTGTGGCTGCTCAGCTCGGTACGTGATCTCGCGAGTTAAGCTATTCGCATTTTCGTTACCCTCTATTCTCGTGTGTGCTGGAATCCAGATTATCCTGTGGGTTGTGTTGTGTTTGAGATGCCCTAATTTACGAAGGGTATTTAGGGCGGTTCTGCAGATTCTACCTTTCGTGTAGTTTCTGCATGCTTCTTTTGAGTCCGTAAGGATGTAAAATGACTTGTTTCTCCGGTAGCCTTCAGCCGCCGCCAGCGCCACGGCGACCTCCTCCGCCTCAGCTACCGTGTAGCTTCCGGTGGTTGCGCAGGTAATCAGCTTGCCTGTGTTGGCTACCACTACGGCTGTTGCTCTATTGCATGTGGAATTCCTGTGCCACGGGTATAATGTTGCGTCCGTGTACACCGCGTTCTCGAGCTTGGCTAGATGCCGTTCTATGTAATCTGCTCGCGCCTGTCTCCTGGCCGCGTGGAGATTCGGATCCATGTTTTTCAGTATAGGGCTGACCTGGAGGGTCTTACGGATGTCGTCGGGTACGTCGGCGTATCGATCGAGGCGTCCACTGATGTCTCGACCTAACCTCGTCACGAACGCTCTTCCTATGGCCGTGTCTCTGAATCTTACTATTTGTGCTCCAAGCTGCGCTTGCACCAGCTCGCTGAAGGTGTTGCTGATCGCCAGCTGTAGCAACTTTTCGTTCGGTGTGTTCTTCGGTAGGTGGAGTGCCGTCTTGTGGGCCTTCCTTAGGATTGTTTCTACTTGTTCCCTTTAACCCTTGTTCATGGGCTGACACGGAAGCGAGTAGGTCACCCGGCTGACTATTAGGCTTCTGAAGAGTTTCAGCGTCGTGTCGTCTTCTTTCATCCCGTATCTGCTTTGGGAGACTGTGGTTATCATGCGACTCACCTGCTCCGCTGCCTTGTTGAGCAGGCAAATCATGTGGCTACATTTTCTGCTCTCCTGCAGCCACATTCCAAAACTCTTATCGTGTCTCTTTCTGGAATGTTCTGCCCTTCCAGCTTCACCTCGAGTGCTGCCTCGGTGGGGTGCCTTCCTACTCTCGAGAGTTCGGATTTCTCCGTAGAGCAGGCTAGTCCTCTCTTCTTTACGTACTCTTCTGCACAGTTTGCCGCCTCCTGTAGCCTCTCTTGTTATTCTCCCAGGGACCCTTGTGTCACCCAAACCGTGCTGTCGTCTGCGTACATCGTGTGTTGAATGCCGTGGATTTCGCCCAGTTTTCTTGCCAGGCCTATCATCACCACATTTGAGAGTATGGGCGAGATGACCGAGCCTTTGGGCGTGCCTTTGCTTGGAGTGGTGAAGACATCGCTTCGCAGCTTCCCCAGTCCCACTGTGGCTATTCGGTTAGGAAGTCCTTCACGTAATTGTGGATCCTTCTTCCGCAATTGATGTTGTTCAGCCCCTCCATTATGGCTGCATGGCTAACATTGTCGAAGGCTCCTTTTATGTCGAGAGCCAGGGCTATGTTTTCGCCAGCTTTGGGCATAGTTTAGAGGACCTCATCCTTCAGTTGCAGAAGGACGTCTTGAGTCGAGAGGTTCGCCCTGAAGCCATACATGCTGTCTGGGTATAGCCTCTTGCCTTCTAGATGTTGAATTCGTTTGGTGACGATTCTTTCGTATAGTTTTCCCAGGCAAGAAGTGAGAGAGATTGGTCTAAGATTCTCGATCTGCAGCTTCTTTCCCGGTTCAGGAATCATTACTACGACGGCGTGCTTCCATTCGGCTGGGATTCTTCCTTCCTGCCATAGCGTGTTGGGGTAGGCTGTCAGCTGGTCTGTTGCCTAATCGCTTAGGTTCCTTATGAGGGAATTCCCTATTCTGTCGGCTACCGCCGACGTGTTCTTCGGGATGGCTCTCATTGCCGCGATGACTTCCTCTCGTGTTATTAGCCTGTCCATATCTGGGTTGTCTGCTCCGACGTATTCTCCGTCGTAGCCTTTGGGCTCGTGCTTGCCGTAGCATTTGGCTTGTACCTCTTCGAGGAGCTGCTCGTCGGTACCCTTGTATTGGTGTACTAGTCTCTGGATTGCCTTGCCGCTTTCCGCCTTAGTCTTTGTAGGGTCCAATGGGGCATTGAGGATGCGCCATGTTTTGGCCGTACTGAGTGTTCCGTTCAGCGAGGTGCTGAATTGTTGCCACCCTTGTCTGGCTAGCTGCGTCGCGTACTCCTCTGCCTGGGTCGTGACCTCCGCTATTTTTTTTTTTGTAGCTTCTTGTTGAATTTCTGTTTCTTCCATCTTTTGGTGAGACCACGTCTTGCCTCCCATAGCCTGAGTAGCCGCTTGTCTACCTCCGGTGCTTGCTCGGTTCTGTCTACCTCTTGGGTATACACACTTGTATCTGTTCGAGCTGCTGGCTGCACTCCCAAAACGAGGTGATTTCGCCCTTTTCAGCTGTAGGCAGTGTTTCCTAAAGGCGTCCCAATCCGTGAGACAGGCTGTGCCGATCTTCCTCTTGATGTTGTCTGCTACCGTGCTGATCATTATAATGTGGTGGTCGCTGCCTAGATTTTCAAGCAGGTTCTCCCACTCGTCTTGTTTCGCTCCTTTGACAAAGCTTAGGTCTGGACACGTGTCTGGACTAACGCTGTTGCCTTGCCTAGTCGGTCGGTTCTCGTCTGTTAGGAGCTCGCAACTTATGGCTTCCGCCGCGGTGCATATGTTCTGCCCCTTGTTTTCGTGTTCCGGGTAGCCCCAGCTCGGGCTTTTAGCATTAAACTCTCCTGCTATAAATAGGGTGTTCCGCCCGACCAGCCTTTTCGCCCCAGCAAATAGCTTAATAAAGTCGCCTTTATTACACGCGCGGCTGGCTCTCGAAGCAATCCATATTAATAAAAAGGCTGAAGGATGTGTTAGCGATACTTCTTTATCCCTTTACTCCGCCGAATTGAACTTCTTGTGCTCACATCATTGCCAGTATTCTTGCACGACTGGAATTTTTGTTAGCTTGCGCAAGTTTGGAAAAATGTATATCTATGCGTTGGTGTGAGGAGAATAAAATAGTGCTTATTGTTGCGCCAGTCATTGTATTTCTCCTGTGTGATGGTTCGTCTAATGTTTTGCGCACATCGTTCATCTGTATTACAGATGCCTTGCTCGCGTCATGCAGATAAAATATTAAGATTTTTGATCGGTTCGCTAGCTTATGGCAATTAAGACTGTCATAATAAAATGAGAAGGTGTAGCCTGTAAGAAAAATAAAACCACACCGCCACTCTCAAGGGCATTGGCGCAGTCTTGTTGAGCACTGCGTATAATGAATCCTGTTGTAAATTTCAGGTGTCAAAAAGAAGCCCTAGGTTTCGAATCGTGGGAGCTTTTCTTTTTCGTTTTTCAGAATTGAGCTTATTTTAGCATTCATTGTTTACACAAGTATATTGGGTGTCTATTTCTGCAAACTTTTGTCGCTAATATTACTGTTTCTTTTACCTGAACGTGACGCACAAAACTATCGCAATGAACATCATATAAAAGTTAGTAGAAAGCACTTTGGTCTTGATACCACAGAGAGCAGTTATAGAGGTTTTCATTCAGGGCTAGCGCGTTTGTGAGCTCACGGCTCATTCAGGCAGACATTGTCGTTTGCCAGCCCGCCGGACGAAGTCGCATACATTACCGCATATTTTATACGGGTTGTTTTAGCATGGGGCGCATGTGTTTGTTGTTGGAGAGCTTTTTCAGCCACCTATAGGACGATAACGTTTGAATGGGCTCAATGTCTAGGTCTAGTGAGATTAAATCTTTTATAGAGTGCTGAGAACGAGTATGTATGAACAGTAGTTGAGATTATTCTGCGCTGGCATAAGGCCCAATGTGGAGAACAAAGAAGATATGAGATTCGAGGTGAGTGTACAGTGTCCTCTATCTCTTCAGGCGGTAAATAGGCGCTCCAGAGGGTGCTTTAACACTGATTCATTTGTCATAGATTGGGAATAGAGTTGCACTGCATGGCCCAATCAGCAATGCCTAGTTTGAAAAGTGTGGGACAACACCGGTCCCTGCGGCGTTCACCGCGAGAGGGGTACTAGGATAGGAAGGGTATCGTCCATTTTGAATGACGTTGTTTCGCCTCGGTACAAGTTCTAAAGGCAAACATATGTGTTGTGTCCCATCAGGTGTGTAGGATGGAAATACATATGTGGTTATCGGCGATATATGTTTCGCTACGTCGATCCTGATGAGGACACAGATTTGACATGATGAAAGGTTCAGATAATGTGGCCAAGAAGCGGCAAGTTGTTTTCACCGGGTTAAAGGAGGCAAAGCCAATGAGAAATTGTAAAGAAAAGTAAAAATATTCCTGAACACAATTCAGGACCGTTCAATCTATTGTTTTTGATCGCTAGAAGTCAGAGAGATGGGGCATAAATTTCAGAGAGCAGGACGTTTCATAGGCTTAGGGATAAGTACTAATGTCAAACACTTCAACGCCTACGGAACCATGCCCTAAGAACAGTGTTCATTGATGTGCGCGAGGGGGTAGATGTCCTGGTCGGAAAGTTTGGCGAGAAGTGTATATGTGATCTGGTTCTGGTCGGGAGAGATTGAAAGAGAATTTGAACCGAGAGAAAATTCCAACTTATTGAGAGTGAAAGCTTTGCCCATGCCCATGAATGGCCCGGGAATAAGAAATAGATGTAGAAGTTAGTAGTGGAGCGATATAAAGGTCACCAAGAACTCGGGTCAGGTCTGTTCAGCTGGCTGTTATAGAGAAAGAAGCTTTTGAAGGGTTGGCGTGGGATGAAATTTTTTTAATTTGTTTCGATATACTGTCAACCACAACCGGGGTTTTTACAGGGGTGGGCGAAATTCGAAAAAATACACAACTTCCAGATAAAACATTTATAGAACAGTAAGCAGTTGTATAATGAAAATGATGGGCATAGTTAAAGCAAGACAAGAACAAATTCGTGGTAATCAGTTATACAGAACAAAGTTTGTATCACCAAGAGTTGAACAATATTTAGTCAGTTTTCTGGCAATATACTCCGCTCGGCAAGGTCCAAAAATTTTAGGACTGTCGGCTGCATTACAATTGAAGCGTCAAGTGCATTCCATTCACGCAATGCTCGCGGTAAAAGGGAAAAATAGAATGTGTTATTACAACAACAAACTTCATCAAGTGTGATAGGATGATTGCGGGGGGTGATTCTGGGGTGGCTTATATTGGCGAAGTCTTCAGAGTTCTTCAGAGATTGCAGAAGTCTTCAGAGATTGCAGTTCTTTTTGTTCTTATAAAACGCCATATACCCACAAAAGAGATTGAACCTGACCAGGCAGCTGTGGGCCAACAAAGAATGCAGTATAGAGGCCAGGTGGATTTGCGGTTAAAGGGGCCGTTGATATAACCACATACAAAGTTCTATTGAGTTATTTCGATAGCTTTGCACACATCTGCTCTTTCTGTATGTGCAGTTTTGATCACTCCATTCGGAAGTAGGTGATGTGACTGCGTTTTGATCTATTGTAAGAAACCTGTGCAATGCCACCATAAGTGGATCAAATCTTTTGTCTAGGGGTTGCCACTTCCTCACGTTTTGTGGTCTTATCTAGTAATATAACCCGACTAGACCGCTATAAATGGGGCAACGTGAAGTAGTTGGAATTTCTCGAGAAAAGCTTTCAAGTCAGTGTGCGAACCTGGCTTTTTCTGTTTCCTGGAGAAGATAGAAAATGATTGGAGTAGGATATAGTGTTCACTGAGCAGTACTGACGCTGGGTAACCGTGTGTAAGACTTAAATCGCTGCAGGCGGTTACTCTGAATATTTTAAGCCTTTTCAGCAAGTGCCTGGGATATGTGAAGCAGGGTCCTGAGAAATATTCCAGCACTGGCGAGTTTCATGAATGAAGAGAAAATCACAGAGGGAAGGAAGGAAGGCAAAGAAACCATTGATGGAGGCAAATTATCTTGAATCGAAGACTAATGCAGTTCCACTGAATTATCTATTCCTTCCTAGGCAACGATTATTTGAGGCACCTAAAAGGTTGCTGGTGGGGGGAGGCGGGAGGTTGTAACGTCCGAGGTTACTGAGAACAATGGGCAAAAATAATTGCGGGACTACGAAAAAATTAAGAAAAAAAGAGTCCCAGCCCGTTCCACTGGGTATAACGGGCTTGAGGACAACTGACTATTGTAGAAATGACGTTTAGTGGGGATTGGTGAAGGCGATTAGAAGTTTGCTTTCTAAGGTTGTCCATTGCCTTTTTAGGCGCGGCCGTGGTGGTATAATGAAGTAGGAGACCACTGATGAGAGGCCAGCGGCCTCAGACTTGATGGTGGAGACTTGTTTTGGAATGGTGTTGAGGTTGTGGAAGTGAGAGGGGACCGAGGCGAGGCTATCCTTTTAGTCGTTGACTGCATTGACATGTGTGGAGAGGTGAGGGACATCAGCTTGAAGGTCGGCCACGTCCTGAGCCAGCACGGAGTGGGAAGGAGCAGGCTGGACGTACTTCAAAGGCCGTGAATTCGTTGGCCTGCTTCGGGGCTGATGGTGAGTTCAGCGACGATGTGGGGTTGTCTATTTTTTTGCGTGGTTGGGTCTTGTAGGCGCCAAACGCCCCGATTTGTGCGGTGTGGTTCGGGCTAGGTACACAGAAAATAGCATTTGTGTTCCTTTATACTGCAAGCACCATGGGTGGCATCAGGGTGATTTGGTGCTTGCCTTTAGTTTCGTGTAGCAGACAATGCAGGAGTAGCGGGGTTTGGGAGCTATGAGCGCGATAGCCTTATTCCAGGCAGCGTGTGCATATATTGGCTTTTAGACTGTGAGGACAGCATCGGAAGGCGACATGGCGGTAGTACACCATGATGTTTAGTTAGCATTGATTGATCTAGTTTTAACGACAACAATAGCGGTGGCACCTGACCGTCTTTTTCATCAGTCTTCTTTCTTCGACGTCGCTATACAATCTTCCCAGCACACGACACTACGAACGGGCAGCGCACTGCACAGTAATAGAGCCCGCCATTGAACAGTTAGCCTAAATTTCCTCACCACTCAATTCATTGTAGGGAACGCAGCAAAGGCCAGGTAAGTTTATAATAACGCCATAAACGTCGTCTTTCCAGGCGTCGCTCATTCTGGGCAACAATGCTCATGAGACGCCATATCATTTGTAGGTGTTTATAACAATGGCCTAAAAAGGGTTTCAGGATCTTTTATCCTTTGTGAACTTGCATGCTTTGATTGCGGGTTATACGATTATCTACAGCTATTTGGGTTCGTTCCCCCTATGAATATTCCTGTAATCGTGACTGTATTATTGTGGAGTGCACAAAAGATCCTCGGAGGATTTGTGAACGCGGTGCGTTGGCAGTGGTGCGTCAGACAGCAGAGCGCTGCGAGTGCCAGACCAGTGTTGCGCGTGTGCGCGTGCGAAGGGTGTGTGCGAGGCGACGGTGACAAACAGCGTGACGAGCACGACGAGCGGAGAGCTGACGTTTCAGAAAACCGAGGTGTGAAGGAAGACAACGCAGCGGAGATTTGTTCATTCAAGCGTGGAAGTGGCAGCCGTCAGACGTTGGGTCCGTGCTGCCATGGGCATCCCTTGGATCACCGACGCAAGCCTCGTGCGTTTTTGTCAAGTATGGAGGTGGAAGCCGATGGACTGAGGGTCCGTGTTGCCGAAAGGCACTCTTGGATAGCCTGCTTTAAGCCTCTGGCGTTTCGTGACACCGTCGACTGGACCTGGCTACGTTTTTTTTTAGGCTGCCAAGTTCTTCGGGCTGCTGAGGGGAGTCCACCGGCGTCTTCATGTGTTCCTCTCCGCTCCTACTACCACCCGGCTCCCTTCCGTCACTTCGTTCAACTTATAGCCAACGACGCGTCGCACCACATCGACCCGCGTTCGCCCTGTCTGCAAGGCATCCCAGCTTCACATGGGACGTTCCACATCTGGTGAACTCTTTCCTTTTTTTTCTGTAGTGTTGTACGCGTGCTGAGTGTGTGTTTTTCTTGTTTTCGTGTCCGTTTCTTATTGGCACCCTTTTCCTTTAATATATAAATACGGCTTCGTTTTGTTTTGTTTGATCTCTCTGTTTCCTTGTCGTGTTCGAACCTGCACGCGATAGCGTTCCCCTTCGCAAAGTCGGGACGCGCTACCAATTCGCGACAGTTATGCAGAAAAACGAAAATTATTGAAGTATAAGGCATAAAAGTTCTGTTCAGAACGCCGCAGGTATGTATAACAAAGTAACTCCAAATGCAGGAAGCGGACACTTTTGACGGCATATTCACCACAAACTAAGACGTTATATTTAAAAAAAAACGTATAAAACTTATGCTGCTGTTCCCGAAGAACCGGACTTGTAGCCGTTACGTTCATGCCTTTTATGACAACTAGCAGAGCCCCTTTTTCACTTGTGTTGAAATTCATCATACAACGCATTGCATTTGTACGTCGCGATATTTTATGGAAGTTCATAATAAATGTATGAACACTCCCCTCTCCCTTGTGGGCTTGAATTGGGGAGATAAGTACTTTCTCCCCACTCAATCGCGGCTGACACGGTTCAAAGCCGCCCGGACCCCAACCCGTGATCGCGTACGCTACCGAGCGCTCGCCGACCACGGCGGGCCTTGCTCTGGGGGAACAAAGGAACGACACATTGGCTGACACAAACAGGCATTTATTGCTACAGAAACAATAACGCCAGCTAGCAACAAGGTACGCTAATGAATTGAGGGCGTCCGACTCACCAGCAAGGTTCCGAGCGAATGTTCGCCAGCGCTAGGGCAAGGGATATAAACTCCGCAGGCCGGACGGGACGAGTACGGGAGCCTGTCTCCCCGTTGCTCCTTCGCCCCGTCGGCGAAGAGCGGAGCCCCGAGTGACGCGTCCGCCCAGGCTCATTATCCCGGCCGAAGAGAGCCCATCTACCGCGGGCGGGCTTCAGCAGTCTCCCGCGCAGCGACGCTGGCGCCCTCTCTTGCCAGTTAATGTAACTGGCAAGGGAACGCGCTCATCATCGGGGTGAGACTGCTGCTGCACGGTGCCTCGCGGGAAAGCAAACTCAGGGGCTGCAGGGCAGGTCCCCACATCCCCCCAACCTTAAATAGACCCACGCGCCTGAAAGTACATGCTATGGAGGAGTCTCCTGGTCTTCATGTCCTTGAGGCACGTCTTGCAGCTGAGGTCACGCCGACAGCGTCCACGCAGACTTCCGCGGTATTCCGAAGGCGGCGTGAAGGTGTCCGCTGGGATGACTCGTATGGCCCGCGGACTACCGTGTCCGCAGGCCCGCGAATCGAAGGCCGGTGGGAAAACTGCAGGCCAGGATCATGCAGTAGTCGCCAGGGCAGCAGCAGCCGGAGGTGACTGCTGACTGGTCTCGCCACAGCTGCCCCGGATGGATGCGGCGAACAGGATACAGGCCGCTCCGTCGCAGCAGGTGGCAGCGAGACGATGTGCACCGGTCAGCAAGCCTGGGTGGCTCCGCCGGATCTGCAAAATTGTCGAAACGCTCTCGGCGTGCCTTTAACGTAGGTCACGGGAGGGGAAACGGCATCCGCAAGGGCCTCGTGGCACAATGCCTAACTCGCTAGCAAAACGTGTCGGCGGCTGTGCAAACGCAAAATTCGAGTGAACAAAGCCCTTTCTTGAGTTGAACGAGACTGCTCAGTTCGTGCGAGGTTACAAAAAAACGGACGGGCAGCAAAGTGCGCCCCCTCTCAACGTCACGGTCCGGTGGTCATGTCTCTTTTAATGTGGTGCAGGCAGCTCCGAAAAGCCTCAGGCCTAACGACCACTCCTACAACGACCGTGACCACAACAAAGACCCGAAACGGGTTTTGTGCGCGCAGCCGCGAGGAGACATCAGCTTTGTGGGGTGGTCCTACCCCGCTCACTGCACAAAGCAGCTTCTGAGCGGTCGGCGCCCACCGTATCGGACGGTGTCGGAGCGCCCGGTGCCGAGCTGCAATACCAGCGAGCTCGTAGCGGCACCCGTGGCCCCAGGCCACCCGGCTCCCGGAGCCGCGACTCCCAGAGTCGAAAAAGAGATAGAAGAGAAAATATATACAGAAACTCGGACCACCCACGCGGCTTCCGTACTCACTCGCTTCGGGCTCGGCGACTCCGCGGGCGCTAGGCCTCGAACTCCCTCGATGCGGACCAAGTCATTCTCACGAAGAAACTCCAGGGAAAAAAATGTGCTGAGCATGTCTAAAAGTTCAAACATGCTGCAGCGCAATACACCTCGCACTCAAGAAAGCATGCCGCAGGTCCTAGCGATCAAAATTCACTCTAGGCCTAGCAGTTGTCAAGTCCGGACAAAGAGCGTTCCTCGAACCGAACCGACAGTCGTCCAATGTTCCAAGAGCAGGCCCCACGTTGGGCGCCAGATGTGGGCTTGAATTGGGGAGATAAGTACTTTCTCCCCACTCAATCGCGGCTGACACGGTTCAAAGCCGCCCGGACCCCACCCCGTGATCGCGTACGCTACCGAGCGCTCGCCGACCACGGCGGGCCTTGCTCTGGGGGAACAAAGGAACGACACATTGGCTGACACAAACAGGCATTTATTGCTACAGAAACAATAACGCCAGCTAGCAACAAGGTACGCTAATGAATCGAGGGCGTCCGACTCACCAGCAAGGTTCCGAGCGAATGTTCGCCCGCGCTAGGGCAAGGGATATAAACTCCGCAGGCCGGACGGGACGAGTACGGGAGCCTGTCTCCCCGTCGCTCCTTCGCCCCGTCGGCGAAGAGCGGAGCCCCGAGCGACGCGTCCGCTCAGGCTCATTATCCCGGCCGAAGAGAGCCCATCTACCGCGGGCGGGCTTCAGCAGTCTCCCGCGCAGCGACGCTGGCGCCCTCTCTTGCCAGTTAATGTAACTGGCAAGGGAACGCGCTCATTCTCGGGGTGAGACTGCTGCTGCACGGTGCCTCGCGGGAAAGCAAACTCAGGGGCTGCAGGGCAGGTCCCCACACCCTATAGTGTTGCACGTTATTTATTTTATTCAGGACAGCAACGGTTTTCGTCCTGTGCTCTTCTTTCTCACAGTTAACTGCGCTAACAAACAGAGCAGAGAAGCGCGTCCCTTCTATGCGTCCCTTATCCTTCTCTGTCCTATTTGTTTGCGCTGTTGAACTATCATGAATGGTTAATAACTCGCCCAATCTGCCATTCTTACTCAGTCTTTTTTCTGCCGCCTAATTAGTCATGACCGTTTTATTTGTTCTTGTGTTACTTTGTTCAAGTTCAAGTTGAAGTATATTTTACTTCCTTTTAGCAAGAAAAGAGGCGCTAGGACTAAAAGTATCAAAAGAAGCTTGCCAGGGTCCTTGGCTCACATACAAAATTTGCACAGCAAGACAAGACGAGAAAATCATTTCGTATGCTAAGTAAAAAGGTCTATGCATGCTATATTTCTTGACTTGATCATTTATGCAATAAAGCACAAAAAAAACAAAACGGAAACGGCGGAAAAACTAAAATCTCTTAAGAGTTAAAACAGTTATAGACAAATATGTATTGAACAGCAAACAAAATAATTTTAACTTCACAGAAACTTTTGTCGACAGAAAAGGCTAATTTGGAGGCTTAATATGCAAACTTTATCGATTACAGCAAAATGCAACTCGTTTACCAATTTGGGGATGGATAACTGCATAGGTTGTGTATATGAGTAGGTGCGATGTACTACAACGAGATATTATTTTCCTCTATGCCATTTTTTCTCTTTCCAACATCTTTTAAAACTCTGCAAATAGAATGATAGATATAAGTTATCACTCTGCAATCTTATAAGAGGAACACAGAAAGTACATGGTATCTCGGTTATGAAAGCAATATACTGTACCGCTTTTTTATAGTCAACTATATTTTGATAAACTGGTCACTCGTGCTACATCAACTGAGGTACAGCGTTTAATAAGTGGCAGCAAAAGTAAATTACATAATAGAGGTTTGATTTCAGGAGATTGTTGGAGCCTTGCTCGATAGATGGCGCCAACGGTAGATGTTATGAGGACACTCACAGGACTTTCACAGAGCCTGCAAGTTAAATTTGTTCTGCACCTAACCATATGTTCATATTTCCTTAGAACTTCTTCCTTTTTGGTGAGTAACGCACAGCATTTGTTTTGCTCATGTTCATTTTCAAGTAAGTTGCTTTCCCCAATATATCTAAGACAAGAAGTGCACTGTTTGTTCCTTCCGCAATGACCGTTTCTAAGGTCCCGGACTGGAACCATGCGTGCAGCAGACATTATGACTCTATTGCAGAGAGCGTCTGTATTGTGAAGAATGACAGCTTCCTTTTATAATATAGATAAAATTTCAAAAAAAGGAAATAATTTCCCTACAAGCAGAACACTGTAGTAATCGTCAAAGTGGTTTACGACATCATCTGCTGCACCTCTGCTGGCGAAAAAAGCTTAAAGTAGTATAGACACCTAAATTTTGGGTGCGCGTTTGCTTGTTTATAATGATGCATAAGGCTTTATTATGCATGGATTACTACCTGATATTCTCCTAACAGCACTAAATAATTTATTATCGCATTTCTTTTTGTGCTGTTTCGGTTTCGGTTTAAAAAGCCAAAAGAGGACTGTGACGTCAACGTGTACTTATAGATCGCGTGATACATAAAAAAACTGCTGTATAATCGCTCCTACCGGATTCGTTGTCATTCCACCTCTTTACGAAGGCTGGCTTCAGCACTGCCGTAAATTAAAACGATGAAACAGATTTTGTGGACATTTTTTCACGCCTCACGTGACACTAAATCATTCGTTGACGTCACAGGCATCGTTCGGTTGTTGAAGCCGGCACCAAAAACGCAAGACAGAAAAAGTTCGATTGTAAATTATTTAGCGGTCGTAGGCAAATATCACACGGTTATTCATGTGTAGTAGTGTCTTCAGCAACATTATAGAGAAGAAAACATGCCACCAAACTTAGGTGTTTATAGTCGTTTAAATATGCGTCAAAGTCTCTTCCCTAAATGTCCAAATATCTCCGATAGTGTTTTTCCTGAGACGAGGTGCAGCTTATAGCTCAATTTGTAGGAAGCCACCAGACTGATGTTAAGTATGAAATACAAAATTACCATCGATGACTTCAAGCAGCACAGTGCATCACCCAGTGTTGTAAATGCGTTGCTAAAGTTCGGGCCTCTCAATGACAAGCGTCGCCATAGTGCTCCCATAATGGACGATGCCACAATCTGGCGGTTCCAATTTTAGCCCGACCTGTCCTATGTGCCCCACATATTGACCGCGTCGCAATATGACGATTCCAATAGTGGCCCTTCATGCCCTGTGTTGTTTCAATAGAGGCAGCGCTGCTTTGTTACATTATAAGCAATGGCCCTGGTTGACCTTTATTTTCTACATATTGGCAGAGCCACTCTGTTACACAGCCGGCAATGGTCCCCATTGTATAATGTAGCCCCTGTATTGGCAGCACCATTCTGTCAGGCTGGCCAAAATAGGCCATTGTTTGCCACTAATCTTCCGAAATACAATGCACTTCTTTGTATTATGACATCATCACCCTCCATTTGCGTTGTCACTCTAGCTTTAGATTAACTTTCCCTCTTCCCCAGTGTTGAGTTGCAGGCAAGGGTCACCTTACCACCTGCCGACCTCTCGACTTTACCTTTCAATAAAATTACTTTCTCCTTCTCCCTCCGAAGTACTGGGTGTTTCACGTAAATTTATCTAAGGATTTTAAAAAATGTAGCCCACTAGACCAGGCTAAAACCAAAGACATATTATTCCCATTGCGTGCCACACTTTGTAAAATTAAAGAAATTACACCTACGACCATATATTTGGTATTTTCATAATAATCTTTTTATACATACTTGACCCAAAGAGGCTACAACACCCTACCGCAAACAATACAATAGTGTATAATGTGGTTTTGGTGAAATTGATGGCCAACAGTCACGATATTGATTTCCCCTCTCTCTCTTGAGGTGCGATGTTGTTGCATCCAGATGTCGGCGTGGAGTGGTAGAGGGCGGGCCTCGTGAGTGACTCGGGGGGACGTACTTCGCGACTGGTGAGTTTGAGACAGGCGTGCAGGTCTTCTGATGTTGGCACTTGGGAAGGCTTTCCTCAAAAAAAATTATTTATTACAATATTTACAAAACTTATTTACATATGCCGACAGATTTCGACCTCTCCACTTTAGCTAAAAAAAAGACAAAACCCCAACACTCTCGCGACTCCGGACCACCGTCGGCCACCACACGGCCAACCCGCCCGGCCGCCGCTGAAGCAACTCCCTTCTCCAACTCTGCGACCCCGGGACCACCACCGGCCGCACACGACCGATCTGTCCCGCTGCCACCAGCCAACCTCTCGCGCACTCCTTAGCGCGCACCCATCTCCTTGTCCTCCCGCCAAAACTACACCCTCAGCCAATAGGTGACTTTCCCGCCACATTTCGGACGCAACATATCACAGCACAAAAGAAAAGCACAAAATATAAAACACACGCCTTGCGAAACAAAAGCACGAAATATCGAACACACGGCTCGCTGCAAGCTGCTGTGGCTAACTAGAAACATACCACAACGAGCGGAAGAAAATCCATTCACGACACATGCGTCCTGTTAGCCGCTCTGGCCTAGGGTGCCCGGATACCCGCTCGCCTCCGGCGCTGGCCCATCGAGCAAGCGGCCGTGGCTAACTAGAAGCATGCCACAACGAGCGGAAGAAAAACCATTTACGACACATGCGTCCTGTTATCCGCTCTGGCCTAGGGTGCCCGGATACCCGCTCGCCTCCGGCGCTGGCCCATCGAGCAAGCGGCCGTGGCTAACTAGAAACATGCCACAACGAGCGAAAGAAAAACAATTTACGACACATGCGTCCTGTTAGCCGCTCTGGCCTAGGGTGCCCGGATACCCGCTCGCCTCCGTCGCTGGCCCATCGAGCAAGCGGCCGTGGCTAACTAGAAACATGCCACAACGAGCGGAGAGAAACCGTTTACGACACATGCGTCTGATCGGACCATTCCCCCTCGCTTAGGCTGAGGCTTCCTGAGAGCCTCTGAGAGCCTCTCCCTTTTGTCTGCCCGTTCCCCTGCTCCCCTTCGGCGGCCCTCCTCACGCCTTACCACGACGTACGCCAGCTGCGTCGTGACACCTCCGCTCTTCTTCGCCATTCTTTTCCCCCATTTGTTTTTTGCCAGTTCGAAAAAAAACAAGCTTTCCCCCTACGGTGGCTCAGGACGCCACACCTCTCTCTAGAGCGAGAATGCACTAAACCTTCCCCTCGAGATTCACCCCGAAAAAGAATACAGCCATACAAGTACATGAAAACAAGATACACTGCTACACACCACACCATACGCCACGGTATCGCATATTTAATGTTAAAGCAGAGTATACAAGAAGCATGCATACAAATAAACAGAAAATCAACAACAGTCCACCAAGGCGAACCTCGAACATCGCTGCTCGCATGCTCCATGCTCAGGGGTTCCTTCTGCTTGACCAGTTCGTTATAGCCTTCACTGCTAACAAGCAGTCAATTTCGCTCGCCAACTCCTCTGTCACTGCGCACAAGATGGCAACATGTGGGCTCCCCCGATGGATTCTTACCGGCACATGCGCGAGCTCAGCCTCAATGTGATGTCCGAAGGCTCCCTTCAATGCTCTTTTCCCTAGTGAATCTATCCCTTCCTCCGGCAGCAGTGACCTCCTGACCACCGTGATATCCGTGCCCGAATCCAATCGCGCCAAGATGTCTACTTCGCCCGAACACAGAGGAACATCGCCTACACGTGTCCCCGCCAACCGAGTGCTCGCTTTTGGCTCCTGACCCTGGCACCGAATTTCAGCGCTGCGAGGGGTTACTTCTACCACTCTGGCGGCAATCTTCCTAGCCTCTGTCTCTAGGCATTCTCGGGCTAGATGCCCTAAACGGCCACAGCGGTAGCAAAGGGGTGACGCAGCCTTCTTTCCTCTCTCTCCTGCTCCCATTCCCTGCCGGCAGAATGCCCCTCCGTGGCATCGTTACGAACACTTAAACCCCGGTTTTCTATTTTTTCTTCAGTTTCTTGACACTTCCTAGCCATGTTACCTGATCGGCCACAACGGTAACACTGGCGCATCGTCGTATGTGCTTCAAATGGCGCATTCTTCACCTCTATCTGCTCTTGTCCATGGAGTTGCAATGCCCGACCCATCTCTCTTCTACTTCCTTCACCACTGATCAAACCCATGCATGGAACGCTAGCTCCCGATGGTTCCACCCAACTGATCTCCACAGCCTCGACTACTTCTGTAAGTCCGTCTAATTTCAGCCAGCTTTTGTTATCCTGAAGTGCTATCTGTCGCAGCGCCTCATTGGGCAGGACCTCTTTCAGTTTATCCACCACTACCAGCTCCATCAGCTCCTCCATTTCGGTCACTTTTCTACTGCTGGTATAATATGAGTAGTAACTACGAAGCCGGTAGCCGAACTGGCGCCACGATTCCTGCGGTCCTTTCTTAGCCGTGTCAAACATTCTTTTATACTCTGCCGCGCTTAGTCTCAGTTCCCTCAAAATTACTTACTTTAGCTGTTTGTATTCAAGAATTTATTTTGTCCCATTTTACATCGCCATTGATCGCATGCGGTCAGTGAGGTAACGAATCAGGGTGACTGATTGCACGCTTTCCGGTATACTGAAGGAGTGGAACAGCATTTCCACGGATTCAAACCACCCCGGAATAAGTGACTCCTCTTTCGGCATTCCGGGCAGTACACTGCTCAGCATTGTGGAGTATTTTACTGCTTCTTTCCCTTCTGAAAGATCAGCAGTGCCTTGTCTGCGTAATTTCTCTGTCTCGAATTCAATTTTCGCCCTCTTCAGCCTCATCTTCTCTATTTCCATTTCGATTTACATATTGCGTACAGGTTCACCCCTGCGTGCTTGCCTCGCTCACTCCCACAGTCGTGCTATCATCCATCTCTGGCGACAGTAGCTTACTCTTCCCCTCGTGAGCATAAAGCAACAAAAGCTGAGAGCAGCGCTGTTCGCTCACCGTTTTCTTTCGTCGTCTTGTCTTCAAAGATCGTCGATCAGTCCAAGTTCCAGAGTTCTCTCACAATCACTTTCGTTTTAACATGCCACCAGTCCTGGTACGAATCGCCGCCACACTGTCAAGTCCCGCTGCAATTGAGTCCGTCCTCCCTTGCTCTGTTCGGGCCCACGATTGTTCTCCACACCTACATCGGTGTCGAAGTTGCGAAGATCGATGAAGAACCGTCTGCTGTCTCTTGTTCTTGTGCTGGCGTTCTTTCTTGCTGTTCGTTTTTCCACTCTTCTTCGCCACCCAAGGGCAAACGTTGCTGGTGAGCTGACTAGCTCGAAGTCTTCTCAACTTGCGTTGCCTCTGTCTTCCTCCTTCCCGTCGCAAAGCAGCGGTCCCTCAATCCTGTTGGCTGCGCCAGTCACGATATTGATTTTCCCTCTCTCTCTTGTGGTGCGATGTTGTTGCATCCAGATGTTGACGTGGAGTGATAGAGGGTGGGCCTCGTGGGTGACCCGGGGGGACGTACATCGCGACTGGTGAGTTTGAGACAGGCGTGCAGGTCTTCTGATGTTGGCACTTGGGAAGGCTTTCCTCAAAAAAAATTATTTATTACAATATTTACAAAACTTATTTACATATGCCGACAGATTTCGGCCTCTCCACTTTAACTAAAAAAAAGACAAAACCCCAACACTCTCGCGACTCCGGACCATCGTCGGCCACCACACGGCCAACCCGCCCGGCCGCCGCTCAAGCAACTCCCTTCTCCAACTCTGCGACCCCGGGACCACCACCGGCCGCACACGACCGATCTGTCCCGCTGCTACCAACCAACCTCTCGCGCTCTCCTTAGCGCGCACCCATCTCCTTGTCCTCCCGCCAAAACTACACCCTCAGCCAATAGGTGACTTTCCCGCCACATTTCGGACGCAACACATAACAACACAAAAGAAAAACACACAATATAAAACACGCACCTAGCAACACAAAAGAAAAGCACAAAATATCGAACACACGCCTCAATGCAAGCTGCTGTGGCTAACTAGAAACATGCCACAACGAGCGGAAGAAAAACCATTTACGACACATGCGTCCTGTTAGCCGCTCTGGCCTAGGGTGCCCGGATACCCGCTCGCCTCCGGCGCTGGCCCATCGAGCAAGCGGCCGTGGCTAACTAGAAACATGCCACAACGAGCGGAAGAAAAACCATTTACGACACATGCGTCCTGTTAGCCGCTCTGGCCTAGGGTGACCGGATGCCCGCTCGCCTCCGGCGCTGGCCCATCGAGCAAGCTGCTGTGGCTAACTAGAAACATGCCACAACGAGCGGAAGAAAAACCATTTACGACACATGCGTCCTGTTAGCCGCTCTGACCTAGGGCGCCCGGATACCCGCTCGCCTCAGGCGCTGGCCCATCGAGCAAGCGGCCGTGGCTAACTAGAAACATGCCACAACGAGCGGAGAGGAACCCTTTACGACACATGCGTCTGATCGGACCATTCCCTCTCGCTTAGGCCGAGGCTCCCGACACTCGCGCGCGACGCCGCCCTGAGAGCCTCTCCCATTTGTCGGCGCGTTCCCCTGCTCCCCTTCGGCGGCCCTCCCCACGCCTTACCACGACGTACGCCAGCTGCGTCGTGACACCAACCTTCACGTTTTGCGCTTCAATTGCCGCCGGCACCAAACATGAGGCGAGCTCGCGCTTAGTTTTTGCCTGTCCTCTTGCACTGAACCAATAGTTCTGCGCCTTCGTGTCGTCGTAACCCTGCTTCTTATCGCCTTCTAAACTGCCTATGATGCATTCACCAACCAATTTAAAATCCTGCCACTCGCTTAATCCTACCCCCTCTCCTTAAAGCACCATTTAGTCGCCTTTTGTACCGGTCGAGCCCATTTCTCGGAATAGCGTCCGCCCCATCCCCGCTTGGCGCTATTTGTTTCGTTGTAATTTCACATAAAATTATTTTCTGCAACCTGTTTTTCATCGTCCCTGGTGCGTCCGGTGCCGCTGGTCCATCCTTTCTGAATTTCCCCATTTCTCAGCTCCTGTTTTGCTTGCTACTAAAAGAAGCGCAAAAAGAGAAAATAAGCCTATCCCCTTGTTCTCTCTTTTCTTCAAGACTCGCTCCGGCGTAGCGCGATGCACGGCCATGCCGCACCCTCGAGTCGACATTTCCGACCTGTGGCTGGCAAGGAGGCGAATAGGCACACAAGCACTAGCTCGAGCTGGCATCGTTCGTACTTTTCGAAAGCGAAAATATAGATCTGTTGATTAATGAGAGCCCAGATGAATTTCAATAGCCTGGCCTGCAAGCACCTATTTATGTGTACCATCATCCTTTAAGGTTGAAAATTTTTTTAAATGAATACAGCTATGGGTGTATTTATTTCTTTGGTTACACGGCGCCTTATTCTTCTCCTGCTTGAAAAGAAAAAGCGGCAAAGCCCTGGGACGAGTTCTGTGTGCCAACTGTCATTGAGACACCTGTAGCTTGATGTCGGTGGCAAAGGAATGCAGCTAGAAAGGTGAGAACTCAATCATTCGTATTTTGTGAAATTGGTTCACTGAACGTTGATCACTTTTGCGATAAGCGGAGTTAAATATCATGTGACCCGACATATCTTGCGTTCATGACGAATTTGGTCGTCTATCATTTGTGCAAGACGGAAACAAGAAACGCTTATTCTTGCCCTGCAGCGGGCCACTCAGAATAAGTGTTACACTTCCACAATTTTTTTCCTCGCCTTGTTCGCTTTCTTGCATAACATGAATTACTGAAATCCTCTTTCGAGCAGATTTTGTCCATGTTGACGTTGAATTAAAACACCATGGACCATCAGAGGACTGTTTTTGTGTGGGTTTGACGGAAGAGTTCTTTTTTCCACATTACATTCGTGCGAATCGACGTAGATAAACTGTACACTTTTTTGCAGATAAAGGTTCCCCCTGATGCGTTCAAGCCATTGCGCAAAACTGTGCAAGGCGTGTTTTCATTCAATATTTTATTTCATACTGAAAAAAAAGCTTCTTCCAAAGTTCTTTTTTTTACGTCCATGGGGAGGAGATTTTACCACTTTATTTCATAACGTCGGGAGGTAGTGGGTTCGACTCCCTGCCGCCCGGTTACCCACCGGTTTCCTCAATGTGGGTTCAAGCTTTGCCCCGGCCTGGGGTTCGGCTTGCTAGGGTTGCATGGCTTGGTAACGGAGTCTTCTTCTTCAAATGTCGTCCCTGGGGGCTTGGAAAAGGGCCACAAGTTCGGCTTCTACCGCACGAGGCGAATTATGCGTTGCTTGACGGCGGAATGTACCTCTTAACCGTCAAGGCAACGGTTTGGTCAAAGACCCTTGTCCAAAACATCTCACGCTAGAAGAGCCGAGCACCATTCCAGGGGAAATCTTGTACACATTAAAAAACCGGTGAATACCCGGCGGCACTGGGAATCGAACCCAGCACCTCCGGAATGCGAGGCGGTTGCTCTACCACAAGGTCACGCTTCGGTGCAAGGTGCAGTCAAAGACCTATTTTCCAAGCATCTCGTCCTGCAGAAGCCGAGCAAAAGACATGGGAAAGCTTGTACTGATTGTATCAATAGTGGGTACCGGCGTCACTGGGGATCGAACCCCGCACCTACCGCATGCGAGGCGGATGCTCAAACGACTTCTCAAAAATATGCTTATTTGTACTAAATTGTACGCTTATCTTTTTTTGAGTTTTATATGTTTATTTCAGGGTGTGACATAGCGTATTAAGATTAGAAATAAACCATAGTGTACTTACTTCAAGGCAAACTTGATAAATTTGATGCAACATATTGCAGTTAATGCGCCGGTTGTCCTTAGTCATGGTTTAAAAATTAGTCGATAAAATATTGAGCGAGTATCTTCTCGCTTGCTGTGAGCGTCAATGTCTTAATTATTAATTTTGTCATTTTACGTCGATTGTCATACGTACGCTGATGATCACACCGTGCACCTCTTTGCAGCTTCGACGTATTGTGAGATCATCGTGCAAAGCTGGGCGAAAAATTTGTTTAAACATAGTGCAGAAGTTCTCTTGGATTAGGAGTATTTCAATTATGACTCATCAGTTCGCTGGAGGACACTTCCATCAAGCACTTCATGGATGCGGTAGACATGACAAATTAGCTTGCCAAGCTGCATTGCCCGACCTGAATCGTCTGTACGGCAGCACACTTATAAGTGACCGGTGATTGTTTAAATATATCCATTAAGATGGTGTTAACCACTTAATTGTTGTCAAGGGAATATATATTGGGTAAAAGGATTCCATGCAGCCCTAGTTGAAAGTTTTGCAGCGTTGCAACAAATTACACAATATACGGCAAAAGGCCGCACAGTATTAAAAACCAAAGACGTGGCCTCTAATTGCATGCGATTTTTCTCCACTGGTGTTGTAGGAAAAGCCAGTGGTTTGCAATGTTGTATATGCCTGTTGGCAGCCAGGCTATGGCAATAACTGAAAAGACAATGTTTGGGCTTATAGGGCCGTGCATTGGAAGTGACCTTGATGATATTGTTGGAAGTCAGACTGGCTGAAGATCGGCCATTGCTCGCGTGAGTGATGAGCTATGTCTAGAAATAAATGGCAGTGGCTTAGCTCGGCTATGCCAGGATATATGCAGCGAAAGCAAGTGTGAAACTTCCCGGTTGGCCTTCTTCACACATTCCACAACGTATTAAGCACAGACATAAACGTCCAGTGTGACCTGTAGGTCCATGATTGATTTCAGCACCGAGGCTATCCAAGGATTTAAGGGGTCGCGTCACTCTTACGCCTATTCTCTAGGCTGACGGCACGTTGTTCTTCGGTTTCTTGAGCCTGCCGCTGAAGTCTTTTGGTCGCATTCCATCGTTCAATACGGGCCGTCTTCAGTGAAGCAGGACTCAGGTCTCTCCTCCGACTGCTGTTGCTGTTGCTAGCGGTCGAGACACCGGGCGTTAAACGTGCCTGTCTCGCGGCGGCATACTCACGGCGGTGTTTAGCCAGTCGTTCAGCGCGCTGTTCGTCTGATTCATGGGCGATTCGTTTTCTCTTCGTCTCGTTCCGCAGTCGATACCTGGCCTCCTTCAGCTTATCAGAATTGTCGCCGTCCATACTGTCGCCTCAACTGTGGTTTGTCACGGATCTCTCCAGAGAACACTCGGACCGAAAGAATGGACTAGGCGACGGGTGTACCAACACAAACGCACATTTAGTACACCCTATGTAATACACAAACTAGAACACAAAACTAACAAAACTAACACAAAACACAGACTATAATTACACACGACCTGGGCACACTCCTACTAGCGTCTACTACTAGTGTTCTACTATTAGCGGTCGGCGTTCATGCTCACGGTTGGTGGTGTGGCTGCGGCGTTGTATGGATCCAGTAGGCGGCGTCGAGGCGGCATTCGCCGTGCTTGGGCTGGTGACGCTGGCGGCGTTCGACGCGCTTGGGCTGGCGTCGCTGGCTGCGTCGTACAAGCTCCCTGTCCAAGCGCCTGTGGAGGTGATGCCGGTGTTTTTGGCTTTGGGGGCACCACCCGGATGGGTGGCAACAGCGCTGGAGATACCCCTGGCCGTAGCAGGCGGTAGCGTCCTCTGTTGACTCCCCGGGACGGGCTCAGGCACGGCAGGAGGTCCACGATGCGGAGTCGTAGAACGCGAGCTCACCGGAGCAGTAGCCGGCGTCGCTCTCTTCCAGGCAGTGTCCCTGACCCGCCGGAGCCTCCGCTTTTCTGCTGTTCCCCCCCCCCCCTCCGGACCACTCTCTCACTCGCCCTTTTACAGCCTCGGTGTTAGTCCACGTATGCCTTCTCGCCGCCTTCTTCTCTTCTCCACCAATCATCTCTCTCCACCTCACCAATGCTCCTACACCAATCATCTCTCTCCACCTCACCGAATGCTTCTCCACCAATCATCTCCCTCCACCTCACCAAATGCTTCTCCACCAATCATCTCCCTCCACCTCACCAAATGCTTCTCCACCAATCATCTCCCACCACCTCACGGAATGCATCTTCTTCTTTATTCTTCGGTTAATTCGCGTCGTGTTCCTCACACCTTTTTCCTTTAAAATTTAATTTTGGTTCCTCAATATATGTGACAGGTTGCGGCGCACGCCAGCTCTCCTTTTGAATCCTGTGACATCTTATCACGCAAGCGACGCAGCTGTCGAAGCGAGCGGAGGCGAGCGACACGACAAGGAACGCGGTGTCACGTCCTACCAAACGGCGGCGAGCGGCCCGGTGCGACGTCATGCCAGATGGCGCGGCTAGCACGCGAAGCACAGTAACCTTCCGCGGTGAGGCGCGCGTTGTGACGTCACGTGCTTCGATGGAATACCGCCACGGCGAAATCGCGAGTTTGCGGCCAATAAAGCACTGGCTTTAAAAGTTGCGATTTGCCTGTCTATACACGGCTGCGCTATACACGGCGGCATACAGGCACTGTTGGAAATGAACAACCGTAGAGGGATAACTTAAGTGTTTGTGGATATGAATGGGGGGAGGGGGGCGGAGAAATATTTATCCTGCCGCTCTTACTATTGTTACAAGCTGCAAAACTGACTTTACGAGGCTTGGGTTAGTGAGGAAAGGGAGGGGTGGTCAAAGTATCAAGGCTTAGGCGGCAATGTACTGCTTTAGGTTAGATCGCGATGTGGTTGAAAGACGACGGTGCGTTCTCCCTGTACACGTGTGCAGATGCATGGTGTTAACCACAATCTGAGGAACATTCCAAGCA
Organism: Amblyomma americanum; assembly: GCF_052857255.1. Lineage (NCBI taxonomy): Eukaryota > Metazoa > Arthropoda > Arachnida > Ixodida > Ixodidae > Amblyomma > Amblyomma americanum. Next base: position 113,727,746 of record NC_135503.1, read on the forward strand.
CGATTGACGTGAGAGTTCTGTTTCCTGCACCTGTAAAGCTCGGTAGGCTGTGTGGGAAGGCAGATTCCGAACAGGCATCACCTAAGCCCTGCCCCATAAAACACCGTTAACCCTTTGTACAGTGCGAGGTAAGGATTGTTTAGAGTATGCCTTTCTTATGCGGCAAAGAATATATCGAACAAACTAGAAGATGTTTTAACGAACGTTTGCTTGAGCATCATAACGACGTACAAAAAGTAGCCATTAAAGGGCACATTGCTGCGCACTGCCGAGATTGCAAAGATTATACTCCCAAGTTTTCCGATACACGTGTCGTTAGTAAGCATAAAGAAAAGGACATAGGACACCAGAGAAATAGTTGAAGCCTTCCTAATCAAAAAAGCAGGCGAGGTATGTGAGAGCACGCCCTCTGCATCTTTGACCGAAAAATAACGCGTATTGGGCCGACCGTGTGAATTCACATTGAGACCGCTGTCGTCACACAGTCATGCGTATGTTTGGTCTTTTTTTTTCTCTTGCACCTTTCTCTAAAAGGCGAGCTCATGCATTAAACGACAATTGCACTAAGCGCCTTTTCCGTGTTTGTTATTCGTCGTCCTATTCAATCCTGCGCCTTGTATCTTCTAGTTGATTTGGAAGAGTGCCATTTTTATTGCTGGATTATATTGCGAGAGTGGATCGGGGCTACAGCGCGGCACACAGCGATTGCGGGACAGGATGATGGCACACGCTCTCACTCTCCAAACTCCTCCCCGGAAGCGGCTGCTCCGTTCGGAGGGCACGCTAATAACAGCGCATACTGTGAAGCATCAATCCCATTGATAGTCTGTAATTTTTATAGAAGACGATCTTATTAGAAGGCGTCTAGGGTAGCCAGAGAATCTCTGTTGGGAGTGCATCAATTTTTCGCCGACTCTTTCGCCAATTTAATACCAGCAAGACCTCCTTATAATGCGATTAAGCTTATTCAGAATCTAATGAGGTCTATATATTGAAGGCGTTTATAAACAGATGAACCATGTACCCATGAATTTCTGTGCGTTTTATTGCGCAGATTTTGTGTTGGGTTTCTGTGAAGAAATTAATCGTTGTGTTGATAAAAGTTTGCTTTTTGAGTGTGCGTGTGCTGTGTATTTTGACCTTTGTCTGAAACTGTTAGCGTACATGAATTAATCATCCTTCTTCTATAGATACAGCAAGATATTCACCTTGAGGCGCAGTGCTTTGCTTACGCTTTCGCATGAGAGTTTTGAGTGGAGATGCCTGTAAAAAACACGATTAAATTTGGCGAAGGTGGATGATAAAGGCTTGCTCTGGCTTTTAGGCTTATCTAAGCTTACGTAGGGGCCCCTAATAGAAATCTTGTGGGTAGAAGAGTTCCTGTTTGTCAGTAACAATCTCGATTGACAGGATACTCAACGTTGTGGCCATGTGAAAGGATGACTATCTTTCCAATTCCTTGAAACCTGCATTCGTGTGCTGTGCAAAAACCAAGTTTCTCTAACAACCACACTGCTTAAAGCGAATTCGATGTAAAAATTGCCTAGATGCGGCTAACATTAGGTGGACTTCATTCTGGGAACTTCAAGCTACCAATAAAACAAATGGCTCAATTGACATTCAGATGTGACCGTTGTGACCTGCCACAACGGTACTCTTCAGGTCTTTATATTGCAGTGATAGATGTCCTGCGATGTATTTCTGGACTCGTTTATATGATATTGAATTGAATGCCTGCTTTATATTGGTACACGTTCGCGCTGTCTTTATACGTGCGCATGGACCATATTCTCGTGCTGCAGTATTCTGTGCACGGAGAAGAGTCTGGTCACTCCCTTCCAAGGAATCTAAAAGCAGTAGCTTCTGAATAACACGTTTGCCTCTTAGGCAAAGAATTCGCGTGCTGCGTTGGTGCAGTAGGCGCAATGAGCTTCGTACTAGTGTGTACAGCCTGTCTGATTGCAGTTTCGTATGACCTCAAAAACTGAGAAAATCCCTTCAACATTTTTTCAGCGAAATATATTGACCCAGGGCATCAATTATGGGTGAAACTGTGATGAATGATGTAGTAGAGATTAGGTGAATGGAAAAAATTATCTGATTTGAATACGTCCAGTAGAGAACGATGGTACGGTCCTTGCGTCCATGTAGTGTATAAAGCAGGGTTGCTTGGTGAATGAGCTGCAACCATCACGTGCCGGATCCTTGTAGGCTTGAGAGCTGGGCAGTCCCTCAGTAAGTGATGTATGTCGGCTTCAATGTCCTCTTGTTTACATATCGGACACCTTGGCCGAGGAAACAAATCTCGCTCCTGAGGCCACTTCCGAATGACGCCTGGTTTGAGGGCAACCCCGACCCGGATCCTCATAAGCGCAACCTCCTCTGCACGGGTAAAGCCGCGGGGGAGGGTTACCGCACACGGAGGGATGAGAGCACGTGTGCGGCGCCGGAGGACTTCCTTTCTTGTTGAAAGGAGGGTGAAATTGTCCAAATGAAGGAGCCGAGGCGGTGATGAGTGTATTCGCAAGGTGGGTCGCTAAGTCTCCCTGAATTTGATAGGTCAGCAGATCCCGTGGGACCCACTCAATACGTACTGGCTGCGCGGGATGCGTGCCGCGAGCCGGTGGATGTCCTGACATATCGTTGGACAGCGGCTAACACGTCGTAGCAACCGGACAAATTGAAGGGCGTCAGTGCAGATGACAACGCGGGCTGCAGGCAGCACAGTTACGTCGGCCACGGAGCAGAGTGCTTCTTGAACTGCAACAAGCTCAGCACAAAAGGACGAAGGGGGTTCCGTAAGCTGAAACCAAGAGTTTTGATTCAAGGCAGGTCTGCACGGGCAGTCGTTAGCTGTTGTTGCTTGGCAGTCTTGTATGCTTCCGTCTACGTAGACAACAATGGATCCTTCAGGCAGGCAAGCATCTTGTTCCTCAAATTTCTGGCGAAGCAACGATGACGAATGAGCAGGTCTTGGCCGGCGATTATCAGTTGGCTTGTTGTCGCTGAGCTGTACAAACTTCCATGGGTTATGAACTGGCGTTGGCGGCTGAAGAATGGAGTGTTACGTTGCATAAGTCCTCAGTGCATGCGTGGAGTGCGACAGACTGGCCTTAAGGCTGCGCGCTTCACGGCGCTGCTGCACCAGCTCATCAATGATATTGAGGTGAGCATTCTCTTGTAAAGCTGTGTCCGGTGTTATGCGTGGAAGGCACGTAATGGTCCTCATAGCCTCTCGGTTCATGGCTTCAAGTCGATCCCATTGCGCTATTTTAAGATGTTGAAACTGGGCTTTATAAACAATACATGGCTGCAGAACTGACTTCACCAATTGCCGTGCAACGAACGAGCCTGCGCCATCAGTTTTAGACGCAATTCTTCTAATGAAACCCAAAGTCTGAATAGCTTGCCTTTTTGCCTGAGACAGCCATGCAGTCGCTGATCTTCACTGGTGAATCAATAAGCCAAGGATTTTTACACTCTGACTTTCCTGTAGTGAGGTGCCTGATAGACAAAGACGGATTGGACTTGCAGCAAGTATACGGCGTCTCCAGCGTTTGGCGACTGACGTGTATGTTGTTTTATGCGCGGATAGCTAAAGTCCAATGGATGATGCGTAATTAGACGTAACATCCAAGGCAGATTGAAGGGCAGCCTCCTGAGTACGGATATCTTGGTGAGTACTCCCCACCGTGATGTCGTCAGCGTACTAAAGAAATTTTATGTCACGGATGTCATGTAAGCGCCAAGCCGTCGGCACGCTGCAGAGAGGAACAAATGATCCGACCGCTTCGCCGCTGAGGCGTATTGCAAATTTTCTGCCTTCCAAAAGTGATTCAACAAAACTACGCACTCTCAACGGGAGATGAAGCATGTCAATGAATTTCAGAATGGCTGCATGACTGATGTTGTCAAATGCCTTTTCAACGTTCATTCCTAAAACGGTCCGCACATTGCGGCTGCGGTTAGATGCTAAAACAGCAGATACCAAGACAGCCAACCCTCCCCCCCCCCCCCCCCTTTGTACCAATATATTTACGAAAGCCGATTTGTGCTGGGTGATAAAAACCGTGCTGCTCTAGCCGCCATGACAATCGTGTGGCTACCATTTTCTCCGCGAGCTTGCACAGCGTAGGAGTTAAAGAGATAGGTCGCAAGTTGGCAAGGTCCGTCGGAGGCTTTCCTGGTTTCGAGATAGGAATCACAACAGCGGATTTCCAGCTATCGGGCACTACACCGTCCAACCATACATTGTTTATGGCGTCTAGTAGTTGAGGGAGTGCAGCGCTACTCAGGTTCTTGTACACCTCGTCCTGAATATTGCCCGCGCCGGGAGCTGTCTTCCGTTTCGCATCATCTATTGCAGCCAACAACTCAGGCATAGATAATGGACACGCAATTCCATCTACGTGGACATCAGAAAGCATTTCATATACATGCGCTGGGATGCCTGCCATATTTAAACTAGCGGCTGAAGAAGGCACAGCATCGTATTTTAGGAAAAACTTTCGCGCTGCATTTTGGCGAAATCATCTGGCGACAAGTTAGCCGCGAAGCATGCGGTTGCTGCTGCGTCATTCGAACGGGGACCGCGTTCTATTTTACGGAAGGTTCGCCAGATAGAGGCATTCGAGGATTTTGCAGAAAATTGTTCGCGCCACGCATGTCACTGCCGTTGAGAGAGGTCGCGTTCATATTTCCGTGCCTAAGCTGTAAGATAGTGCTATCGCGTACGTGCATGCGACGAAGAAGGGTCTCGCGTAGCAGCCAGCTCGGCTTGACGGCGTGCCGCCCACAAGTTAAGAAGGCCGAGGTCTGGTGCCAGTCGACCAACATCAGTCCAGGTGGTAGTTGTAGCACTGTTCAGCGCTGTTTGTAGGCGCTCAACAAGGATTGGCGAAGAGTCCGAGGAGAGATTGTCCATACAGGAGCGAAAATTGTCCCACTTGATTTTGTTTTTCATTGAGGACACATCTTTTGTGTATTAAATGTAAGCTTTTTCCAAATTAAGAACTGAGACAAACAATCGTTCAAGCATTTTATCTTCCCGTCCAAAGAGCAGACGGCGCCTCAAATCCATCGTAGAGTCTGCTTGTTTTAGGGGCAATCGCGAAGGAAGGCACTGTTGATGTACAGCAGTCATATGGCGACGAAACGAAACGTTTGCATTCATAAAAACTCACAAGGAGATATCATTAAAATGTGGTTGACCTGCTGCCTTATCGGTGAAAATTTTAAATGGCTTTGAATTGACATAGTGCCTAAACCAGTTTCATTACTGACGTAGCAGTGTAATCCAGCATCTGTTCTACTTCTAAATTTCCGAAAACTGAAAGGTAAAAGCGCGAATGCTGGCCAATGCTCTTGCATCAAATAGGCTCGTGGAAGCCAATTTTACAATGAAAAATTGATGCAGTGACTCGGCCTTGCAGTCTGAAATATTCTTTAGATTATTCCCTGTATGCTTGTTTGGTACAAACATTTTATTGCCAAGAAAAAGGGAGCAGTTGTTTTTGCATCGTAATCAAAGGAAATATTAGGCAGTTGCAAGAGGACGCATAAGTGGTAGTTTAGGATTTATCTTCATAGAATGAGACAAAAATGACAATATTCATTTCCTTTGCATAATTTTTTCCAGCATAAATGTGATGTAGGGCTAAGCTGTAATCAATCAGCGTTTAAGGCAGGGAAATTTTTTTTTAATTTTTTAATTGCTAATAAATATACATGAAAGTTTTTCGGCACACTAAAAATAATGTTATGATCCCTCTCACGGAAGTTCTGTGCAACCATATGTCTACACTTTCCATGTACACAGCATGAACAATTCTTGTTGGTAAAGTGATTTTTTCGCAGTACTTCTCAGTTGGTGTCCGCAAAAAAACAGCTGTGGTTTAGCTCTGGTTAAACCTGGAGTGACGCGATATCTACAGCTGGCCGTGTGGAACTCGCTCAGTGGAAATGCAGTCAGTCTTTCGCCCCTGCGTTTCGCTGGCCGTTCCTTCTCCTTCATCCATGAACGTGGATTCACTCTCCCCCCTCTCCCTCTCTTCCCCTACTCGGTTTCACCAACACCCTCTAAATACTTTCTTCAGGCCTCTCCAGGCCCTCCTTTCCACACGCGCTACGTCACGCCAAGTGTCCGGTCAGGCTGCTCACCAAGCGCGGCTCCGCTCCGCTCGGTTGTCTCCCTCGATGTGCTCGCGCTTGCCCGGGCAAGCACAGACACGAACGCAGTCTTGCAGTGAGCGTCTAGCTGCTGCTTGAGTCTTTCAGCCTGGCGTTGGGTGCATTTCCGTTCGCTCCTCGCACGGCTGTGTCTGTTTCGTGTGGCCGTTTCTTGTGTGGCGTGCGTACCTGTGCTAGCGCACGAATGGGAAACTGATTGCCTGCCGTGTAGCGAGTGCAACTTCGTGAAACATGGGCCGGTGCTGTGTTCCCGGGTGCCGCGGGAACTACCAGAATGGTCCCAAAGTACGTGTTTATTGCTTCCCAAGAGACGAAGTACGAAGAAAAGCCTGGTTGCGAGCCATTCCACGGAAGGATTTCACACCTACAGAGCATTCGAGGGTAAGACTCTGAAATATTGCTTAATAGGCGCTGGTAATTATCTTAGTTGTGAGCTGTCGCTCCCGGAAAGGCATGCTGTCTTTGTAGGCAATGATATCACTTCTTACACTTATGTATGAATTGTCCAGGAAGCATTTAGTTCTGTGGATGTGCATAAGGCTTGTGTAAAAGCTGTGTAAATATGTAAAAGCTGTTCACTATTCAGACTCTTTTTACTTAGTGTTTTAGGCAATGGAGAGTCATGGCGAATGGCCTTGCTTCATTTTCTCGTGCAGGTGTGTGAACTGCACTTCCACGCAGGCGACTTCATTACGACGTTGTCACACCAAGATGAACTGACAGGGAAAATAATAGAGGTGAAGCGTGACAGGCTACAGTTGAAGATTGATGCTGCGCCTTCTGTTTTTCCAAACTGCCCAAAATACTTGTCCTCAACGCCTGGACGGAGTGAATCGCCAGAGACGAAAAAAGCAAGAAGGGAAAACGCTGCTTTGCAGGAGGCTATGAGGAAGTCACTTCAGTCTAATGAGCTTGAACAGAAAAGAAACAAAGTTTCATCTTACGAGGAGTTCAAATCTAAGTTGCCTGGAATCTGCAACACGAAATTCTGGACCGTTTCTGTCGATGAGCAGTGCGTTAGGTTCCTTCTCATCGAGAATGATCCTTCACCTAATGTGAAATGCGCCTTGGTAGTTCTCCCTGATCTGTCACTTTCTGTTTTCTTGAATGGAGTGAAGCTTCTGTCGCTTCCTTCAGGCAGGATTCTGCCAGCTCAAGTATGCGACACCTCCAGCCTGTCCTTGCTGCTAGAAGAACTCGAGATAGGCTTGCATAATATACCTGAGGTGACGAAAGAGTCGAAACATACTAAAGTATTGCAGTTTGTCGGTTCACTGCTTGCAGACCTCATTGAGGACAGTGATACGACGAAAGAACAGTCTTCTTTGCTGAAATTTCTGGTTGAGCAGATAGAGCTTCTCCTCGCGAAACAGCATGTGTATAGCGCAGAGCTGCTGGTATTCGCCAGTATTTTGAATTCAATTTCTCCTCACGCATATCACTTCACAAGAGCTGCATCAAGAATCATTCTGCCCCATCCTTCCACACTGCGCCGTGTTTGCTCAAATTACAAAGCTGACCCTCTTGTGGAGCAAAATCAACCGCACTGTCTCTCCTACATCCGAGAACGAGTCAAATCAATGAAAGACCACGAGAAGACAGTGACCCTGATGATCGATGAGATCCACATAAAACCATACTTCGACTACAAAGGGGGCACAATAGTAGGATCGTCGGTTCATTCAACGGAACCAGCAACAACAGCCCATGTGTTCATGGTACAATCACTCCTTTCTGCAAACAAGGACGTCATTCACATATTACCTGTGAGCAAACTGAGCGCAGAAATTTTGCACGAGCATGCTAAGAACATAATCATTAATGTTGAGAAAATGGGGCTCAAAATTATCGCTGTGATAACGGACAACAATGCTCTGAACCGCAAGATGATGTCGTTATTTGCTACAAGTCCTCAGGTGAGCATTGTCTATCCCCATCCAGCCGATAACGCTCGCCCTCTTTTCTACGTGGTCGATCCTGTGCATCTCTTGAAGTGCATTAGGAACAATTGGATTAACCAGAAAAACCCTGGAACATGCCTCTATTTCCCTGAAATGGACTTGAGTGGAGCAATGCCCGAAGGGCCTCCTCGTATGAAAGCTGCTTCTTTCGCAGCTGTGCGGCAGCTTTATTCTTCAGAGAAGACGTCGCTTGTGAAGGCTGCTTACAGACTGAACGCAAAAGCCGTGAATCCAACCTCAATGGAGCGGCAAAATGTAAAGCTCGCTCTCGACGTCATTAATCAGTTTGTTTCAAATGCCCTCAGGACACATGGTTCCGCGTTCAAGATTCCTCAAGCTGAGTCGACTGCTCTTTTCATTGACGTTATCCTCACATGGTGGCAAATAGTCAATGTTAAGACCCCTTGCAAAGGCCAGAGGCTAAGGGACAGCATGCAAGACCCTGTAAGGTCTGTTGATGACACACAGTTAGCTTTCCTGAGCGGCGTTGTGGACTGGTTGGACGCTTGGGCAAGAATAAACATCACCAGTGGCTCGCTGACGAAAGAGACTCACAGTGCTTTGCGACTGACATGCTATTCTCTGGTAGAACTCTCGCGCTACTGCTTAGAAGAACTTCACTTCAAGTACGTACTGCTGGGCAAATTTCAGACGGATGCGCTAGAAGACCGGTTCGGCCGTTACCGCCAGCTGGCAGGATCACAGTACCACATTTCCGTGCGTCAGCTCTACGAATGTGAGAAGAAGCTTCGTCTTCAAAAACTTTTGACATTTCCACGCGAGGAAACAGAGTTTGAAGACGTAAGTGAGGATCTTGTCCCATGCAACTTTTCTGTGGCTGTCAGCGACGACGATATTACACACGCCCACTCTGACATGGATGCTATTGTCTACATTGCAGGATACGCTGCTCATGCTGCTTTAAAGAAGCTTTCATGTTCTGCTTGCTTCAGCACATTGGTGATTGAAAATCGAGAGATCGAAGCGGAAAATACTGCCATGATAGCTAACCTGTCGAGAGGAGGGCTGAAGTTTCCCCAGCCATGCACAGTTCACATGGTACTGATGACTAAACTAGTTGCAGAGAAGTTGTCTTTTGGAGCAACCGCGGAAGATTTTCTCTCCTGTAGAAATCAACGTGGTGTCGTGATTTCACAGACGATTTCCCTCCTGGACGAACACGACATTGAGACATGTGAAAATGGCCACACTGCACAAACTCTCCTGCGCTTGGTAGTACGCGTTGCAACCAACGTTGTTCTAAACAACTTTTGCAAACTAAGAAATGATGCCATACAAGACAATGCGCAGCAGAAGGCCGCAGCCCGGAAAGCAGCAACGCTTAAGAAGAAGTAAGTTTTATTCCCAAGCAATAAAAATGCTTTGCGCACACTTCATTGCTGGTGTCTCGTCGTTTTTTATTGTAAGGGTCAGATTAGCTGTACAAATACTCAACAGCGCAACATTATTGTGAGTGTCATTATTGCTGTGTGTGAAAGCTTTAAGCAAAACACAATACAGAATAAAACTAACACAATGCGCAGTAGACGGTGTTTTTTTTTCAATGTTCACGAACTTCTACTTTAACAACTAGATATACGCATGTGCGGTCTGTGCGGATGGATTTTACCGCACGGCAGACATCATGTACGTGATAGAACCTAATAATTAGATGATTAATTGAAATTAACTAATCAATTTTTTATTATAATGACCAATAATGCGAAATTGGCGGCCGTATGCTAAATTGTTTATTATAAAAAACTGTATTAGCAGCTCGAACTTTCTTGACAATAAGGTGTTCTGCAATAAAAAAAATATATAAAGCAGATAAAATGATAGCCTAAGGCGCGCACAAACTAGCGAATTTCTTTTCTGCAGCAACGACAAAAATGAAAATGAAGGAATCACTTATAAGGCAGCTACGTACGGCAGTACCCGAATAGTGCAGACGGGCGCGGCGCGCTGAAATCGCGGAGCGCGGGGCCTGCACGGTCCCTTGGCGTGACGTCACGCGGCCGGTGGAGAGGCCTTAGCATTGAGAGGGTGTTGGTTTCACCGGCGCCGGCCGGCGCACCGCGCTGCAACCAGCTGCCACTTATTGCCACGGTGGTCACTGCGCCGCCGCGCTGAAGGCTCGAAATGCTGTTGTAATATAGGCGCGCGGCGGGCACACCAGCTGCGTGCTCTGACGTCACTCCGAGCAAGCGCACAACTGCTGACAAGGCGGGCGGCGTCTGCTCCGCCATCGGCGCAGCGGCGAGGCGCGTGGAGCGCACTTCAGCTGCGGGCTGTAACGTGGCTCCGCGCATGCGCACAGCTGATGCAGCGATGGCGCCACGGCTCACCGCGCAGCCACGCGCACCTCCCGAAGTGGCTGGCGTAGTGTGGCTATCGCTACAAGAAATTTCTTGACAGCAGAGAAGACCAGTAGTAAAATTTCAACATATATTGACTTTTGAACAACCAAATTTTTGGTCATTTCGTGTTATTGAAAGCCGTCTCTGCTCTTGAGTCCTTAGGATGTTATTAGTAGATGCTGGTTATCAGTGTATCGCTTTGATTAGGTTTCAGCATATCCGCAACTTGCAGTTCAACGAAAAATCAAAAGTTTAGCAGCACAACAGCATTTCAACATTAAGAGAACGTTTCAGTGTTTGATTTTATGAATGCTGCATGAAGCACCAAGGACAAAGCAACGAAACTCTGCCCAGTACAAAGCAAACGAGTTTCAATGATTGAGCATGCGGCAATTTAAAAAAAAATCTGAATGCGCCCTGAGTTCAGCTACATATTTATTAGAACAAAATGTAAATGCAACTTAAGAATAAAGGCTTTGCCGAAAAAATATTGGTGAGGGAAAGCTCGGAGAAATATTGAATTGAATGAATTAACGTTTGTAATTATTCGTCAATCCAATTTAGGAGTCTTTTTCCCCGCCGCAGCCGACGTCTAAGAGGTATTCTAATACTTTTGCGTAGAGACCTAAAGTTCTGTTTACACAGGCCGGGTTGCAGTTTCAGACCTTTAATACCTTTTGTCAAGTAGCAAAAAGAACAAATAAAATATTCACCGTTTGGGAGCACACATCTACAGACTGTGATCCTCTTGCTCTGAAATGGAAAGGACAGATAGCGAGTAAAATCAATTTGGAATAAAGACTGCTGTTTTTTTATAAGCACATCTAAACTTTGTCCAGCACAAAATCATGAAAGCAGCACCACGCTGGAGGTTGTCGTATAGTATTGAGATCTGTTCATTCTACATAGAGGCAGCAATGAGGTTTATATCACTACTGCTATACACTGCCAGGCATTAACCATTACCTTTCTGCGTGCTTCTTGTTCGTATAGCTAGAGTCTCGCTCATTTAATCCGCCGAGCGCGCAATAAAATTTTTCTTAATTGAATTATTAGGAAACATGAATCTGAGCAGAAGATCTCACATAGTACGGCTAACGATACGCGAAAAATTGCCTATATTCTGCCCTGGTTTAGCCTATTGGCGGTCGCTTGTTGGATGTAGCATGCGCTACCCTTGCATAGTTTTCATAGCTCTAAATACCTGTTCCCTACATCAGCATTCGTAGGAAAAAGGTGATTCTCTTCAATGGAGGAAAGGTTCTTATCGCTGCTTGGCACAAAAGCATAGGGTACGTAGTCAATACCAAATGTTCAGCTCATATTAGCAAGGTGTTCGCTGTTAAACTCTTGCGCAGTTGTACAGCCTGCACCCAGTCAAGCGTGGTAGCAAAATGAAAGTTTTTTGTGCTAACTTTTAAAATTATGTTCATTCCGATAGTTTCATGCATCATGTTCAGGAAAGCAGAAGAGTATTATTATAAAAAATTTATTGAGGTATAGGTATCTAAACTGCTTGTGTGTATAGTGAATGCTAAAATGAGCTGAATATTAAACCGCTAGAAAGGAAAGCTTCAATGATTCGTGATCTGGGGCTTCTTGATCATGCCTGGCTTTTATGATAGGATTCATTGAACGTTGTGCCCAAGGAATCTCTGCCAGTTCCCTAGGGAGTGGCTCTATGCTTATATTTTTCTTACAGTGTACATATATTTTTCTTACAGTGTACAGCGAAGCCATCCAAAATCTAAATATTTTATCTAGAAGACGCAAGAAAGCACCTGCCTTCGGGAATTTCGAACTCAGTTGAAGCTTAGTGCTGCTGATATCGCACGTATTCTGGATAGCGTCATTGGTCAGGGCCCATTTAAAGCGCACAGAAAAAGTTTCGCCTTGCCGCGATGGTGGATCAGTGGTTTTTGGTGCTTGACTGTTCACCCGAAAAATGCGCGCTCAGTCCGAGCCGTGGGTGTCGCATTTTGATGGATGAGAAATGATAGAGGCGGATGTACTGTGCGGTGGAAGTGCAGGTCAAAAAACCTTAGCTGTACGAAATTATCTGGAGGCCTCCATTACACCGTCCCTCGTAGCCTGAGTCCACATAGCACGTTAAACCTCATAGTCCGGCCAAACTAATTTTGCTCCGAATTCTTTAATGCTAAGCTTCCGCCGCCAGTGTCGGAGGCTTCAAACAATTCCTACTATTGACATTCGTGCATGCAGTATTTGTTGAGCAGATACAGAGCTCAGCCTTCACAAAGCAAGATTGTTTTCTGGACTTTTTTATTAAACTGTGATTGTTTTAAAATGTAAGGCAAGAATTACATAAATTTTCTCAAGCGGTCCGAACGACGGGTCAGTTCTTTTTATTTCATTGGTTAAAGTATAGTTCAAAGGCTCTTAACGCTGCATATACGTCGGCTCTGTGGCTCTGACAGCTTGATTAGGCCAATGACAGCGAGGACGGGCCTGCTGGCACGACATGAGGAAGGCTGTATTTCAGCCTGCCAGAGTTGCTGCAAAGCATTTACATAAGTTGCTCAATACGTTCCGAAATATGTACGTTATTAATAACAGATTAATTGTATTGGGCAGCATCTGGGAAGAAAGAATATGTTCAGCCAAATTTTCTGTTCATGATTTTGTAATCACACGCACTGGTGAGAAATGACGCAAGGGTTTCTTGGGAGAAAGATTTTGCTTATTTAGGACGTCGCACTTAGAAGCTCTCGGTGCAATGAAAACTTTGATCAGAAAAAAAAAGGTAATTGATGGTATGACTCTGAAGACGAGGTCTTACGCCCCTAACCTCCCCACGGGCCACGAAGCGTCGTAGTGGAGGGCTGCAAATTAGACGAGTACGAAATATTTATCCCGCATAGACATTGCATAGCAGGGCGTACTTTTTCCATTCCTGTTGCAATAAAAAGTAAATCATTCAGTTTCATGCCCACATGGACACGCATCGTTAACGCGGATAAAAGATCGATATATTTAGGCCCGTAATATACACTCTTTCTCTTCGCTTAATTAGTTTATATATCGGAAACACCAACAATTCATATAGAAAAGACGGCTTGGATACTTAACATGCTCATACTCACTCATTCCACAGGGCGCCTAGGATCAATAGTAGCAACAATGAAGCAGATTTCATTTCGTATACAAACTGCAGTACGGTCTTGTTCACAGCTGCTTCGAAGTGTTCCCGAGCTACGCTGTTTGTTCTCATTTTATATACTCTATGCCTTGTGAGCGACAGAAACACGATTAAAAATAGTATTGCGCCGAATGTAATGTAAGCAGCGGAGCTTAAGCAGAGACCAGACAAGGAGTCCATTAAGAATTGCCAACTGCAGTTTTTGGTCTCGAAATGTTCCATGCGATGACACTTAGAGGGAAAATATTCAGATGTACCGAATCAATTAAGCAAGCGCATTAATGTCTTCATATTCACTTGTTGCTAGGTGAGAACCACTTGTTGTTTCCCATTAACAATATTTTAAGAAATTAGTTTGATATTTCAAACTTCTTGACGGGCCCGCTGCGTGTGACACCGGCGAAATATAAGGAAAAAAACCCGTACCATAATTTCATTCTCCTACTTTGGCCGAAGTTTGGGAGTAGCACGAACATGGATTATGACACCCTGCGGGGTACAAATCGCAGTATACATAACTAGGAAGTAATTTGAAAGGCACCCACAAAAAAACCCTGTGTGCTGGAGAGCAGAGTAGTGAAGTTAAAACAGGGGCTCGTTATGATATACCTCACAAAATCCAAGTCACTGAAACCAAGAACCGTAGCGGATGTTTTTTTTATTTCAACGCTGTAGCCTGAAAGGCCCCGTTACACAGAAAATCCGCTGTCGGCTGTGTCGGCGTCGGTGTTGTCAGTGATAAATAATGAGGAGAAGCAATCTAGGAAGGCTATCTAGGTCACGTTACCTTGTGACCTCCTCAGAAACTTCCCACAAGATCATGAGCAAACTACAATACCTGGTAGGTGGGAAGATAATTTAATTGTAAATCGCGAGCGGTTGCTCGGGAAGCGCAACTTGGGTCGCACAAGAGCCACCGCTAGCAGCACTTGCTGTCGAAGGGCAGTGGCGTATTCCTTAACAGCTGCTTTATGCTGCAAAAAGTGGTATGAGTACCAAAAACGTCCTATAGATATAAATTTGAGATTGACAAATTCTGCAGATACGGGTATTAAATTGTGAACGCTATCGCGTCATATCCTGAAGAAGCAGACACGGGTATTAAATTGTGAACGCTGTCGCGTCATATCCTGAAGGCGGAGTTTAAGCTTTTTTTTCGTTCAGAAATGGGATATTAGTGGGGTAAATTTTTAAAGAGATAATTGAAAATAAAGCAGTACAGTAACAACCACACGCCGCAGGTGGCATCCAAACTCACGACCATCAAATACCGTGTCCTAGGCCTTACCAACAGTGCTAAAGGGACGGCTGTCCAATCTTCATTTGAAGGTACTTACTTGCATTGTAACAGAACATTGGACGGACGGACGGACGGACGGATGAATGGATGGATGGAATGCTGGATGGAAGAATGAATGGATGGATGAAGGGATGAATTGATGGGTGGATAAATGGATGGATGGATGGATGGATGGATGGATGGATGGATGGATGGATGGATGGATGGATGGATGGATGGATGGATGGATGGATGGATGGATGGATGGATAATTGGATGGATTAATGGATGGATGGATGGATGGATGGATGGATGGATGGATGGATGGATGGATGGATGGATGGATGGATGGATGGATGGATGGATGGATGGATGGGTGTATGGGTGGTTGGGTGAGTGGATGGATGCATTTTAACGGTTTTATTGAAAAACGAAGCACAGTTAAGAGGTGCATAAAATAATTATTACAGAAGGAGGTCCAAAAGTGGAAACTGTCAGGGGGAGCTCCTCTTATTCGTTGTATATATGAAGTACAGTGAAAATATGGCAGATAGCAACAACATAGCGGAAAACAGGATGCATGGATGGATGGATGGATGGATGGATGGATGGATGGATGGATGGATGGATGGATGGATGGATGGACGGACGGACGGACGGACGGACGGACGGACGGACGGACGGACGGACGGACGGACGGACGGACGGACGGACGGACGGACGAACGAACGGACGGAAGGAATGAAGGACGGAGGGATGGACGGAAGGATGGATGGATAGATGGAAGGATTGGTAGATGGATGAATGGATAGATGGATGAATGGGTAGGTGGGTGGATGGATGGATGGATTTGAACGGTTTTATTGCAAAAAAACCACAGGTAAGAGATACAAAAATAATTACAGAAGGCGGTCCCAAAGTGGATACTGTCAGGGGGACCTCCTGATGTTAATTTGATATATGAAGTAAAGTGGACCTATGGCAGATAGCAACTACATAGTGGAAAACAGGATGGGTGCATGGATGGTGGATGGATGGATGGATGGATGGATGGATGTATGGATGGATGGATGGATGGATGGATGGATGGATGGATGGATGGATGGATGGATGGATTGATGGATGGATGGATGGATGGGCGGGTGGTTGGGTGGGTGGGTGGATGAATGGATGGATTTGAACAGTTTTATTGAAAAAAGAAGAACACGTACGAGGTACATAAAGTAATTATTACTGAAGGAGGTCCCAAAGTAGGAACTGTAAGGACGAGCTCCTCTCATTCATTGTATGTATGAAGTAAAGCGAACATATGGCAGATAGCAACTAATTAGTGGAAAACAGGATGGATAGTGGGATGGATGGATGGATGGATGGATGGATGGATGGATGGATGGATGGATGGATGGATGGATGGATGGATGGATGGATGGATGGATGGACGGACGGACGGACGGACGGACGGACGGACGGACGGACAGACAGACAGACGGACGGAGGGATGGATGAGTGGATGGTTTGGTAGGTGGGTGGATAGATTAATGGAGGGATTTGAACGGTTTTGTTGAAAAAAGAAACACAGGTAAGAGGTACATAAATGAGTACAGAAGGCGGTACCAAAGTGGAAGCTGTCAGCGGGATCTCTTGTTATAAATTGTATATATGAAGTAAAGTGGACATATGGCAGATAGCAACTACATAGTGGAAAACAGGATGGATGGCAAAATGGATGGATGGATGAATGGATGTATGGACGGACGGAAGAATCGATGGAAGGGTGGATGGATGGATGGATGGATGGATGGATGGATGGATGGATGGATGGATGGATGGATGGATGGATGGATGGATGGATGGATGGATGGATGGATGGATGGATGGGTGGATGGGTGGGTGGATGGGTGGGTGGGTGGGTGGATGAATGGATGGATTTGAACAGTTTTATTGAAAAAAGAAGAACACGTAAGAGGTACATAAAGTAATTATTACTGAAGGAGGTCCCAAAGTAGGAACTGAAGGGAGGAGCTCCTCTCATTCATTGTATATATGAAGTAAAGTGAACATATGGCAGATAGCAACTAATTAGTGGAAAACAGGATGGATGGATGGATGGATGGATGGATGGATGGATGGATGGATGGATGGATGGATGGATGACTGGCTGGATGGATGGATGGATGGATGGATGGATGGATGGATGGATGGATGGATGGATGGATGGATGGATCAATGAATGGATGGATGGATGGATCATAGTAGCGTCCCCTTCGAAACGTGGTGATGGCAGTTGCCACCATATTCGGATTTTTCTTTATTTTTGTTTAACTGTGCTGTATATTGTTATCCAAATTCGCCAATTTTAAAATACAATTTCCTACACTCCTAACCGTAGGTCACCTCTCTGGTTTTGAGTCAGCAATCTACTAAACAATTTTTGCAAACGGTCACCACATAATTATTTACATGACCAACGAATGGGGCTTCTGGAAGAGTGACTATTCCTGCATCGACATCAGGATGGATACCATCACATTTCAGTGCGAGGGGTTCAATTATTCCTTGAGATTATCCACAGATAGCACATGTATGATAATCTTCGTTAAATTTAAGTGTGTTCTCCTACACCACTTTCGTCACTAGCGGCTTATGTAGTAAGACCTGTAGAGCCTCGAGTGCCACGTAGTAACCTGGTCGAACAGTGGGAATGGAACCTGTGCGGCAACCATCTAACGCTATCTAGGTCATGAAGACTGCCAGAATCAAGGCCCTTGAAAGCTATTGAGCACACAAAGAAGGAAAAATCGAGCCTCGTTGTAACATAGAATGACGAAAGGCAAAAGTCACAGAAACCAAGGAGCAAAGGGGATGTTTAATTTTATTTTTTTATCGTGGGTCTCCTTCAATGGGAGACTAGTATAGGTAATTATTTTTTGGTTTTTAGACTTGTGTTTCGTCGTCTGCGCTGGAGCGTGCCATAAATCACGTAGATTGGCGTTGACTGCAATTTCAGGGGTGCATCGCAAAACAGTTAGACACTAGGTAAATTTGCAGAGTGGATGTTTTCAACAAGGTTGGAACCTAACATTGTACATCATTTGAAATGACCAGCGCGGAAACAGATGGAGACTCGAGAAGAAAACACGCTGGCGACTGGACGGGCGCTGACTAACAATTCTTTATTTTGTAGGAAAACCCAGAACAATATATGCCAAAATACCACGTGACAGTCAGGGGGCCAAAGATTACAACCTAATCCACAGTCATCAAGGGGCGGCCAACACATGTATGGACCAGAAGGAAAAAAAACGAAAAAGGGGCTGGAACTTTCTGAACTGAACATATCAAAAAGCACTTTAACCAGCAAAGAATCAAGGAAAGCACACGTGCCAAACAACATCGTGGCCAAAGGGCGATGTCAAGAACACTCTACCATGAACAACGAGCGAGCCTAAAAGGGCCCAAGCAGGCGAAGCAAAAGCAGAGTCAGAAATCTAAAATCAGATAAAACGTCATACAACCCTACGGATGCCACAAACAACTAAAAACAAACGAATACAACCTAAAATGGAGCAAAAAAAACTTGTCAACGCCAAGAATCTAAGAGGTAAAAACAGTCTACATGTAAAACGCAATTTGGACGACTACCACTTATGAGCCGCACTAAAAATCTCAGGAGAAGAATGCGCACCGGCTAACATAAAACTTCAGCAACAAACGGGAAGTGGCAGGCGAACATGCAAAATCAGGAATCTTTAGGCATGGTCAAGAAAACGCATTTCTCTCTCGTGCAGTGAAATGGAGGGCGTGCTTACGCACCTGTCCCCTGCCTTAGCAATACAGTAGGCCTCAACGGCCTCCCTTCCTGTTTTGTTTTTTGATGTTGATAAGAACCTTGTATCCTCTAATATAGGTTTACACTTATGGCCAGGCTGGTTGCAGTGGTCTTCTAGATTACCTCCAGACCCTCTATCTACGTTGAGGAAGTGCTCCCTGGCCCTGACATTAAAGCATTTTCCCGTCTGGCCTATGTACGCACTACCGCACGTTAGGGGTATCTGATAGACCACCCCAGTCCGGCAGTGTTTGTACCGTTGCCAGTGTCTCGTAGTGCAGGTCACCTGTCTTGCCTTGTTCAAGACGCATATCTTCGAAAGCTTCCACGGTGCGGAAAAGACGACCTGGAAGTTGTACCGTCGTGCGATCGTTTTTACGTTGTGGGACATCTTGCGAAGGTACGGTACGATTGCAACGCGTTTCTTCTCTCGCTCCTTCCTAACCTGCCTCCCCTCCTTTACTTTTTAAGCGTAGCCTCACATATATTAGCTAATAATGAAGGCGTGTGCCCGGCAGAGTACAGGTGCTACACCTGGTTCTCAATGCTTGATTTTGCCGTATGCACACAGCTCTTGGCTAACGGCGCCTGAAGTGCGCTTGTTACTATCATTCTTTTTACTAGATTAGAGTGCGCGCTGTATAATGGTAGCACTCTTTCTAGACCTTACGTTGTAATACCATCAAACATGGTCGTCCTTAAAAAGAAGCAACACAGCTAAAAACTGGATGCAGTTATTCACAGGCAATTCAATGGTGATATTCAGACCACCTGACAAGTTTTTGAACAGTTCGGGGATACCATTAGCAGCCTCCGGCAAATGGTCAATGGCAGCTGTGTCCATGACTACAAGGTAGCGATCTACATATCTATAAACTTTCACGACTTTTACAAGATTCCTGATTTTGCATCTTCGCCTGTCACTTCCCGTTTGCTCATGTAGTTTCCGTATTTTAGCCGGTGCACATTCTTCTCACGTTTTTGGTGCGGCTCATAAGTGGTAATCGTCCAAATTGTGTTTTTTTTTTTCATGTAGACTGTTTTTACCTCTTACCTTCTTGACGTTGAAAAGTTTTTTTTGGTCCATTTTAGGAAGTATTAATTTGTTTTTAGTTCTTTGTGGCATGCGTAGGGTATGAAGACGTTTTATCTGATTTTAGATTTCTGACTGCTTTTGCTTCGTTTGCATGGGCCCTTTTGGGCTCGCTCGTTGTTGCTGTTAAAGTGTTCTTGACACCGCCCTTTGGCCAGGATGTTGTGTGGCACGTGTGTTCTCCATGGTCTTTTGCTGGTTAAAATGCTTTTTGATATGTTCACTTCATAAAGTTTCAGCCACTTTTTCGTTTTCTTTTTGGATTTTTTCCAACGGTTCATACATGTGTTGGCCGCCCCTTGATGACCGTGGCTTAGGTTGTAATCTTTGGCCCCCTGACTGTCACGTGGTATTTTCGCATATATTGTGCTGGTTTTTTTTCGAAAATAAAGAGTTTTTAGTCAGCGCCTATCCTGTCGTCAGTGATTTTTTCTTCTCGTGTCCCCGTCCGTTTCCGCGCTGGTCATTTCGAATCATGTCCAACCGACTCGCCCTAACGGCAATTTTGATCTAACTTTGTAACTTCCAAAACGAGTCACTCTTGAAAAATTGGTAGGCAACTAATTCAAGTAATAGTAACCTCTCTTCCCCAACGACTCGTCTGGTGATAAGTGTGTAGTTTTTTAATGTATAAAGTTATTTCACAAGTGCGGTAGACTTTGGTATGCAAGAAATCATAACTACACAGCTAATGTACTGTTTCTCGAAAAACAGCAGCTATTGATGACGACTTGTCGTCCGAAGCAGAAAACGCTACGTTGTCTGCTCTTACCCAGAGAGCTCAATGTATTGAACGAAATCAGGGTTAATAAGGTCAATAAAAGGCCAGTTCTTCATGTTGAACGCATTTACGATATTCGGAATTCTTCGTAGATTTCACACTGATGGCTTTAGATTTTTGCAATTCATGCAGGTAAAAGTTCATGACAGTACAATTCAAGTTCACGACGGTTGCCTCCCTTCGTGGTGAAAGTGTTGTCAAGCGGATAGAGTGAAATATAACAGTGTTTGGCTGGAAGGTCAAACTCCAAATTCAGGGACAACATTACCCGCACAACGTACAAAATATTCTCAACTGCCTCGTTTAGCCTCTAAAACTGCTGGGCATAGCTGTGCACATTCGGAATTTGTGCCGGGTCTTTGATGCTAGTGTTATTAGGGCGTCTGCGCTCAGTTACACACGAAGGACTGTTACGGCTCCGGTGTGAGCTTTAATTGCATACGGCATAACGTTCCATCCAGAAACCCTGGACGCCTAGCGTTCACACACGCCCTTCCATAAGCTCATCCAGTTTCTACTGTGAATATCACCGCGAGCTGCCTGCCGAGGCTGCGCTAACTCTATGATGCAATAGACTGCCGCCCAAACAATTATTACGCAGAGCGTTCCAGAACTCACGCGCCTGTCCTAACTGCAAGGCAAGGCGTATTTTTCCCATGGACGCGCATGAAAGTAGCCCCAAATGTGGCGGCGCTCGCTTAATGGGGAAAAAAAATTAGCGGTTTCTCACTGAAGAAAATTGCGGAGTAACGGCTTCCCGTCTCGGTGGGCACCTCCGCCTCATCGTAAGAAAAATAGGAAGCTGAAAATGAAAGAAGAGACAGAGAGAAATAAGTGCCGCAGAGAAGCACCATAGGCAAGCCGTTGTGGAGCATAAAATTGTGCTCTACACACTGCCCTTTAGCCACTTTCTTTTTCGAAGACAGCGAAGTGGTGTCAACATATAGAATTACGCCCTTGTGTCCTTCATGTGTTTGTTGCTGAGGGTCTGCCCTTGTTGGTTCACTAAAATTCCTGAGCACCTTTGCCACTGTGAGAAAAAGTAGCAGCACGGACATTCCCAGTCTCTGTAGGAACCTGGCTGTTGAGTCCCTTCCTGTGAGCTCAATACAAAAAGTAATTTGAGCGGTAAATGGAGTTTAGCGCCCCGAAGCTGCATGAAGGCTTTCTGTCATGGTGCAGCGGAGGGCTTTGCTTTAGTTTGGAAAAACTCTTGTTTTGCATATCGGCTGTGCGATCCAGCTGGGACGGCTGCAGGTTAGCTTAGTCTACTTGCGGTTGTTTATCGTGCAAAATGACTTGCCCAGTACACGAGTGTTCTTGTATTTCACAGCCATCATAACTGAGCTGCATGAACCAGGATTTCGTCTCGCAACCTTGGGTTCAGTGGCCAACAGCAACGAGCTGATGCCGCGGGTAAACTGGGAAACGTACGTGAGCCAAATCGAGAAAAAAGAGGCTTTTAATCCTTGAAACGGCTCTCTAGTGTACGCATGGTTAGCATACTCAGGGTTAAGTACAACGATATAGACTTCTGGTATGCAACAACACTGTTGCTTTCGCCGATGTCCTGAAAGGTCTCTCATGTAGTTCATTTAATCTGTGGCCTGGCGCATTTGGGCAAATTATAAGGTGTATATTACACACTGAAAATAGCACTTGTGCCACATTCTTCACATGCAGGCCTTCATTTCACGAACTGCGGTTGTAACACCTGTTTTGAAGAAAAAACATTTTTTGCACAGGCGAGCAAAAAACCTTAGAAATATTTTAGCAATTATAGAAAAAAAGGGGACATACTCATATCCAAGATTTTTAATCGCTTCTCTTTTGACATCTCTGTGGACAAACGAACTGTGCCACCTAGTCAAAACGATATCAAATTTGTGAACCTTCTGTATCATTTCGCTTTGCATGATATTAACGGCTTTCTTTCTGAAGACGTGGTTAGCAATCACTTATTCCCTGCCGAAAAAAAAAGATGAACATATATTTAACAGTGCGCGAAAGAGGATGTCCGCTCCTTCACTTACAATGGTCCCCAGTAATGAATGCACCGAAGTATCAAAAACACCAACAAAACATGGCACTGACAAAAAAATTAACCAACCGTTTAAGAATTTTATTCTCCTGACATGATGCGGTCAAAGCAGTGGAACTGGCAGTACACTACTAAAAAGATATTCTTTAAGAAAACGCAATAAAAAGAGAGGTAGAGAGCTAAACCATTTTTAGGGGAAATATCACGCAGAGAGTATACTCTCACAACATTGGAAGATCAATTGTTAATGTGTGCGGGAAGACGGGACATTCGCAAGACACACAACACCGTCTTTGGATCTCAACTGATGTTTATTCAGAGAAATTGACCTTATAAGGTTTCATTTCCACAAAGAACTCAACACCAAACGTAAAAGCCAAAAAATAACAATACTTCTCCTCATACAAAACAGTGAAAAACATATCCCTGAGGTGCAACCACACAAGAAGTTAGTTTGATCCTAAACATTTGACCAACACTGTTTCCACTTCGAGTTATTGATCAATTCGCTCTCGCCCTACCAAAAACTTGCCGTCCCGGATTGCCCAATTGGTAGAGTGACTGCTCCGGTGAAGCGGCGGTCCGTGGCTCGAACCCGGACCAGGACGTATTTTTCTTTAACTACGTAGTTTGTGAGAAAGCTGTAAAGCTTTCCGTTGTAGCCATATGGCTTCGCTTGGGCGGGTGCTAGTGAGTAATTACTCCGTTATTACAAGTTGTTTGTTAGATTGCTAGATGATAATATTTAGGAAGAAAGATTATTGTTAGTAAAGTAGATCAAAGTTTCTTTCGCGTATAGTTGCACCACGTTGATGTGTGTTTTTGACCGCCGCGTATGACGAGTCGTATCGTTTTTCTTGTATTTTGTTCTTTTACGTTTGCTTCATGTGTTTTTTTTTTGGAAAGGAAAATCTATAAGGACAGTTTCTCCGAATAAAACTCAGTTACGAGGCAGCGCCTGTGTTTCGCGCCTTTTTTCACGTGTCCTTTCTTTCCGCACTGCTTAACAATTAATCTTTACCAACGCGGCCAAATCGCAGCCTTAAGTAATATGGAAAGATTGTCCAAATTATATTATCACAATTAAGTAATCCAAAATTCAAACTAATATTGCCTTTCTCTATGTACACAGCCTGATCAGCCAACTACTATCTTATCTCGACAGAATATCTACAAAAATTGGATATATACGTATAAAAACAGTGTGCATATTGTTTAACACCAACTTTTTGAGCGACACTAGACTAAGCGGTCTGATAGCCATGTGAAAATAAAACAATGTTAAAGCACTTGTAACAAAGATTTGCCACACAGGAGCTACTAAATTGGTCTAAATTTACTTCAAGCCATCACCGTTATATAAGTTATCACTTATGAAGCGCACTATCTAGGATCACAACCATTAGCAAGTATCTACGCGCAGTATTGAGAGGCGGGTTACATTCAAGGAAAACTAACACTAAGGCAACAGCAAAGAGTACCACACAAACAGGTGGCTATAAAAAGAGTGCACTAAAACACAGAACTAAATTTAATAGCAGGCCGTCACTGTTGCTCTCCTTTTCCAGTGTCTAAAGTTTCCTGTCACAGTCACATGACTGCTGGAGACTGCAACACGTAACAGTTCTGGCTTGCTCTAGAGCTTGTCATGCACCATTACAAAATTACCCTTATAATTTTCCTGCACTATTAGCATGAGATAATATTTTGGGGCATATTGTTACAGAGAAGCGCAAAGGTAGGTGTTTATTGTCCAACTCTAATTTTGATAACCTGCTTCCACTCAGCAGAAGGGCCAGCCTCATTATGTGAACAATGCTTCAGAGCGCACATTTTAAGTCGCTTCTGCCTTCTTTTCAATCCTAAGTGCTAGTGCAGGGTGCGCAGGATATTAGGTTCATGAAGTCTGGAGGCTGTTTAGCATCCAGGAGATTTTCTGTGTGTAGAAGCATGCCGGAAGAAGGTCACTGTAAAATGTTTTATAAGGTCATCTCACTCACAGATATCAGTTAATTATTTGACCATGCAAGTAAAGCAGCAGCACAAAGAAATATCCCCAAAAACTAGCTCTCATCAATCCACCGGAGCGAAAGCGACGTGTAACATCTGCATAATCGTAATGTACAATGCTCGAGCAGCGCATTACCTTGCGAACAAGGGGAACCCTTACTGCGTCTGCTAGATTGTAGAGAAAACGATTGCACAGAAGTGAAGCAGCATACACCAACAATCCAAGTCATAATGATTGCTTAACTGGAAGGCTAATGTCTAATATCCTTTTTTATTATTGTCGTGCACTGCTTGACAGCTCTACAAATTGGGTACAGTGTTTTGGTGAAGAAGCGTAACAGACGTGCAGGAACATTGACACCTACTTATGTGCACTGTTACATGAATGGAAGGCCATGATCAAATAATATTCTTGTTTCTAAAATTTTCTTGACAAAATTAGTAAAGATGGAGCTTGAGTGTATAATGATACAGCTAAATTACAGGTCTAGAGACACCTATTTTTTACTTGTTGCTCTTATAGTTCGAAAAAAGCGATAGACACCAGTTTGCAGCGACCAGTGCCTTGTATTACTGTGTTGCCGCTAAAATATTTACAATTGAATTTCTTCTTGATAAAAAACAATTATAATATTGTTACAGGCTCTAGTTACAAATAATATTTACAAGGCAGGTCGAGAGGAGCCTGGTGCGCCAGCGGCAGGATCCTTGACTTCCTCTTCTACTTCCAGCCGCCGCACGTCTTCTTTATTCCTCAGAGCCCATGCGCAGCACGTGACATTTCCCCGTTCGCAGACGAAGCCCTCTGGGCCAGTCAATCAATCGGGGTCCCGAGAGTGGAATGGCTTCAGCCGTGCGACATGCACGACCTGGGTTGTCCTTGAGCGGCGTCCTTGCGTTGATTGGGGAGAGATGACATAGTTGAGGTCACTGAGGCGAGCAACAACGATGAACGGGCCTGTGTAGTGGGATAGCAGCTTTTCTGATAAGCCACGCTTGCGTAGGGGCGTCCACAACCATACAACGTCACCGGGGAGGTAGGAGACATCCTTGCGCCGGCGGTCATAACGCTGCTTAGAGCGATGCTGTGATGCCAAGGTGCGTATCCGGGCAATCCGACGGGCTTCTTCAGCGCGACATAAAGTGTTGGCAATAGAAGGCTCGGTGTCGAGAGAGAAAGGTAAGATGCTGTCGAGGGAGCTTCGAGGCGGACGGGCATAAAGAAGGAAGAATGGGCAGTAACCAGTTATTTCATGCCTCGACGTGTTATAGGCGTATGTAATGAAGGGAAGCACGTCGTCCCAGTTCTTATGGCGGGAATCGACATACATGACCAGCATGGTCGTGAGTGTCCGATTGGTACGTTCAACCAGTCCATTAGTCTGGGGGTGGTACGGCGTCGAGTGGCGAAAATGGCATGAACTGAGACGCAGAAGCTCTTCCACAACGTCTGCCGTAAACTGGCGACCGCGGTCACTGATAACAACTCGAGGAGGTCCATGCCGGAGGATGACAGCACGAAGAAGGAAGAGCGAGACCTCAGCAGCGGTGGCGCAAGGTAGGGCGGCGGTCTCACAGTAACGGGTGTGGTGATCAACGCACACTATAATCCAGCGGTTACTGTTGGACGAGCGGGGAAACGGACCGAGCAGATCGAGTCCAACTTGTTCATATGGCGTGCTTGGAGGTGGCAAAGGATGCAGGCGTCCAGGCGGAGAAGTCGTGGGAAGCTTGAACCGCTGACACTGCACGCAGGTGGCCCACGTAGCGCTGAACCATGTGACGCATTTTTGGCCAGTAAAAACGTTCTTTGATGCGGTTAAGGGTCCTGGCAAACCCCAAGTGCCCAGCTGTGACGTCATCGTGCATTGCCTGCAGAACAGAGGAGTACAGACCCAAGCAGCACAGGTCATCGGCCCAATATTGCGCCAGGATGGTCCCATCCTGGCCCTTTGTAGGGCCGCCTTTGCCAATACGGTTCCAATGTTGGGCCAATCACTTGTGCTGCTTGGGGAGTAGCCGGAACGACGAGGAGAAAGCGCGCACCTCCAGGCGAGTAATTCGTTCTGTAGAGTAAACCGTCGCGAACGCAGAAAGGGCTTGCGGATGTCGGGTCACGGGCTTCGGCAAAAAGCGGCGCCAAGTGCTGATCCTTGCGTTGTTCCATCTGGAAAGTGCCAAGATCTGGAAACTCTTGGGAAACGGCAGCGAGATAGTCATCGAAGTTTTCATCATCGGAAGTAGTAACCGGAGCGGCAGCCGCGAGAGGCAATCTGCGTCGGCGTGTTGGCGGCCACTTTTTGTAAGACACTTTGAAGTTAAACTCTTGGAGGCGTAACGCCCAGCGGGCCAACCGACCGCAGGGGTCGCGTAGATTGACCAGCCAGCACAGAGAGTGATGGTCTGTGACGACTGTAAAAGCACGTCCATAAAGGTACGAACGAAACCGTTGTACGCCGAAAACAACGGCGAGACACTCTTGCTCTGTTACAGTGTAATTGCGTTCCGACTTGCTGAGGGTGCGACTTGCATAAGCGACAACGTGTTGATTGCCCTCATGGCGTTGGATAAGCACAGCACCCACGCCGATGCCGCTGGCGTCAGTGTGGAGTTCAGTCGGTGCTGTCGGGCAGAAATGACGCAATATTGGCCGCGAGGTGAGGAGAAACTTGAGCTGCCGAAACGCGGAGTCGCATTCGGGAGTCCAGTGGAAAGGGGTGTCTTTCTGCAGGAGACTTGTAAGCGGTTAGGCCAAATCAGAAAACTTGGGAACGAAACGCCGAAAATATGAGCAAAGTCCTAGGAAACTCCTGAGCTCTTTCACTGATTTGGGTTCTTTGACACTGCTTACAGCTTCAACCTTCTGCGGGTCGGGTCTGAGGCCATCCTTGTCAACGAGATGACCAAGCACAGTAATTTGGCGTTCACCGAAGCGACACTTCTTCGAGTTCAGCACGAGGCCCGCTCTCTCTATGCAGTCTAGGACAATGGCTAAGCGGCTGTTATGTTCGGCGAAGGTCCTACCAAAAATAACAACATCGTCCAAATAACACATGCAAACATGCAAACCCGCACCTCCACCACACTGTTACAGGTTCTATTTACAAATAATATTTACAAGGCAGGTCGAGAGGAGCCTGGTGGGCCGGCGGCAGGATCCTTGACTTCCTCTTCTACTTCCAGCCGCCGCACGTCTTCTTTATTCCTCAGAGCCCATGCGCAGCACGTGACAATATATCAAAAAAACCAAAGAAAGCAAAAATATGCATGTTCAAAATCAAGAATTTCAAGGCGTGGTGTTTGATATATATTCTTTTATGTGCATTTTGAGTAAGGCGCCTCTGCCCTGGTATATGCACGCCTGAGATTCTGCCGCCCCTGCTACACTTGCTTTCTCTTGGAATTCACTCCGTTACGCTCCGTGTGTGCCTACTGAACCTTCGACATTTACTTAATAATACTTATTTACTTATTAATAGCCTATTATTAAGTAAATGTCGAAGGTTCAGTAGGCACACACGGAGCGTAACGGAGTGGATTCCAAGAGAAAGCAAGTGCAGCAGGGGCGGCAGAATCTAGGTGCGCGAATGCGATGAAGAAGTTTATCGCAAAACGGTGACCGCAGTTCGCAAACGACAGGACTAATTGGAGAGACATGGTAGAGGCGTTTACCCTGCAGTGTGCGTAGTCAGGGTGATGATGACGATGATGAAGAATGAGAATGCGAAAGCACTAAAGTACTAAGTCATGCGACGTTGCAGAATACCCATGAGTAATTACTATGAATGTGAGGATTATGGTTCATGGTTTATTTCCGTTTAACATCCCGAAGCGACAAAGCCTATGGGGACACCGTAGTGAAGGGCTTCGGAAATTTGCACTCCCTCGGGTTTTTAACAAGCACTGACATCAGACAGCACACGTGCCTCTACCGTTTCGCCTCCATCGAAATGCGACCGCCGCGGCCGGAATCGAACCCGCGTCTTTCGGGGCAGCAGCCGAGTGCCATAACCACTGAGCCTATGCGGTGGCATTACGACCATGTGGTCTGACTGCATAATGTTTGTACAAACAATATACACCTTGCATACCGATACTTGTAAAGCTCTAAGTCATGCTAAGTTGCGAATGATCCAGATTTAAGTCACGGTTATGACTACAATGCATGACTGTGCGTAATGTTTGTACATCTCTATACGCCTTATATTACGTTACTCGTAAAGCGCTGAGTGATGCTATATTACAGAAACAAAGTGGTCAGCCATGCGTTATCACTGCAACGACGACTCATGAATTCTATTATTCACAGTGCGCTATGTTTCATCATTCATGAGTATACACCTTTGCTTAAATGAGTTGTGACTTCGTACACCAGCGTGCTGCCTCATTCGAAATTCGTGCCGTCAACGGCGGAGGAAGTTGGTGTCATGAACGGCGACCTACGCCGGCAGTCGTGCTAATGGATATATAAAGCTTTCCGGTTATTAGGTACAGTTAAAATTTCGTACACCTTTCTGATAGGATGCCCCTGCGTTAAGATATCCATGAGGAAGTCTGGTAATATTGCACTAGATTGTCCCAATGTAGGTATCTAGGATGGGCAGGAGGTAGTCAATAGTATAGCAGTATCTCCTTCTACAAACAACAAAATATAACTTGAAAAATTCGACTGCGGCACTGAAATATGAAGGAGATTTTATGGTGCCGGCCCATCCGAAATTGAGCAGGACTTGCAGGTGCAGGTAAGGTGAGATGTAACGACTATAATATAGATGCTGGGTCGATATACTCCAGATTTCGTTCACCGGCGGAATAATCTACTATCAAAGAGAAACATGAAACAGTTTGTTTCAATGGAAACAGCTCTAATACAAAATATCAGCATCAAGGAGAGATATTTAAAATTTCCGCTCAGCTTTATCACCAACCATCGTAATCCTTAGGGATCCCAACGTGAACCAATTGCTATTTAATACATAATACTATAAATGTCAAGATGCCACGGAATCAGAAGCGTTCGTTTAGGAAGTGACAAAAACAATCAGATTAACTTTGTAATGCGGCTTGAAGATGGTACGAACCAGGTGACAAATCCGTCTGGATGAGTGCGATGGTTTTATTGTCTTAAATAAAACATGTATGCTGAGAAATCGACACTGCGGGTCCACAGCAAATAAGGTCCTCCGCAGGGAAATGTATAAGGCCACAAAACACAAAGAGAGTAAAGCTCCAGGAGGCGATCTCTCGCGTTATTCATCGCGTGTAGAAGTGAATTAGATTGGGCAGTGGAAATTAGGTGTCAGTGATAATAACTGGTTATCCGCCAATTTTTCGTTGACATTACGTTGTAAAGTAGCTTAACGTATGATCTGCAAAGCGATATTGAGCATATAGACAGGTAAATCAAAATAGCGTCTTAAAATATTTCGAGCAAAAGTGGAATGTTCAACAGACATGGAAGCGAAAAAAAGTTTACGATACGCAGGGAACCATTGAAAATGACAAGAGAATGTATCTACTGGACTATATGTTGTACAATTTTAGTAAGGCGCTTGTGTTATGAGATATCCATGTCTGAAATTTCAGCCCAGTAGGTCTAATTACGCATGCGAGGCTGCTGCTCCTCGTGTGACGTAGCTTTTTTGTATGACGTTCTGTCTGACAACAAAGTCGAGGGAAAGGCGGCGGTGATTAATTTTTGCTCACTGCGAGCTGTCCTCTATTGCTGGGCTCGAATACATGTGATATCTAATGTGGCGCCATGTCTTATTACCCATTCTAATAGCAGTCGCTTAAAGAAACATAGCTCGGCTCACCTCGCACGCCTCAGTCATTCTTCGGTTTCGCTTCCCAAGAACGAAAAGTAATCACCGCCGCCGGTCATTACAGATTCTTGTCAGACGTAGACCCACACGTAAGAGCTGCACCACATCAGGAAGGAGATGCATGCTGAGTGCTTGGCTCTCTCATGCGTGATTAGATAGATTGGGCTAAAATTCAGGCGTCCATATACCAGGGCAGAGGCGCCTTACTCAAAATGCACATAAAAGAATATATATCAAACACCACGCCTTGAAATACTTGATTTCGAACATGCATATTTTTGCTTTCTTTAGTGTTTTTGATATATTATAATTGTTTTTTATCAAGAAGAAATTCAATTGTAAATATTTTAGCGGCAACACAGTAATACAAGGCACTGGTCGCTGCAAACTGGTGTCTATAGCTTTTTTCAAACTGTAAGAGCAACAAGGAAAAAATAGGTGTCTCTAGACCTCTAATTTAGCTGTATCATTATACACTCAAGCTCCATCTTTTCTAATTTTGTCAAAAAAATTTTAGAAACAAGAATATTATTTGATCATGGCCTTTCATTCATGTAACAGTGCACATAAGTAGGTGTCAATGTTCCTGCACGTCTGTTACGCTTCTTCACCAAAACACTGTACCTAATTTGTAGAGCTGTCAAGCAGTGCACGACAATAATAAATAATAATAACAATAATAATAATAATAATAATAATAATAATTGGTTTTTTGGGGAAAGGAACTGGCGCAGTATCTGTCTCATATATTGTTGGACACCTGAACCGCGCCGTAAGGGAAGGGATAAGTGAGGGAGTGAAAGAGGAAAGGAAGAAGCAGGTTCCGTAGTGGAGGGCTCCGGAATAATTTCGACCACCTGGGGATCTTTAACGTGCACTGACATCGCACAGCACACGGGCGCCTTAGCGTTTTTCCTCCATAAAAACGCGCAATAATAAAAAATGATATTAGACATTACCCTTCCAGTGAAGGAATCATTACGACTTGGATTGCTGGTGTATGCTGCTTCACTTCTGTGCAATCGTTTTCTCTACAATCTAGCAGACGCAGTAAGGGTTCCCCTTGTTCGCAAGGTAATGCGCTGCTCGAGCATTGTACATTTGGAATATGCAGATGTTACGCGTCGCTTTCGCTCCGGTGGATTGATGAGAGCTAGTTTTGGGGGATATTTCTTTGTGCTGCTGCTTTACTTGCATGGTCAAATAATTAACTGATATCTGTGAGTGAGATGACCTTATAAAACATTTTACAGTGACCTTCTTCCGGCATGCTGCTACACACAGAAAATCTCCTGGATGCTAAACAGCCTCCAGACTGCTTGAACCTAAAATTCTGCGCACCCTGCACCAGCACTTAGGATTGGCAAAGAAGGCAGAAGCGACTTAAAATGTGCGCTCTGAAGCATTGTTCACATAATGAGGCTGGCCCTTCTGCTGAGTGGAAGCAGGTTATCAAAATTAGAGTTGGACAATAAAGACCTACCTTTGCGCTTCTCTGTAACAATAGGCCCCAAAATATTATCTCATGTTAATAGTGCAGGAAAATTATAAGGGTATTTTTGTAATGGTGCATGACAAGCTCTAGAGCAAGCCAGAACTGTTACGTGTTGCAGTCTCCAGCAGTCATGTGACTGTGAAAGGAACCTTTATACACTGGACAAGGAGAGCAACAGTGACGGCCTGCTATTAAATTTAGTTCTGTGTTTTAGTGCACTCTTTTTATAGCCACCTGTTTGTGTGGTACTCTTTGCTGTTGCCTTAGTGTTAGTTTTCCTTGAATGTAACCCGCCTCTCAATACTGCGCGTATATACTTGCTAATGGTTGTGATCCTAGATAGTGTGCTTCATGAGTGATAACTTATATAACGGTGATGGCTTGAAGTAAATTTAGACCAATTTAGTAGCTCCTGTGTGGCAAATCTTTGTTACAAGTGCTTTAACATTGTTTTATTTTCACATGGCTATCTGACCGCTTAGTCTAGTGTCGCTCAAAAAGTTGGTGTTAAACAATATGCACACTGTTTTTATACGTATATATCCAATTTTTGTAGATATTCTGTCGAGATAAGATAGTAGTTGGCTGATTAGGCTGTGTACATAGAGAAAGCCAATATTATTTTCAATTTTGGATTACTTAACTGTGATAATATAATTTGGACAATCTTTCCATATTACTTAAGGCTGCGATTTGGCCGCGTTGGTAAAGATTAATTGTTAAGCAGTTCGGAAAGAAAGGACACGTGAAAAAAAGGCGCGAAACACAGGCGCTGCCTCGTAACTGAGTTTTATTCGGAGAAACTGTCCTTATAGATTTTCCTTTCCAAAAAAAAAACACATGAAGCAAACGTAAAAGAACAAAATACAAGAAAAACGATACGACTCGTCATACGCGGCGGTCAAAAACACACATCAACGTGGTGCAACTGCACGCGAAAGAAACTTTGATCTACTTTTCTAACAATAATCTTTCTAAATATTATCACCTAACAATCTAACTAACTTGAAATAACGGAGTAATTAATCACTAGCACCCGCCCAAGCGAAGCCACAAGGCTACAAATGAAAGCTCTACAGCTTTCTCAGAAACTTCGTAGTTAAAGAAAAATACGTCCTTGTCCGGGTTCGAGCCACGGACTGCCGCTTTACCGGAGCAGTCACTCTACCAATTGAGCAAACCGGGACGGCAAGTTTTTGGTAGGGCGAGAGCGAATTGATCATTAACTCGAAGTGAAAACAGTGTTGGTCAAATGTTTAGGGTGAAACTAACTTCTTGTGTGGTTGCACCTCAGGGATATGTTTTTTCACTGTTTTGTATGATGAGAAGTATTGTTATTTTTAGGCTTTTACGTTTGGTGTTGAGTTCTTTGTGGAAATAAAACCTTATAAGGTCAGTTTCTCTGAATACACATCAGTTGAAATCCAAAGACGGTGTTATGTGTCTTGCGAATGTCCCGTCTTCCCGCACACATTAACAATGGATCTTCCAATGTTGTGAGAGTATACTCTCTGCGCGATATTTCCCCTAAAAATGGTTTTGCTCTCTACCTATCTTTTTTATTGCGTTTTCTTAAAAAATATCTTTTTAGTAGTGTACTGCCAGTTCTACTGCTTTGACCGCATCATGTCAGGAGAATAAAATTCTTAAGCAGTTGGTAATTTTTTTGTCAGTGCCATGTTTTGTTGGTGTTTTTGATACTTCGGTGCATTCATTACTGGGGACCATAATACGTGAAGGAGCAGACATCCTCTTTCGCGCACTGTTAAATATATGTTCATCTTTTTTTCGGCAGGGAATAAGTGATTGCTAACCACGTCTTCAGAACGAAAGCCGTTAGTATCATGTAAAGCGAAATGATACAGAAGGTTCACAAATTTGATATCGTTTTGACTAGGTGGCACAGTTCCTTTGTCCACAGAGATGTCAAAAGAGAAGCGATTAAAAATGTGGGATATGAGTATGTCCCCTTTTTTTCTATAATTACTAAAATATTTCTAAGGTTTTTTGCTCGCCTGTGCAAAAAATGTTTTTTCTTCAAAACAGGTGTTACAACCGCAGTTCGTGAAATGAAGGCCTGCATGTGAAGAATGTGGCACAAGTGCTATTTTCAGTGTGTAATATACACCTTATAATTTGCCCAAATGCGCCAGGCCACAGATTAAATGAACTACATGAGAGACCTTTCAGGACATCGGCGAAAGCAACAGTGTTGTTGCATACCAGAAGTCTATATCGTGGTACTTAACCCTGAGTATGCTAACCATGCGTACGCTAGAGAGCAGTGTCAAGGAGTAAAAGCCTCTTTTTTCTCGATTTTTCTCACGTACGTTTTCCAGTTTACCCGCTGCATCAGCTCGTTGCTGTTGGCCACTGAACCCAAGGTTGCGAGACGAAATCCTGGTTCATGCAGCTCAGTTATGATTGCTGTGAAATACAAGAACACTCGTGTACTGGGCAAGTCATTTTGCACGATAAACAACCGCAAGTAGACTAAGCTAACCTGCAGCCGTCCCAGCTGTATCGCACAGCCGATATGCAAAACAAGAGTTTTTCCAAATTAAAGCAAAGCCCTCCGCTGCACCATGACAGAAAGCCTTCATGCAGCTTCGGGGCGCTAAACTCCATTTACCGCTCAAATTACTTTTATCTTGAGCTCACAGGAAGGGACTCAACAGCCAGGTTCCTACAGAGACTGGGAATGTCCGTGCTGCTACTTTTTCTCACAGTGGCAAAGGTGCTCAGGAATTTTAGTGAACCAACAAGGGCAGACCCTCAGCAACAAACACATGAAGGAAACAAGGGCGTAATTCTATATGTTGACACCACTTCGCTGTCTTCGAAAAAGAAAGTGGCTAAAGGGCAGTATGTAGAGCACAATTTTATGCTCCACAACGGCTTGCCTATGGTGCTTCCCTGCGGCACGTATTTCTCTCTGTCTCTTCTTTCATTTTCAGCTTCCTCTTTTTCTTACGATGAGGTGGAGGTGCCCACCGAGACGGAAAGCCGTTACTCCGCAATTTTCTTCAGTGAGAAACCGCTAATTCTTTTTTCCCGTTAATCGAGCGCCGCCACATTTGGGGCTACTTTCATGCGCGTCCATGGGAAAAATACGCCTTGCCTTGCAGTTAGGACAGGCGCGTGAGTTCTGGAACGCTCTGCGTAATAATTGTTTGGGCGGCAGTCTATTGCATCAAAGAGTTAGCGCAGCCTCGGCAGGCAGCTCGCGGTGATATTCACAATAGAAACTGGATGAGCTTATGGAAGGGCGTACGTGAACGGTAGGCGTCCAGGGTTTCTGGATGGAACGTTATGCCGTATGCAATTAAAGCTCACACCGGAGCCGTAACAGTCCTTCGTGTGTAACTGAGCACAGACGCCCTAATAACACTAGAATCAAGGACCCGGCACAAATTCAGAATGTGCAAAGCTATGCCCAGCAGTTTTACAGGCTAAACGAGGCA
Organism: Amblyomma americanum; assembly: GCF_052857255.1. Classification (NCBI taxonomy): domain Eukaryota; kingdom Metazoa; phylum Arthropoda; class Arachnida; order Ixodida; family Ixodidae; genus Amblyomma; species Amblyomma americanum. The sequence continues at coordinate 113,763,233 of NC_135503.1, forward strand.
GCTGAGAATATTTTGTACGTAATGCGGGTAAAGTTGTCCCTGAATTTGGAGTTTGACCTTCCAGCCAAACTCTGTTATATTTCACTCTATCCGCTTGACAACACTTTCACCACGGAGGGAGGCAACCGTCGTGAACTGGAATTGTACTGTCATGAAATTTTACCTGCATGAATTGCAAGAATCTAAAGCCATCAGTGTGAAATCTACGAAGTATTCCGAATATCGTAAATGCGTACAACATGAAGAACTGGCCTTTTATTGACCTTATTAACCCTGATTCCATTCAATACATTGTGCTCTCTGGGTAAGAGCAGACAACATAGCGTTTTCTGCTTCGGACGACAAGTCGTCCTCAATAGCTGCTGTTTTTCGAGATACAGTACATTAGCTGTGTAGTTATGATGTCTTGCATACCAAAGTCTGCCGCACTTGTGAAATAACTTTATACATTAAAAAACCACACACTTATCACCGGACGAGTCGTTGGGGAAGAGAGGTTACTATTACTTGAATTAGTTGCCTACCAATTTTTCAAGAGTGACTCGTTTTGGAAGTTACAATGTTAGATCAAAATTGCCGTTAGGGCGAGTCGGTTGGACATCATCCGAAATGACCAGCGCGGAAACGGACGGGGACACGAGAAGAAAAAATCACTGACGACAGGACAGGCGCTGACTAAAAACTCTTTATTTTCGAAAAAAACCCAGCACAATATATGTGAAAATACCACGTGACACTCAGGGGGCCAAAGATTACAACCTAAGCCACGGTCATCAAGGGGCGGCCAACACATGTATGAACCGGAAGGAAAAAATCCAAAAAAAAACGAAAAAGTGGCTGCAACTTTATGAAGTGAACATATCAAAAAGCATTTTAACCAGCAGAAGACCATGGAGAATACACGTGCCACACAACATCCTGGCCAAAGGTCGGTGTCAAGAACACTTTAACAGCAACAACGAGCGAGCCTAAAAGGGCCCATGCAAACGAAGCAAAAGCAGAGTCAGAAATCTGAAATCAGATAAAACCAAGAACTAAAAACAAATTAATACTTCCTAAAATGGAGCAAAAAAACTTTTCAACGTCAAGAAGGTAAGAGGTAAAAACAGTCTACATGAAAAAAACACAATTTGGACGATTACCACTTATGAGCCGCACCAAAAACGTGAGAAGAATGCGCACCGGCTAACATACGAAAACTACATGAGCAAACGGGAAGTGACCGGCGAACATGCAAAATCAGGAATCTTGTGAAAGTCGTGAAAGTTTATAGATATGTAGATCACTACCTTGTAGTCATGGACACAGCTGCCATTGACCATTTGCCGGAGGCTGCTAATGGTATCCCCGAACTGTTCAAAAACTTGTCAAGTGGTCTGAATTTCACCATTGATTTGCGTGTCAAAGACGACCATGTTTGCTGGTATTACAACGTAAGGTCTAGAAAGAGTGCGACCATTAGACAGCGCGCACTCTAAGCTAGTAAAAAGAATGACAGTGACAAGCGCACTTCAGGCGGCGTTAGCCAAGAGCTGTGTGCATACGGCAAAATAAAGCATTGAGAACCAGGTACAGCGCCTGTACCCTGCCGGGTACATACCTTCATTGGTAGCTAATATATGTGAGGCTACGCTTAAAAAGTTAAAGGAGGAGAGGGAGGTTAGGAAGGAGCGAGAGAAGAAACGCGTTGCAATCATACCGTACCTTCGCAAGATGTCGCACAACGTAAAAAAGATCGCAGGACGGTACAACATCCAGGTCGTCTTTTACGCACCGTGCAAGCTTTCGAAGATATGTGTCTTGAACAAGGCAAGACAGGTGACCTGCACTACGAGACACTGGCAATAGTACAAACACTGCCGGACTGGGGTGGTCTATCAGATACCCCTAACGTGCGGTAGTGTGCACATAGGCCAGACGGGAAAATGCTTTATAGTCAGGGCCAGGAAGCACTTCCTCAACGTAGATAGAGGGTCTGGAGGTAATCTAGCTGACCTCTGCAACCAGCCTGGCCACAAGTGTAAACCTACATTAGAGGAAACAAGGTTCTTAGCAACATCAAAAAACAAAACAGAAAGGCAGGACATTGAGGCCTACTGTATTGCTAAGGCAGGGGACAGGTGCGTAAGCACGCCCTCCATTTCACTGCACGAGAAAGAAATGCGTTTTCTTGACCATGCCTAAAGATTCCTGATTTTGCATGTTCGCCTGCCACTTCCCGTTTGCTCCTGAAGTTTTATGTTAGCCGGTGCGCATTCTTCTCCTGAGATTTTTAGTGCGGCTCATAAGCGGTAGTCGTCCAAATTGTGTTTTACATGTAGACTCTTTTTACCTCTTAGATTCTTGGCGTTGACAAGTTTTTTTTTTTTTTTGCTCCATTTTAGGTTGTATTCGTTTGTTTTAAGTCGTTTGAGCATCCGTAGGGTTGTATGACGTTTTATCTGATTTTAGATTTCTGACTCTGCTTTTGCTTCGCCTGCTTGAGCTCTTTTAGGCTCGCTCGTTGTTCATGGTAGAGTGTTCTTGACATCGCCCTTTGGCCTCGACGTTGTTTGGCACGTGTGTTTTCCTTGGTTTTTTGCTGGTTAAAGTGCTTTTTGATATGTTCACTTCAGAAAGTTTCAGCCCCTTTTTCGTTTTTTTTTGTTTTTTTCTTCTGCTCTATACATGTATTGGCCGCCCCTTGATGACTGTGGATTAGGTTGTAATCTTTGGTCTTCTGACTGTCACGTGCTTTTTTGGTATATATTGTTCTGGGTTTTCCTGCAAAATAAAGAATTGTTAGTCTGCGCCCGTCCTGTCGTCAGTGTGTTTTCTTCTCGAGTCCCCATCTGTTTCCGCTCTGGTCATTTCAAATCATGTACAATGTCAGGTTCCAACCTTGTTAAAAACATCCACTCTCCAAATTTCACTAGTGTCTATCTTTTTTGCGATGCACCCCTGAAATTGCAGCCAACGCTAATCTACGTGAATTGTTGCACGCTCCAGCACAGACGACGAAACACAAGTAAAAAAACCAAAAAATAATTACCTATACTAGTCTCCCATTGAAGGACACCCCAGATAAAAAATAGAATTAAACATCCCCTTTGCTCCTTGGTTTCTGTGACTTTTGCCTTTCGTCCTTCTATGTTACAACGAGGCTCGATTTTTCCTTCTTTGTGCGCTCAATAGCTTTCGAGGGCCTTGATTCTGGCAGTCTTCATGACCTAGATAGCGTTAGATGGTTGCCGCACAGGTTCCATTCCCACTCTTCGACCAGGTTCTTACGTGGCACTCGAGGCTCTACACGTCTTACTACATCAGCCGCTAGTGACGAGGGTGGCGCAGGTGAACACACTTAAATTTTACGAAGATTAGCATACATGTGCTGTGTGGGGATAATCTCAAGGAATAATTGAACCCCTCGCACTGAAATGTGATGGTATCCATCCTGATGTTGATGCAGGAATAGTCACTCTTCCAGAAGCCCCATTCGTTGGTCATGTAAATAATTATGTGGTGACCGTTTGCAACAAGTGTTTAGCAGATTGCTGACTCAAAACCAGACAGGTGATATATGGTTAGAAGTGTAGGAAAATATTTTTTAAAATTGGTGAATATGGTGGCAGCTGCCACCACCCGGTTTCGAAGCGGACGCTACTATCATCCATCCATCCATCCATCCATCCATCCATCCATCCATCCATCCATCCATCCATCCATCCATCCATCCATCCATCCATCTATTCTTCCGTCCGTCCGTCCGTCCGTCCGTCCGTCCTTCCTTCCGTCCGTACATCCATTCATCCATCCATCCATCTAGCCATCCATCCTGTTTTCCACTATGTAGTTGCTACCTGCCATATCTCCACTTTACTTCATATATACAATTTATAACAAGAGGTCCCCCTGACAGTTTCCACTTTGGTACCGCCTTCTGCACTCATTTATGTACCTCTTACCTGTGTTTCTTTTTTCAATAAAGCCGTTCAAATCCCTCCATTAATCTATCCACCCACCTACCCATCCATCCACCTATCCATCCCCCCGTCCGTCTCTTTGTCCGTCCGTCCGTCCGTCCGTCCATCCATCCATCCATCCACCCACGTATTTATCCGTCCGTCCGTCCGTCCGTCCATCCGTCCATCCATCCATCCATCAATCCATCCATCCATCCATCCATCCATCCATCCATCCATCCATCAATCCATCCATCCATCCATCCATCCATCCATCCATCCATCCATCCATCCATTTATTTATTTTATTTATTTTATTTTATTTAGGACATACTGCAGGCCCAGTGAAGGGCTCTGGCAGGAGGGGCACAATAAACACAATACAAAAAAGCACAAAACAAAAATCAATGAACGGCCTGTTCAATGGCATCAACGTCAACTGTTGATGATGGTGGTAACTGATTCCACTCGGTAATGGTGCGGGGAAAAAAAGAGAATTTGAATATGTTAGTTCTGGCAAAGTAAGGTTTTAACGATTCAGTGTGCCTGTTTCTTGTTGACCTGGACGTTATCGGTTGGAGATACAAATCGGGGGCCATTGACAGTTTGTTAGTTTTCAATAGAAAGAGAAATCTTAACCTTAGTATTCTACGCCGAGTTTCAAGGGACTGTATATTATGTTGAAGCAACAGAGCAGATGGTGAGTCAGAGGTGCGATATTTAGAAAATATAAACCGAACTGCTTTGCGCTGAATTCTTTCAAGGGCATTAATGTTAGTTTTTGTGTGAGGATCCCAAACAGTGCATGCATACTCAAGTTTTGGTCTAATCATGGTGTAATAGGCCAATTGCTTAACGTTAGGGGGAGCTAGTTTTAACTTGTGCCTAAGAAAACAGAGATTGCGAAATGAAGAAGAGCATACGGTTTCAATATGTTTATTCCAACTAAGATTATTCGTTAGTGTTACTCCTAGGTACTTGTATTCTTTGACTTCTGAAAGGTGCCGAGTGGGAAGATTATATGAAAAGAAATGACTGTTTCTTTTATTAGTAATCCGCATAAATACTGTCTTGTCAGCGTTTAGTTCCATCCCCCATTTAACGCACCATTCACTAATATTGTGTAGGTTATGATTAAGTAAAATCTGGTCGTCTTGAACTTTAACTTCATTAAACAAAACACAATCGTCGGCAAACAACCTAATTTGAACAGGATGAGAGATAATGTCTGTAATGTCATTAATATAGATAAGAAACAGTAATGGCCCAAGACACTGCCTTGCGGGACACCAGAAGTGACTGGAAGTTTGTTAGAACAATCCATCCATCCATCCATCCATCCATCCCACCATCCATCTTGTTTTCCACTATTTAGTTGCTATCTGCCATATGTTCACTCTACATCATATATACAATGAATGCGAGGAGCTCCTCCTTACAGTTCCTACTTTGGGACCTCGTTCAGTAATAAATACTTTTTTTACCTCTTACATGTTCTTTTTTCAATAAAACTGTTCAAATCCATCCATTCATCCACCCACCCACCCACCCGCTCACCCATCCATCCATCCATCCATCCATTGATCCATCCATCGATCCATCCATCCATCCATCCAGCCATGCACCCATCCTGTTTTCCACTATGTAGTTGCTATCTGCCATAGGTTCACTTTACTTCATATATCAAATTAATATCAGGAGGTCCCCCTGACAGTTTCTACTTTGGGACCACCTTCTGTAATTATTTTTGTACCTCTTACCTGCGTTTTTTTGCAATAAAACCGTTCCAATCCATCCATCCATCCACCCACCTACCCATCCATCTATCCATCCATCCATCTATTCATCCTTCCATCTATCCATTCATCCATCCGTCCATCCCTCCGTCCTTCCTTCCTTCCGCCCGTTCGTTCGTCCGTCCCTCCATCCATCCATCTATCCATCTATCCGTCCGTCCGTCCGTCCGTCCGTCCGTCCGTCCGTCCATCCATCCATCCATCCATCCATCCATCCATCCATCCATCCATCCATCCATCCATCCATCCATCCACCCATCCATCCATCCATCCATCCATCCATCCATCCATCCATCCATCCATCCATCCATCCATCCATCCATCCATCCTGTTTTCCACTATGTATTTGCTATCTGCCATATTTTCACTGTACTTCATATATACAACGAATAAGAGGAGCTCCCCCTGACAGTTTCCACTTTGGGACCTCCTTCTGTAATAATTATTTTATCTACCTCTTACATGTGCTTCATTTTTCAATAAAACCGTTCAAATGCATCCATCCATCCACTCACCCACCCATCCATCCATCCATCCATCCATCCATCCATCCATCCATCCATCCATCCATCCATCCATCCATCCATCCATCCATCCCTTCATTCCTTCATCTTCCCTTCATCCATCCATCCATCCATCCATCCATCCATCCATCCATCCATCCATCCATCCATCCATCCATCCATCCATCCATCCGTCCGTCCGTCCGTCCGTCCATCCATCCATCCGTCCGTCCGTCCGTCCGTCCGTCCGTCCGTCCATCCGTCCGTCCGTCCATCCAATGTTCTGTTACAATCAAGTAAGTACCTTCAAATGAAGATTGGACAGCCGTCCGTTTATCACAGCTGGTAAGACCAAGGACGCGATATTTGATGGTCGTGAGTTTTGATGCCACCTGCGGCGTGTGGTTGTTACTGTACTGCTTTATTTTCAATTATCTCTTTAAAACTTTACCCCACTAATATCCCATTTCTGAGCGAAAAAAAAAGCTTAAACTCCGCCTTCAGGATATGACGCGATAGCGTTCACAATTTAATACCCGTGTCTGCTTCTTCAGGATATGACGCGATAGCGTTCACAATTTAATACCCGTAACTGCAGAATTTATCAATCTCAAATTTATATCTATAGGACGTTTTTGGTACTCATACCACTTTTTGCAGCATAAAGCAGCTGTTAAGGAATGCGCCACTGCCCTTCGACAGCAGGTGCTGCCAGCGGTGGCTCTTGTGCGACCCAAGTTGCGCTTCCCGAGCAACCGCTCGCGATATACAATTAAATTATCTTCCCACCTACAAGGGATTGCAGTTTGCTCACAATCTTGTGGGAAGTTTCTGAGGAGGTCACAAGGTAACGTGACCTAGATAGCCTTCCTAGATTGCTTCTCCTCATTATTTATCGCTCTCAACACGGACGCCGACACAGCCGACAGCGGATTTTCTGTGTAACGGGGCCTTTCAGGCTGCAGCGTTGAAATAAAAAAAAACATCCGCTATGGTTCTTGGTTTCAGTGACTTGGATTTTGTGAGGTATATCATAACGAGCCCCTGTTTTAACTTCACTACTCTGCTCTCTAGCACACAGGGTTTTTTTTGTAGGTGCCTTTCAAATTCCTTCCTAGTTTTGTATACTGCGATTTGTACCCCGCAGGGTGTCATAATCCATGTTCATGCTACTCCCAAACTTCGGCCAAAGTAGGAGAATGAAATTATTGCACGGATTTTATTTTCCTTATATTTCGCCAGTGTCACAAGCGGCGGGCCCGTCAAGAAGTTTGAAATATCAAACTAATTTCTTAAAATATTGTTAATGGGAAACAACAAGTGGTTGTCACCTAACAACAAGTGAATATGAAGACATTAATGCGCTTGCTTAATTGATTCGGTACATCTGAATATTTTCCCTCTAAGTGTCATCGCATGGAACATTTCGAGACCAAAAACTGCAGTTAGCAATTCTTAATGGACTTCTTTTCTCGTCTGGTCTCTGATTAAGCTCCGCTGCTTGCATTACAATCGGCGCAATACTATTTTTATTCGTGTTTCTGTCGCTGACAAGGCATAGAGTATAAAAAAACAGAACAAACAGCGTAGCTCGAGAACACTTCGAAGCAGCTGTGAACAAGACCGTACTGCAGTTTGTATACGAAATGAAATCTGCTTCATTGTTGCTACTATTGATCCTAGGCGCCCTGTGGAATGAGTGAGTATGAGCAAGTTAAGTATCCAAGCCGTCTTTTCTATATGAATTGTTGGTGTTTCCGATATATAAACTAATTAAGCGAAGAGAAAGAATGTATACTACGGGCTCAAATATATCGATCTTTTGTCCGCGTTTACGATACGTGTCCATGTGGGCATCAAACTGAATGATTTACATTTTATTGCAACAGGAATGGAAAAAGTACGCCCTGCTATGCAATGTCTATGCGGGATAAATATTTCGTAATCGTCTAATTCGCAGCCCTCCACTACGACGCTTCGTGGCCCGTGGGGAGGTTAGGGGCGTAAGACCTTGTCTTCAGAGTCATACCATCAATTACCTTTTTTATTTCTGATCAAAGTTTTCATTGCACCGAGAGCTTCTAAGTGCGACGTCCTAAATAAGGAAAATCTTCCTCCCAAGAAAGCCTTGCCTCATTTCTCACCAGTGCCTGTGATTACAAAATCATGAACAGAAATTTTGGCTGAATATATTCTTTCCTCCCAGATGCTGCCCAATACAATGAAGCTGTTATTCATAACGTAGATATTTCAGAACTTTTTGAGCAGAGCAGCAACTCTGGCATACTGAAATACAGCCTTCCCCATGTCGTGCTAGCAGGCCCGTCCTCGCTGTCATTGGCCTAATCAAGCGGTCAGAGCCACACAGCCGACGTATATGCAGCGTTATGAGCCTTTGAACTATACTTTAACCAATAAAATAAAAAGAACTGACCCGTCGTTCGGACCGCTTGAGAAAATTTATGTAATTCTCGCCTTACATTTTAAAACAATCACAGTTTAATAAAAAAGTCCAGAAAACAATCTTGCTTTGTGAAGGCTGAGCTCTGTATCTGCTCAACAAATACTGCATGCACGAATGTCAATAGTAGGAATTGTTTGAAGCCTCCGACACTGGCGGCGGAAGCTTAGCATTAAAGAATTCGGAGCAAAATTAGTTTGGCCGGACTATGAGGTTTAACGTGCTATGTGGACTCAGGCTACGAGGGACGGTGTAATGGAGGCCTCCAGATAATTTCGTACAGCTAAGGTTTTTTGACCTGCACTTCCACCGCACAGTACATCCGCCTCTATCATTTCTCATCCATCAAAATGCGACACCCACGGCTCGGACTGAGCGCGCATTTTTCGGGTGAACAGTCAAGCACCAAAAACCACTGATCCACCATCGCGGCAAGGCGAAACTTTTTCTGTGCGCTTTAAATGGGCCCTGACCAATGACGCTATCCAGAATACGTGCGATATCAGCAGCACTAAGCTTCAACTGAGTTCGAAATTCCCGAAGGCAGGTGCTTTCTTGCGTCTTCTAGATAAAATATTTAGATTTTGGATGGCTTCGCTAACTAATCGCAAATAAGACTAAGTCATATTTAAAAAGATGTACACTGTAAGAAAAATATAAGCATAGAGCCAGTCCCTAGGGAACTGGCAGAGATTCCTTGGGCACAACGTTCAATGAATCCTATCATAAAAGCCAGGCATGATCAAGAAGCCCCAGATCACGAATCATTGAAGCTTTCCTTTCTAGCGGTTTAATATTCAGCTCATTTTAGCATTCACTATACACACAAGCAGTTTAGATACCTATACCTCAATAATTTTTTTATAATAATACTCTTCTGCTTTCCTGAACATGATGCATGAAACTATCGGAATGAACATAATTTTAAAAGTTAGCACAAAAAACTTTCATTTTGCTTCCACGCTTGACTGGATGCAGGCTGTATAACTGCGCAAGAGTTTAACATCGAATACCTTGCTAATATGAGCTGAACATTTGGTATTGACTACCTACCCTATGCTTTTGTGCCAGGCAGCGATAAGAACATTTCCTCCATTGAAGAGACTCAGCTTTTTCCTACGAATGGTGTAGGGAGCAGGTATATAGAGCTATGAAAACTATGCAAGGGTAGCGCATGCTACATCCAACAATCGACCGCCAATAGGCTAAACCAGGGCAGAATATAGGCAATTTTTCGCGTATCGTTAGCCGTACTATGTGAGATCTTCTGCTCAGATTCATGTTTCCTAATAATTCAATTAAGAAAAATTTTATTGCGCGCTCGGCGGATTAAATGAGCGAGACTCTAGCTATACGAACAAGAAGCACGCAGAAAGGTAATGGTTATTGCCTGGCAGTGTATAGCAGTAGTGATATAAACCTCATTGCTGCCTCTATGTAGAATGAACAGATCTCAATACTATACAACAACCTCCAGCGTGGTGCTGCTTTCATGATTTTGTGCTGGACAAAGTTTAGATGTGCTTATAAAAAACAGCACTCTTTATTCCAACTTGATTTTACTCGCTATCTGTCCTTTCCATTTCAGAGCAAGAGGATCACAGTCTGTAGATGTGTGCTCCCAAACTGTGAATATTTTATTTCTTCTTTGCTACTTGACGAAAGGCATCAAAGGTCTGAAACTGCAACCCGGCCTGTGTAAACAGAACTTTAGGTCTCTACGTAAATGTATTAGAATACCTCTTAGACATCGGCTGCGACGGGGAAAAAGACTCCTAAATTGGATTGACGAATAATTACAAGCCTTAGTTCATGCAATGCAATATTTCTCCGAGCTTTCTCTCACCAAAATTTTTTTCGGCAAAGCCTTTATTCTTAAATTGCATTGACATTATGTTCTAATAAATATGTAGCTGCACTCAGGGCGCATTGAGATTTTTTTAAATTGCCGCATGCTCAATCATTGAAACTCGTTTGCTTTGTACTGGGCAGAGTTTCGTTGCTTTGTCCTTGGTGCTTCATGCAGCATTCATAAAATCAAACACTGAAACGTTCTCCTAATGTTGAAATGTTGTTGTGCTGCTAAACTTTTGGTTTTTTCGTTGCACTGCAAGTTGCGGATATGCTGGAACCTAATCAACGCGATATACTGATATCCAGCATCTACTAATAACATTCGAAGGACTCAAGAGCAGAGGCGGCTTTCAATAACACGAAATGACCAAAAATTTGGTTTTTCAAAAGTCAATATATGTTGAAATTTTACTACAGGTCTTCTCTGCTGTCAAGAAATTTCTTGTAGCGATAGCCACACTACGCCAGCCACTTCGGGGGGTACGCGTGGCTGCGCGGTGAGCCGTGGCGCCATCGCTGCGCCAGCTGTGCGCATGCGCGGAGCCACGTTACAGCCCGCAGCTGGAGTGCGCTCCGCGCGCCTCGCCGCTGCGCCGATGGCGGAGCAGACGCCGCCCGCCTTGTCAGCAGTTGTGCGCTTGCTCGGAGTGACGTCAGAGCACGCAGCTGGTGTGCCCGCCGCGCGCCTATATTACAACAGCATTTCGAGCCTTCAGCGCGGCGGCGCCGTGACCACCGTGGCAGTAAGTGGCAGCTGGTTGCAGCGCGGCGCGCCGGCCAGCGCCGGTGAAACCGAGTAGGGGAAGAGAGGGAGAGGGGGGAGAGTGAATCCACGTTCATGGATGAAGGAGAAGGAACGGCCAGCGAAACGCAGGGGCGAAAGACTGACTGCATTTCCACTGAGCGAGTTCCACACGGCCAGCTGTAGATATCGCGTCACTCCAGGTTTAACCAGAGCTAAACCACAGCCGTTTGTTTGCGGACCCCAACTGAGAAGTACTGCAAAAAAATCACTTTACCAACAAGAATTGTGCATGCTGTGTGCATGGAAAGTAGACATATGGTTACACAGAACTTCCGTGAGATGGATCATAACTTTATTTTTAGTGTGCCGAAAAACTTTCATGCATATTTATCAGGAAATAAAAAATTAAAAAACTTTTTTCCTGCCTTAAACGCAGATTGATTACAGCTTAGCCTTAAATCACATTTATGCTGGAAAACATTAAGCAAAGGAAATGAATATTGTCATTTGTGTCTCATTCTATGAAGAGAAAACCTGAACTACTACTTATGTGTCCTCTTTTAACTGCCTAATATTTCCTTAGATTAGGATCTAAAAACAACTGCTCCCTTTTTCTTGGCAATAAAATGTTTGTACCAAACAAGCATACAGGGAATAATCTAAAGAATATTTCAAACAGACTGCAAGGCCGAATCACTGCATCAATTTTTCATTGTAAAATTGGTTTCCACGAGCCTATTTGATGCAAGAGCATTGGCCAGCATTCGCGCTTTTACCTTTCAGTCCTCGGAAATTTAGAAGTAGAACAGATGCTGGATTTCACTGCAACGTCAGTAATGAAGCTGGTTTAGGCACTATGTCATTTCAAAGCCATTTAAAATTTTCACCGATAAGGCAGCAGGTCAACCACATTTCAATGATATCTCCTTGTGAGTTTTTATGAATGCAAACGTTTCGTTACATCTCCATATGACTGCTGCACATCATCAGTGCCTTCCTTTGAGGCGGAACCTTTGAGGTGGAACCTTTGAGGCGGCGTCTGCTCTTTCCACGGGAAGATAAAATGCTTGAACGATTGTTTGTCTCAGTTCTTAATTTGGAAAAAAGCTGTCATTTAATACACAAAAGATGTGTCCTCAATGAAAAACAAAATCAAGTGGGACAATTTTCGCTCCGGTATGGACAATCTCTCCTCGGACTCTTCGCCAATCCTTGTTGAGCGCGTACAAACAGCGCTCAACAGTGCTACAACTACCACCTGTACTGATGTTTGTCGACTGGCACCAGACCTCGGCCTTCTTAACTTGTGGGCGGCACGCCGTCAAGCCGAGCTGGCTGCTACGCGAGACCCTTCTTCGTCGCATGCACGTACGCGATAGCACTATCTTACAGCTTAGGCACGCAAAAATGAACGCGACCTCTCTCAACGGCAGTGGCATGCGTGGCGCGAACAATTTTCTGCAAAATCCTCGAATGCCTCTATCTGGCGAACCTTCCGTAAAATAGAATGCGGTCGCCGTTCGACTGACCCAGCAGCAACAGCATGCTTCGCGGCTGACTTGTCGCCAGATGATTTCGCCAAAAAGCAGCGCGAAAGTTTTTCATATAATACGATGCTGTGCCTTCTTCAGCCGCTAGTTTAAATATGGCAGGCATCCCAGCGCATGTATATGAAATGCTTTCTCATGTCGACGTAGATGGAATTGCGTGTCCATTCTCTATGCCTGAGTTGCTGGCTGCAATAGATGATGCGAAACGGAAAACAGCTCCCGGCGCGGGCAATATTCAGAACGAGGTGTACAAGAACCTGAGTAGCGCTGCACTCCCTCAACTACTAGACGCCATAAACAATGTATGGTTGGACGGTGTAGTGCCCGATAGCTGGAAATCCGCTGTCGTGATTCCTATCCCGAAACCAGGAAAGCCTCCGACGGACCTTGCCAACTTGCGACCTATCTCCTTAACTCCTGCGCTGTGCAAGCTCGCGGAGAAAATGGTAGCCACACGATTGTCATGGTGGCTAGAGCAGCACGGTTTTTATCACCCAGCACAAATCGGCTTTCGTACGTATATTGGTACAAAGGGCGGGTTGACTGTCTTTGCATCTGCTGTTTCAGCATCTACCCGCAGCCGCAATGTGCGGACCGTTTTAGGAATGGACGTTGAAAAGGCATTTGACAACATCAGTCATGCAGCCATTCTGAACTCCGTTGACATGCTTCATCTCCCTTTGAGAGTGCGTAGTTTTGTTGAATCATTTTTGGAAGGCAGAAAATTTGCAATACGCCTCTGCGGCGAAGCGGTCGGATCATTTGTTCCTCTCTGCAGCGTGCACCAGAGATCAGTATTGTCGCCGACGGCTTGGCGCTTACCTGACATCCGTGACATAAAATTTCTTCAGTACGCTGACATCACGCTGTGGAGTACTCACTAAGATATCCGTACTCAGGAGGCTGCCTTTCAATCTGTCTTGGATGTTACGTCTAATTACGCATCATCCATTGGACTACAGCTATCCGTGAATAAAGCAACATACACGTCAATCGCCAAACGCTAGGGACGCCGTAAACTTGCTGCAAGTCCAATCAGTCTTTGTCTATCAGGCACCTCACTACAGGAAAGTCAGAGTGTAAAAATCCTTGGCTTATTGATTCACCAGTGAAGATCAGCGACTGCATGGCTGTCTCAGGCAAAAAGGCGAGCTATTCAGACTTTGGGTTTAATTAGAAGAATTGCGTCTAAAACTGATGGCGCAGGCTCGTTCGTTGCACGGCAGTTGGTGAAGGCAGTTTAGCAGCCATGTGTTGTTTATCAAGCCCAGTTTCAACATCTTAAAATAGCGCAATGGGATTGACTTGAAGCCATGAACCGAGAGGCTATTAGGACCATTACGTGCCTTCCACGCATAACACCGGACACGGCTTTACAAGACAATGCTCACCTCAATATCATTGATGAGCTGGTGCAGCAGCGCCGTGAAGCGCGCAGTCTTAAGGCCAGTCTATCGCACTCCACGCATGCACTGAGGACTTATGCAACGTCACACTCCATTCTTCAGCCGCCAACGCCAGTTCTTAACCCATGGAAGTTTGTACAGCTCAGCGACAACAAGACAACTGATAATCGCCGGCCAAGACCTGCTCATTCGTCATCGTTGCTTCGCCAGAAATTTGAGGAACAAGATGCTTGCCTGCCTGAAGGATCCATTGTTGTATACGTAGACGCAAGCATACAAGACTGCCAAGCAACAACAGCTATCTACTGCTCGTGCAGACCTGCCCTGAATCAAACCTCTTGGTTTCAGCTTACGGAACCCCCTTCGTCCTTTTGTGCTAAGATTGTTGCAGTTCAAGAAGCACTCTGCTCCGTGGCCGACATAACTGTGCTCCCTGCAGCCCGCGTTGTCATCTGCACTGACGCCCTTCAATTTGTCCGGTTGCTACGACATGTTAGGCGCTGTCCAACGATATGTCAGGACATCCACCGGCTCGCGGCACGCATCCCGCGCAGCCAGTACGTATTGAGTGGGTCCCACGGGATCTGCTGACCTATCAAAGCCAGGCAGACTTAGCGACCCGCCTTGCGAATACACTCATCACCGCCTCGGCTCCTTCATTTGGACAATTTTACCCTCCTTTCAACAAGAAAGGAAATCCTCCGGCGCCGCACACGTGTTCTCATCCCTCCGTGTGCGGTAACCCTCCCCCGCGGTCTTACCCGTGCAGAGGAGGTTGCGCTTAGGAGGATCCGGGTCGGGGTTGCCCTCAAACCAGCCGTCATTCCGAAATGGCCTCAGTACCTAGATTTGTTTCCTCGGCCAAGTGTCCGATATGTAAACAAGAGGACATTGAAGCCGATATACATCACTTACTGTGGGACTGCCCAGCTCTAAAGCCTACAAGGATGTGGAACGTGATGGTAGCAGCTCTTTCACCAAGCAACCCTGCTTTATACATATCCTGGACGCAAGGACCGTACCATCGTTCTCTACTGAACTTAATCAAATCAGCTCATTTTTTTCTATTCGCCTAATCTCTACTGCATCATTCATCAACACATTCAGCCATCATTGATGCCCTGAGGCAATATATTTCGCTTAAAAAATGTTAAAGGGATTCTGCTCAGTTTGTTGAGGTCATACGAAACGGCAATCAGGCAGGCTGTACAGACTCGTACGAAGCTCATTGTGCCTACTGCACCAACGCAGCACGCGAATTCTTTGCCTAAGAGGCAAGCGTGTTATTCACAAGCTACTGCTTTTAGATTCCTTGGAAGGGAGTGACCAAACTTTTCTCCGTGCACAGAATACTGGAGCACGAGAATATGGTTCATGCGCACATATAAAGACAGCGCGAACGTGTACCAATATAAAGCAGGCATTCAATCCAATATCATATAAACGAGTCCATAAATACATCGCAGGACATCTATCAATGCAATATAAATACCTGAAAAGTACCGTTGTGGCAGGTCACAACGGTCACATCTGAATGTCAATTGAGTCATTTGTTTTATTGGTAGCTTGAAGTTCCCAGAATGAAGTCCACCTAATGTTAGCCGCATCTAGGCAATTTTTTCATCGAATTCGCTTTCAGCAGTGTGGTTGTTAGAGAAAATTGGTTTTTGCACAGCACACGAATGAAAGTTTCAAGGAATTGGAAAGATAGTCATCCTTTCGCATGGCCACAACGTTGAGTATCCTGTCAATCGAGATTGTTACTGACAAACAGGAACTCTTCTACGCATAAGATTTCTATTAGGGGCCCCTGCATAAGCTTAGATAAGCCTAAAAGCCACAGAAAGCCTTTATCATCCACCTTCGCAAAATTTAATTGTGTTTTATACAGGCATCTCCACTCAAAACTCTCATGCGAAAGCGTAAGCAAAGCACTGCGCCTCAAGATGAATATCTAGCTGTATCTATAGAAGAAGGATGAGTAATTTATGTACGCTAACAGTTTCAGACAAAGGTCAAAATACACAGCACACGCACACTCAAAAAGCAAACTTTTACCACCACAACAACGTTTAATTGCTTCACAGAAACCCAACACAATATCTGCGCAATAAAACGCACAGAAATTTATGGGTACATGGTTCACCTGTTTATAAACTCCTTCAATATATAGACCTCATTAGATTCTGAATAAGCTTAATCGCAATGTATGGAGGTCTTGCAGGTATTAAATTGGCGAAAGAGACGGCGAAAAATTGATGCACTCCCAACAGAGATTTTCTGGCTAACCTAGACGCCTTCTAATAAAATCGTCTTCTATAAAAATTAGACTATCAATGGGATTGATGCTTCACAGTATGCGCTGTTATTTGCGTGCCCTCCGAACGGAGCAGCCGCTTTCGGTGAGGAGTTTGGAGAGTGAGAGCGGGTGCCATCATCCTGTCCCTCAATCGCTGTGTGCCGCGCTGTAGCCCCGACCCACTCTCGCAATATAGTCCAGCAATAAAAATGGCACTCTTCCTAATCAGCTAGAAGATACAAGGCGCAGGATTGAATAGGACGAACGAATAACAAACAGTGAAAAGGCGCTTACTGCAATTGTAGTTTAATGCACGAGCTCGCCTTTTAGAGAAAGGTGCCAGAGAAAAAAAAACAAACATACGCATGACTGTGTGACGATAGCTGTCTCAATATGAATTCACACGGTCGGCCCAATACACGTTATTTTTCGGTCAAAGAGGCAGAGGGCGTGCTCTCACATACCTCGCCTGCTTTTTTGATTAGGAAGGCTTCAACTATTTCTCTGGTGTCCTATGTCCTTTTCTTTATGCTTACTAACGACACGTGTATCGGAAAACTTAAGAGTATAATCTTTGGAATATCGGCAGTGCGCAGCAATGTGACCTTTTGTGGCTACTTTTTGTACGTCGTTATGATGCTCAAGCAAGTGTTCGTTAAAACATCATCCAGTTTGTTCGATATATTTTTTCCCGCATAAGAAAGGCATACTCTAAACAAACGCTACCTCGCACGGTACAAAGGATTAACGGTGTTTTATGGGGCACGGCTTAGGTGATGCCTGTTCGGAATCTGCCTTCCCACACAGCCTACCGAGCTTTACAGGTGCAGGAAACAGAACTCCCACGTCAATCGTGCTTGGAAGGTTCCTCAGATTGTGGTTAACACCATGCATGTGCACACGTGTACAGGGAGAACGCGCCGTCGTCTCTCAACCACATCGCGATCAAACCTAAAGCAGTACATTGCCGCCTAAGCATTGATAGTTTGACCACCCCTCCCTTTCCTCACTAACCCAAGCCTTGTAAAGTCAGTTTTGCAGCTTGTAACAATAGTAAGAGCGGCAGGATAAATACTGCTCCGCCCCCCCATTCATATCCACACACACTTAAGTTATCCCTCTACGGTTGTTCATTTCCAACAGTGCCTGTATGCCGCCGTGTATAGCGCAGCTCAGTTTTCTCCTGTTACACTCATCCCACCACCTTGAATGCTTTCCTCACGTAATACAGACTGGCTGACCACGTACGATTCCTGTCTCAGGCAGACAGGCTACTACAGTTAACATTTAATGTGTTTTGATGAAATCTACTTTCTATTACCTCACATAATGATGTAAGCAGCTACAATACTTTCGTTTTCGTGAAAAAATGAAAGCTTTCGAGCTCGCCATGAAATTTCTGTGGTTCACTGCGAACTATTGTAGACAATTTGGACATACCGCCATTCACATTAGTCTTACAGCCCTTGTAGTTCAATAAAAAGGTCGTGAAATGAGTAACGCCTCTTCTGCAGGATACTTTATGTTTTGGACTAATAAATCGGCTCGTATACACCTATCTCGCTTGAGAATTGCAAGGATGCTTGTTTTTTGCAGTTTGCTGACTTTTGCAGACTGATGTCAGTGATTTATTTAATCGTCGCTCGGTCAAATGTTTATAGCAAAATGAAATACCTTGTCTCAATAAGCCCCACTCGCTCTACGTGCGCGGTCCGATATGTGGCCCCTATATATTGGGCGAGTTTAGAAGAATAATATACGTACAGGAAGTGCAAGCTTGTTTGGACAGTTGGCGCATAGTATCAGGTAGAGAAAACAGCAGAAGAGGACGCGTAAAAAATAAAAGTAATTCACATGGACTACGGAATTCCTTCTATCGTGTACGCTTCCTCCTCTGCTGGTTTCTCCACCACGTACACGAAGGTAATCGACACTCACATGTCCAGTACACTTTTGTAGAGTTTACGCACTGAACCGTGTCTGATGTCCTAAGATCCTTTCCCTGTGTACTTATATTTGCGTAACATTTCTCCGCTTGTTTCAGATTAATGTGCCATACGCTGATTTATGTTTTGAGTGATGCACTCTGTCGAAAGTGCATTCGAATGTGCATTCGACATTCATTTCTTTATTTTTAGCGCTGTCGTAAATGAGACTTGGGAAGGGTACCACCATAGCAAATTGCGGAAATTTTTTTCAGCACCCCTAAATTCGTCATCCTATCAAACACAATTGAAGAAAGAATGCGTGCACTTATGTATTAGTCATCTGTTTTTCTTTTTTTTTTCACGTCAAGTATGTGTTGTTTCATGCGTCGAGTGCTACATTACTAAGCTGCTTAAAGGTGTGAAGGGATTTGAAGTGTAGAAGATCGGGTGGATCATGCACAACTTCCACAATCCAAACGCAAGAATGCTTCTGATCGGATGATTGCCCGCACAAAAGGGAACTTGATATTGTAAAACTGTCAAAAGAGGAAATGTTTGATTTTCTACACTCCCTGTTGACTGCTGCGTTCAAATGCCTCCAAGAAATAGACAACTCAGCCTTTCTGCTGCTGGCGGTTACAACTTGTACATTGCAGTGCAGGAAAATAAATTTTGAAATATATGTTAGCTGTCATCATCATCATCATCATCATCATCAGCCTTACTACACCCACTGCAGGGCAAAGGCCTCTCCCATGTCTCTCCAATTATCCAAAAATCCAGCGGTCTTAGGTTTTTTCCAAAGAAATTGGCATTCTTTAGTTTACAGTAATCGACTGTCGAGGTAAAGTACGCTTAATAGATAGCACTACAGTTTGCAATGTTATTCGATAAAACTGCTTCAGAGAAGTTCGAATAACTAAAAAGATCTTGGGCTGAATGTGTTGTTAAATTTTGTAGCATAGCAGAATTGCGCTTAAGCATTAGGGTAATAAACTACTTGCGCTTTCTCAGGAACAGTCTTGCTATTTTTGCCTCTTTTTGGGAACAGTATCTTGTTCTGGACAACCTCATCTTGTGCACCATGTCTCTACTAATTATCGTACAGCGTCGAAATTTTTCATCGCGGGGAAAGCTATTTTCAATGCAGTGTATTTCACATACCGTATGGAGAGAACAATTTGCGACCGCTGTGTAAATAAGCCCTAAAAGGTCTACGGAAAACTTCTTTTGATATTGTTAGTTCATTGTGAACCTGCATTATATGCGAGTCACCCTGTCACCAAAACCAAATTCACTTTGTTTTGTATCAACAAAAAAACTTCATAAATATGTGTATATTTTTCGTCCAACCAGAGCAACAGCGATCTCGGACCAAGGTGTGATATTGGTTGTTCCTGCGCTTAATATAACAATGGATGGGGCATCTGCGTGCTGAAGCCCGGTTGGACTGCTGAGAAGGTTACTGCTGCTATGGACGCTGCCTCTATGGTGGAAGCCGTGACTGAAGTCTCTGGGGATCTCATTAAACACGGCGTCAGCAAGATGGGCAAAGTCAAAGCTCCTAAATTTAGGCTACCGAAAATAAAAGCGAAGCGATTCAACGTGGGTAGCCTAATGAAAGTGTTTAAAGTATTAAAGAAACTTCGTTTTCGCGGTTAACAAACTGGCTTTTACCTGCTAATAATTTGTTGTGCCAATACAATCCAGTGAGTGCGTGCCTCTAGAATCTGATTTTTTCCTTCCGCGGCGGCT
Source organism: Amblyomma americanum (assembly GCF_052857255.1). NCBI lineage: Eukaryota > Metazoa > Arthropoda > Arachnida > Ixodida > Ixodidae > Amblyomma > Amblyomma americanum. The sequence goes on from NC_135503.1 coordinate 113,783,471, forward strand.
GCGTTTTTATGGAGGAAAAACACTAAGGCGCTCGTGTGCTGTGCGATGTAAGTGCACGTTAAAGATCGCCAGGTGGTCGAAATTATTCCGGAGCCCTCCACTACGGCACCTCCTTCCATTCTTCTTTCACTGCCTCCCTTATCCCTTTCCTTACGGCGCGGTTCAGGTGTCCATCGGTATATGAGACAGATACTGCGCCATTTTCCTTTCCACAAAAACCAATTATTATTATTATTATTCCGCTGTGAAAACTCTACTCCCGATCAACCTTCTGTGGAGAAGGAGGACTGAGAGCAAAGGCAGGGAGTTTCACCAGAGGAATAACCGGTTTGCTACCCTGCACGGGTGGGGAAAGGGGTGAGGGCATAAAAAAATGAAGGAGAAAAGAGAGTTGCAGGAATTTAAGACAGCCTGTCGTGCAGGCCAGAAGTTCTCAAGAAGCGGAGGAGTGCTTTGGAGGCCTCCACTGCCGTCCACCGCGGCCACTGGCCGCGAAAATTCGTTTCCGTCAGTGGGTGTGGATCTAGACGCTCCAGCGCTCAGCACAGAGACTGCCTTTCGGCGCTGTAGGCAGGGAAGTCACAAAGAATGTGGGATATTGTCTCGTCACACCCGCAGATGGCACGTGCAGGGCTATCAGTCATACCGATTAAGAAAGAGTAATGGTTGGTGAAAGCTACACGAAGCCACAGGTGACACAAGGAAGCATTTTCTGCTGCTCTGCAGCCAAGGGTATGCAGGCAAGGAAGTGGTGTTCGTACTACGGGAGTGGAAGAGCAAAGAAGGGAATTTGGAGAAACGGTTTGAGTAGTGTTACGTCTCGCCTACAGCGCGCGGTATAGCCGGCGCGGATGCACCGGATGCCGCGGCTTCGTTCATCGCTGCCGCATCGCCTCCCGCCAAGCGCGTCCAGGCATGTTTCAGTGCCACGTGTCGTCGTGCGTGCGTGTGTGTGTGTGCTTGTTTTGCCCACGCTTGTCAAAGCGCGGCAGCCGGGGAGAGGAGCTCCCCCAACTGGGAGGCGAGGAGGTCTGACCGGCGCCGGCCTGGCGGACGCGCCCGTCACGCCTGAACATGTTCAAGCGTCGCCGTATCGGATGACTCTTCCCAAGCCGTTCCCTCTTGCCCTCGACTCCGTGGGTATAAAGGGGGCTGCCCCGGACGCCAACGAGAGACTTCGATTCCTTCCTTCGAGTAACGTGGTCGCCCTGACCGGCTGCTCTTTTGCGATGCCAGAATAAACAAGTTGTTCTGTTGCCAGTCGAGTCATCCTTTGCCGGGACCTTCGGATGTTTCCAGCTTTGCCCCAGGCCGCCAGGCCAACGCTACCCTTGGGGCTTACAACCCAGATGCAACAACTGGTTGCCAGCGGTGAGATCCCGACAACGGAGGCCAGCAGCGAAGATATGCGGTCAACTGTATGCTGAGCAGCACAACGACCATCCGGGAGCAGTGCAACGAGCCCTGTGTGATGACTGGTTGCCTGCAGCGGAACGACTGCGCTGAATTCGTGGCTGCGAGGTTTGGTGAGTGCGGGACTTTCTTCTTCTGAGTTTTGCCAGGCTTTTGTTAGTGTCAGAAACAGAGCTGGTAATTGTGGTTGTCGTTGCTGCCGGGTTAGTTTGCGGCAAGACAATAGTAGGCAGTAGAGAAAGCAGCATTCGGAGCAGCCATGGATTTGAAGTCGTTGCGCAAACCGAAATTGCTGGAGCTTGCAAGAGAGTTGGGTCTTGATGTCTCAGACAAACTCAGAAAACCAGAACTGCTAAGGGCGATTCTTGAGTTGGAGGCTGAGGATGACGAGCTGTCGGAATGCCTTGAGACCATTGAGGAGAGGGAACAAAAAGAGAAAGAGGAGCGCGAACGTAAAGAACAAAAAGAGAAAGACGAGCGCGAACGTAAAGAACAAAAAGAGAAAGAGGAGCGCGAACGGAAAGAACAAAAAGAGAAAGAGGAGCGCGAACGTAAAGAGCAAAAAGAGAAAGAAGAGCGCGACCACGCTTTAGAAATGAAGCGTCTCGAGGTAGAGATGGAACGCGCTCGTAATGGAAGTCAGGCACACGGTGCAGGAGAACGGGTATCGTTCAAAATGACTGACCTGATGCGGCCGTTTAAGCTTGGAGAGGACATTGGTTTGTTCCTGGTTAACTTTGAGCGAACGTGCGAGAAGCAGGGGTTCTCTCGGGAAACGTGGCCACAGCGCTTGCTCACTTTGTTACCCGGCGAGGCGGCCGACGTAGTCGCTCGCTTGAAGAGAGAGGAGGCAGAGGATTTCGACAAAGTGAAATCGAGTCTGCTAAAAAAGTACAGGCTGTCAGCGGAGGCGTTCCGTCGGAAGTTTCGGGAAAATGAAAAAGGCAGAAATGAGTCATATACAGAGTTTGCCTACAGGCTTATGTCAAACATGCAGGAGTGGCTCAAAGAAGAGAAAGCGTTTGGTGACCACGAGAAAATTCTGCAGTGTTTCGGGCTGGAACAGTTTTATAGTCGGTTACCTGAGAACGTGCGGTACTGGGTCTTGGATAGGCCAGACGTTAGTACAGTGGCTAAAGCCGCCGAGCTAGCCGAGGAGTTTGTGACGCGTCGGGCTCGCGGAGCTAAGGACGGTCAAAAGGGTGAATTTGGCTCCAAGTCTGAGAGGCCGAAGTTCACACCCATGAGAGCAAGGGGGGACACGCGTAGTGCGGATGCGAGTGAAAGCAGTCCGACCGAACGTAAGGAGACGGCGGCAGCCGAAGCCGAACGCAGAAAGCGGTTCGAGGCGAGGCAAGCGCGCGTGTGTTATACGTGCCAGAAGCCGGGTCACTTTTCGGCGCAGTGTCCAGAAACAAAAACAAAAGTCGTTTTTTTGTCATTATGCAGCACTGACGAGAACATGAAGCTTCTCGAGCCTTACATGCGAGACTTCCTCGTGAACGGGAAAGAGTGCCGAGTGCTTCGTGATTCCGCAGCTACAATGGATGTAGTTCACCCCTCTTACGTAGAACCCGATATGTTCACGGGCGAGTGCGCATGGATCAAGCAAGCCGTGGAAGCTCATAGCGTGTGTCTGCCCATAGCAAAGGTGCTTATTGAAGGACCTTTCGGAGCACTTGAGACGGAGGCCGTAGTGTCATCTATGCTGCCCCCCCAGTACCCGTACCTATTTTCGAACAGGTCCGATCACCTCCTGCGCGAGAAGGGGCTTTTGTTTGGTGAGGCTAGCGTTCAGGCCTTAACCAGACCGAGAGTTCGGGAGCTCGCTGCAAAGGCGGTGGTTGCGGGGCCGACGTTGTCGAACAATGAGAAAGGGTCGGAGGCGCAGCAAGCTGATATTCCGAGCACGTCAGAACTGGATAAAATTGAGCCTGTAGCGTTGAAGGCTCCAGGTACTGGAGAGGAAATGCCCGACAAGGGAAAGTTAGAAGAGCTTCCGGTCGAGCTTCCGGGACTAGGCTCAGTGACGAACAGGGAAGACACTGATCAGGTCATTAGTGACTTACTCAGTAAAGCACCGCTGTCGCCTGAGCAGAGAACCGAACTACACCAACTCTTACAAGAGTTTCAAGGTCAGTTCTCTGAGAGGCCTGGTAGGACTTCTGTCCTTACTCATGATATAGAACTTACCTCGCCAGAGCCAGTACGATCCAAGGCGTACCGGGTGTCACCCCGCCAGCGCGATATTATGGAGGCTGAGGTAAAGAAAATGCTACAGCTCGGTGTTATTGAGGCGGGTGAGAGTGATTATACCTCCCCTTTGATTTTAGTTGAGGTACCGGGCAAGGAACCTCGTCCTTGCGTCGACTACCGCAGGCTCAATTCCATCACTAAGGATCAAATTTATCCGATCCCTAACATCGAGGAGCGCCTTGAGAAAGTTAGTAGCGCTCAGTTTATTTCCACCCTAGATCTTGTCAGGGGTTATTGGCAGGTTCCACTTACAGAGGAGGCTAGTAGGTATGCGGCGTTCATTTCACCAATGGGAACATTCCGTCCTAAAGTTTTGAGTTTTGGTTTGAAGAACGCGCCATACTGCTTTTCAAGCCTCATGGACAAAGTGTTGCGAGGACAGGAAGAATTCGCTTTACCGTATTTAGACGACGTAGCGATATTCTCCGCATCCTGGTCTGAGCATATGGCACACTTGCGGGCAGTGCTAACCCGCCTGCGCGAAGCGGGCTTGACAGTCAAGGCTCCCAAGTGCCAATTAGCACAGGCAGAGGTTGTCTACCTCGGTCACGTGATTGGACAGGGTCGTCGCCGCCCCTCTGAAATAAAGGTGGCCGCTGTGCGAGACTTCCCGCAACCGCGCACGAAGACCGATATTCGGTCGTTCTTGGGTGTCGCCGGCTACTATCAGAGGTACATCCCCAGGTACTCCGATATCGCGGCTCCCCTGACGGATGCTCTAAGAAAAACAGAGCCCCAAACAGTCGTCTGGAGCGAGACAAAGGAGAGAGCTTTTAGCGCCCTAAAGAGCGCCCTAACAAGCCAGCCTGTGCTACGATCGCCAGACTATACCAAAGGGTTCGTTGTTCAGTGCGATGCTAGTGAGCGAGGCATGGGCGTTGTACTGTGCCAAAGGGACAATGGAGAAGTGGAACACCCCGTCCTGTATGCTAGTCGTAAGCTGACCTGTCGTGAGCAGGCGTACAGCGCCACCGAGAAAGAGTGTGCGTGTCTCGTGTGGGCCGTTCAGAAATTGTCATGCTACCTAGCCGGCTCGAGGTTTATCATTGAGACGGATCACTGCCCTCTCCAATGGCTGCAGACCATATCTCCCAAAAATGGCCGCCTCCTGCGCTGGAGCCTCGCTTTGCAACAATATTCCTTTGAGGTGCGTTACAAAAAGGGGAGTCTCAACGGTAACGCCGATGGCTTAAGTCGAAGCCCCTAACGTAGGAATCCGCCTCAAAGTTGTTGGTTACTGATGTTTTCTTCCTGAGGCAGGATTTTTAACATATTGCTTTTGTTTAGTGTTTCAAAGTGATTATGTGCTTTCTAGTGCAATTTTCCAATTTGTGGACGCGTTCTGAGTGCTGCTTGACTACTGTAAGGAACTAGGCAGTAGTATAAAAGGGGAAAGAGCCTGGCAGAGCTTAGTGAGGGTTGTCTCGTGCTTGCTGACTGAGCGGTTGCGTTTCGGCGTAGTTCTAACGCTTGCTGGGAACGAGCACAAAAATGGCAACTCTCCCGAAGTCACTTTGCAGTGCCCTGTATGAACCTGAACCTGAGAACGAGGCCTTCTCTGTGCGCTGCGCTCAAGCAACGTCGAGGGACCACCGGTTTCGATTATGAGCATCATCGAGCGACATCCCTCTGGACAGCGGATGCAGTCCCCTGACCATCGGGATCTCCTTCTCCCGGCGGGGCGGTCTGTTACGTCTCGCCTACAGCGCGCGGTATAGCCGGCGCGGATGCACCGGATGCCGCGGCTTCGTTCATCGCTGCCGCATCGCCTCCCGCCAAGCGCGTCCAGGCATGTTTCAGTGCCACGTGTCGTCGTGCGTGCGTGTGTGTGTGTGCTTGTTTTGCCCACGCTTGTCAAAGCGCGGCAGCCGGGGAGAGGAGCTCCCCCAACTGGGAGGCGAGGAGGTCTGACCGGCGCCGGCCTGGCGGACGCGCCCGTCACGCCTGAACATGTTCAAGCGTCGCCGTATCGGATGACTCTTCCCAAGCCGTTCCCTCTTGCCCTCGACTCCGTGGGTATAAAGGGGGCTGCCCCGGACGCCAACGAGAGACTTCGATTCCTTCCTTCGAGTAACGTGGTCGCCCTGACCGGCTGCTCTTTTGCGATGCCAGAATAAACAAGTTGTTCTGTTGCCAGTCGAGTCATCCTTTGCCGGGACCTTCGGATGTTTCCAGCTTTGCCCCAGGCCGCCAGGCCAACGCTACCCTTGGGGCTTACAACCCAAATGCAACAGTAGATAGGGTACCACCTCACGCGCACTGAGACCTGTCTTCTTCGCCGTCGCGTTAGTTTGTCTGCACAGATGCAGATAGTTTACCGCAAGTATAGCAATGCGCATTTTTGCAACTAATTTTAACAGCACAGATGGAACAATGACAGGTGTGGCACGATTCATAAAAGTGTATTTCTAGATCTGCTAGCAACCTGCTGAAGCGATCAGTTGCTTGCGACAATCATATAATCAGTCATAAAACACTTGTTACTTGAAAAGAACATTTTCTCAACTTGGGCCGCAGCGCTCAAGGGCGCGTCGACCGCTATCTTGGTAGAAATAGTATCAGTAGCGGCTGTTTTCTGAACAAAATAAAAAAAATCGCCGGCACCACATTGTTTCCAGGGGGGTCGACTTCTGAAAATTCTTCCAAAATTGTTGAAGACGGCACTGCGGCAAAGTAAAACTATTCGAAAATTAACTGTGGGAGTGCGCAAAACGAGTGTCACGCACACGAAAAAGAAGTCTCAGAAAATTACCGCTTCGCAGCAGAATAAATCGCAGACCACGCTGTGGTCTAAATTAAGGCAAAACGATTTTCTACTTTGCTTGAAACGGCCCAAAAGAGAGGTGGCACCCTAGTCGCCATGTTTAACACAACCAGTGAAAAATAAATTTGCTATCACATATGCCTGCCGCACACTTCGTGAGGTAGCATGAAAAAGTAGGGCTTTGTACAATAAACACGTGAATTACTCCCATTGATTTGGTATATTTAAGTTTGACTCACGGAAAACCATTCTCGCATTGTGATACAAATTTACAACGAAAGTTGTATCAAACGATGGGTGTGCTCCTAACAGAAGCTTCAAGAAGCGCCTCGCAGTCATGGGGATTCTGGTCCTGATCTCTGCTGTCTGGTGACACATGTACACATTCTGTTCATCCGGTCAGCAGCAAACATGGCAACTTATGTGGAAGATAATCAGTATACGCACTGATTCCAGAGAGCGCGTCACCGAGCTTTGTCTTCTCCCAGCGAGAATTTTTTTAATCTTTGTCATTTTTTGCCACGACATACTCCATCTCTCAAACCTCACCAATTAGCCCTGTGCTATGCCAGCCGAAGCCAGGTTATGCCCAAAAACCTGCCTAATCTACTGCGTATACTTCATTTTTATTCATCAAAGCTATGCTTCCTTTCTTTTGAAATGAATTTTGCAACCATAAGGACGCATGAGATTTCTGGTAGTTGCATTGCACATCCCGTGGTCATTCCTTCGCAATTTCAACTACGTTTTAGTAAGCTCGCATTGTTTCCCTGACTCCTTCTATTCTCTTCCCGTCTTCTATCGTTACATCTTTAAGAGGAGGTGGTGGCTCAGCCGAATGTAGATCATTTGCAAAACCCTACAACAGTCTAAGCTGAGCGTTCGGTCTGCGAGGCGAGGTTCGCACCTCCGGGTCGTCGTCGTCTTTAATTACACGGAGTGAGCTTGGCTCCCAGGCGACAATTACATCCCGGTAGAAAAGGAGGCATCCTGCCGACTTAGGGAACAGGCACGATAGGTGGACCGTAGCGCGGCTTGAGGCGGTTGACGTGCACTCTTCCAGGACCGCGATGACACGCATCGTGAATCAATACAGCTGCTCACTAATGCAGTTTACTGAAGAGAACTCGCAGATAACACGGTAAGGGCCTCGGCACTTTGAAAGGAGTTTCATGGAGAAGCTGGGACCGGTTGACGGAACCCAAAGACACATGACTGGCTCTGTGGTATAGGACGGAAGGCGACCGGTGGGAGCGCGAAGATGCTGCTAGCGATTCCGGTCCTCCGTTTAAAGAGAGCTAGTGAAGACGGCGGTGTTCAAGATATGTGGCTGATTGAGGAATGGTTAGGGCCTCGGACACATTAGGGCAGTACGGGAGCACGGCACCCATGGTGCAGGCACGCTCGCGGCCATATGGAATGAAGAATGTAGAGAAGACAGTTGTGACTCTGGTGTGGCAGTGTCGTAAGCTTATGTTCCAAAGAAGGAACGCGCTGAAAATTTGAGTAGTTATATACAGCACTTATGGCCGGCAATTCGATCAATGTGCGGTTGAAACGTTCCGTCATGTGATTTGTTTGAGGGTTGTAGGCTGTTGTAGAAAAAATTGAATTTGTTGGGAAAGGTAATGGAGCAGTATCTGTCTCACATATCAGCGGACACCTGAAGCGCGCCGTATGAGAAGGGAAAAAGAAGGACTAAGAGAAGAAAGGAAGAAGAAAGTGCCGTAGTGGAGTGCTCCGGAACACTTTGCACCACCTGGGGATCTTTAACGTGCACTGACATCGCCCAGCACACGGGCGGCTTAGCGTCTCGCCTCCATCAAAACGCGGCCGCCCGCGCCAGTAGGCGAACGCCCTAAGCACTGTTGGGATTCAGGTAGCGTGACTGGGCCGGAGAAGAGATGAGGACGATCGGAGGAAGAAAACTTGGAAAACTTTATACAAGGACTATTTACACTATGTACGAGTACGGACAACTGAGAGTGCTTCTCAGTAAAGAGCGCTTCTTAGTAGTCGGGAGTCTCTGATACCTCTCAAGAAGGGGCTCTTCCTGGCATCAAACCAGCAGCTTCTTAAATACTCTTCGTATTCTCCAGATCCCTAGCTGGTGAATACAGTTCGAAGAATGATTTCCAATCAAAAGATGGCACTGATGGTACCACCCACGGCAGGGTGGTCCTGATTCTTCGCAGCTCGGTCGAGGGAAAGGGAACAGGACCCGGTCACGTTGTTGTCCCCGCGGCTTCCTGGTGGCCGCGCACGTGCGTCCGGAGGGCACCTGCATGACACAGGAATGCAGGCTGTCTCCCCGCAGGTGTCGAAAGAGCTTGTACTGTTGACCGGAACGCGGAGGCTCTCTCGCAGGTGCGGCACTCGGGCAATTGTTCAAATCCAGCGTGACTGAAGATGACCACACTGATACCGCACTTCGTCGTGGCGAGGACCGGAACGAATATGCTTATGGTCGTCGCTGGCATTCCTGTTGAACTCTATCGTCGCTATGGGGACGCTATTGTCGCTGCTTCCGGCATTCCTGTTCGAACACGCGGGGGCGCTATTGCTGTCGTTCCCTCCGGCAGTCCGGCAGTCACGTCTCCCCCAGAGGTGGTCTTCATGCAATCCTCCTCATGCCCCACTTCGCCGAATTCAACAGCAGGAAGGAAGCGCGAGCACAACAGCACCCTTGCCGCCAGATATTGCGCCCGGAAGACGAACTGCTCGCGCGCAGCTCGGCTGACTGGTCGTGCCAGGGACCAGATGCTCTTTGGGAGTCTTCTGATGACCTTCAGTGCCGAAGCTCGGCATCGCTTCCCCTCGTCAGATGGCCGTTTTGGGAAATTTTCTGCAATGCTGGCCAAAAGGGATCACAGACGCCAAACCACACCTGACAAAAACACGTGCCCTCAGAACCCACTCATCCCGCCAGACCAAAATTCAGGGCCAAAACTGCACTTAGCAAGAAACTTCAACTAAAACTTGAAGAGATGAAATTTTTTGCCTGAATGAACACATGGTGTCTCCCGACGAGTAGTATTGACAGGGCACCTGTCCAAGCCGTGAGCTCCCGCTCGAGGCGCACTTGGAGAGGAAAAAAAATTCGCTAAATGAAATCAGATTGGTGCTTAGAGGGCATGCGGTACGGGAATAGATGACTTGATTTGGCGAGTATATCAATACTCGCCACTGCATCCTTAGTACCCATTTCATGGCTGCATTTTATCTTCGTTTTTTTTTCACCTCTTCCACGCTGCTCTCCTTCAGTCTTTATCTCCCAAATTCCCCTCCCTACGCAGAGTAGCATGCCAGCGATATTGAAACGCCGGCTAAATTCTCTGTTTCTTCAATAAAGAGTCTCTCTCTCTCTCACTCGCTCTTATTCATCCTGACCGAAATAGGAAAACGTACTCCTAGGTATGTTACCTGATCGGCTGTTCGCTGGACAGCTGAACGTCGTGTTCGATTAGGTTTGTTTTTCTTGGCTTGTTTGAAAACCCCGCCTCAAAGTCCTGGACGACGTTTTTCATGTCTCCTCGCTGACTTTCCGTCAAACGTGGCTCTCTGTCGATTGAATATAGCTCCCGTTGTCGCTCATTCGCTGCTTTCTCGTCCTCATGAGGGTCACAAGGTATGTCCGAGGTCACTTCATCTGGCATGTTCAGCGCCATGTTAACAATGGCCTGACGCAGCACATAAGGCTTCATCAAATTACTGGGGATTATTCGATTGTTTCTTCTTAATTTTTACCTTATAGTTGGTGTCCGAAAGCTTGGACACCACCTTAGCTGGCCCTTCCCATTGTACCTCAAGCTTGTTCCTTTTTGACGGACGCAGCAACATCACCTGGTCACCAGGTTGAAAGGTGCGCTTGCGTGCCGATTTGTCGTAGTACACTTTAGACAGTGACTGCGCTGTTCTGACATTTGCTTCCACGAGGTCTCTGGTTTTGCAAGTCTTTCCAGTAGTTTCAGGACGTATTTCACTACACAGGAATCCTCTCCGTAACCCTCCCATGACTCCCTTAGCATTGCATGCGCAATGGGGTCATCAAGTCACGCCCGTAGACTAGATCAGCGGGGCTAAATCCTGTGCTTTCGTGCGGGACAGATCTCATTGCAAAGAGTGCTGCTGGAATGCAGCCTTCCCAATCTCCCTTATGCTCAAAACACAGAGACCTAAGTATCCGCTTTAGCACTGAGTGCATACGCTCGACTGGATGTGACTGAGGGTTGTGAATGGAACTGCGGAATATTTTAATCTTACACCATTCAAAGAACGTTGTTGTCTAGCAGCTTGTGAACACGCTCCCGTTATCGCTTTCTATCTCTGCAGGGAACCCCACGCGAGAGAAAGTTGACAAAAGGGCATCTACTACACATGCGGAACATAACTCATTCAAGGGAATGGCCTCGGGAAATTTGGTTGCCACGCACAGTGAGGTCAGAATGTAGCGACAGCCAGAGTTGGACGCGGGCAGTGGGCCGACAGTATCTTTTACAAGACGCCTAAAGGGCTCTTTAATTATGGGAACTAGTTTCATGGGTTCTTTCCATTTATCCGTCGACTTGCCGACCCGCTGGCAGGTGTCGCAAGATCTAACAAGCGGTTCCACATCTTTCAAGCAGCGAGGCCAGTAAAATTCGAGGGCTAATCAAGCTTTTGTTTTCTTTATGCAAAGGTGGCCCGCCCATGCATTTCCGTGCGCGAGCTCTAGAAGCTGCCGCCGGTACTTCTCAGGCACTAGGAGTTGCTCATATGCGCGTCCCTTTGAGTCGCAGTATTTTCGGTACTGAAGGCCTGATTCCTCATGAAAGCTGATGTTCTTTCTGGCGACTCCCTCGCTTTCCTTATTGCTTAGAGCTCTTAACGATGGGTCGTTTTTCTGCTTTGCAATAAGTGCTTTTCTATCAATCTTAGTCAACTCCTCCCAACAAGTCGAAGCCGGTGTTAATGTCGAACCCTTCGCGTTGGTTCCTGTTGCCCCATTCTCTATGGAATCGGCAGTTCCTTAGATTTCATGAGCTACCGCTTGTTCGGGAACACCTTCATGGTCATGATCATGGGGTTCAGACGGATCAGTTGTCTTACAAGAATCCCCCGGCTGGTCGGGAGAATGGTGCGGTGCCTGCTCATTTATCGGAACGCAGTCGAGTTTCTTTGCTGGCTTTTGCGCTAGAGAACGTGTTAGCGCCATGCAAGCCAAGTCCGAGGTTAAAGAGAGATCTTTCTCTTTCAGCAGCTGCCCGGATTTGTTCGAAAACAGGTAGGGCAAGTGTGTCGGCAAATTTGCGCTAACTGCCGCTTCTGAGTCTAGCCTACCAAAAGTCCCCTCCAGGGTCACCTTAGCTATAGGCAAGCGTGCACTCTGTTCTTCGGCGACCTGCTTAATCCATGGCATTCGCCGGTGTAGCCCGTGGAGGAAACACAGGACGGGTGAGCAACATCCATGGCAGCCGCTGAATCCCGCAGTGCCCTGAATTTCTTGCCATTTATAACCATGTCCCGCATGTATGTCTCCGGCAATTTAAGGTTTTCCTGCCACTCTCGCATGCACGCGAACGCCATCTTTTGCTGTTTGCAAATCACTGAGGTGTAACCCTCCTTGTTGCAATTATAGAAGACAATGGGCTTTCGCGCATCAGACGCGTGAGCTCCAGGTGCCGGCTGTTTCGGCGAATCGGCAGATTTGGGCGACTCCATCTTGTTTTCGCTACCTCCTCCTTTTGATGCCGCTTCCTCTGATTGGTGATCTCGGCGTCCTGGTGGCACTCTTCGGTCGGGGATTCTCTTTAGATAGGTTTCTACCTTTCCTAACCTGTTATCGTACCCTGCCTTGCTTTGGAGGTTTCGGCGAAAGTAATACTAGTCTGCGAGCTGTGCCGCTTTGTCTAGGTCTATATCTGTTAGCCTATCTTGCAGCCATATCCTCAGATCTTCTGGAATCGCGCTATAGTACTGCTCTAGTGCGATACACTCCAGTACCTTGTCATGACTTCCGTGCACCTCAGCGGTCTTAAGCCACTCGTTTAAGTTGACTTTAAGCCGGTACGCGAAGTCAGTATGCGACTCTCCGCCTTTCATTGCCTGCCTGAATCGCTGCCTAAAGGCTTCAGCAGAAAGCCGGTACTTTCTAAGCAGTGCACTCTTTACCTTCTCGTAGTCATCATACTCTTCCCGTGAGAGGAGAGCCACCACTTCGGCAGCCTGGCACGGAAGGAGAGGAAGTAACTTCTCCGACCAAGCGCTCTTGTCGACGTGCACCTTCCCGCATGCACGTTCGAAATTTACCAAAAAGTGTGCAATATCGCCTCCCACGCGGTATTGTGAGACGAGATCCTGCAATCTGTGCCTCCCTTGCTCCTCTACCAAAGCTACAGGGCTAAGACGCGCCATATTCCCTCCGTTCGACGCGATTTCGAGCTCCTTCATCTTTCGAGCATGTTCTCTTTCTTTTTCCTCTGCCTCACTGACCTCCCGTCTCTCTTGACCCAACGGAAGCTCTTCTTTTACTTTCTGCTCACACAATTCCCGTCTTTCTTGAGCCAACCGAAGCTCTTCTTTTTCTTTCTTGAGTCCAACAATCGTTTCCAAAGCCTCGTCGACCTCCTCAGTAGTCACCTCCTCCTGCCGCAATACCTCGAGAATTTCTTTTTTTCTTTTCGCAGAACGCAGCGAAATCCCCAGCTCCTGGCAAATTTCGAGCAGGTCCTGCACTTTTAACTTCTCCACCGTGAGTTCCACCATGCGTTAGCAAGCCCACTAAAACAAAAGCCCTACCTTGAAGTGGACAAAGCAGTTTCCCTAAATCAATTTCCCAGACAACAGGAATCCGCACCTAGCATCTGCCTGTGCTAGTACGGTCTGGCGAAATGAGCGGAAAACATTGGGCGCTCACCCTCCCAAAATATAGTTGACGCCTGTCAGTCCCATAGCTGCCGAGGTCCGATGGAGCTGGTAACTTCACGTGCACGTCCCACAGCTGCCATCTAGTTGTTGGGATTCAGGTAGCGTGACTGGGCCGGAGAAGAGATGAGGACTATCGGAGAAAGAAAACTTGGAAAACTTTATACAAGGACTATTTACATTATGTACAAGTACGGGCAACTGAGAGTGCTTCTCAGTAAAGAGAGCTTCTTAGGAGTCGGGAGTCTCTGATACCTCTCAAGAAGGGGGCTCTTCCTGGCATCAAACCAGCAGCTTCTTAAATACTCTTCGTATTCCCCAGATCCCTAGCTGGGGAATACAGTTCGAAGAATGATGTCCAATCACACGATGACACTGATGGTACCAACCAGGGCAGGGCGGTCCTGATGTTTCTTCGCAGCTCGGTCGAGAGAAACGGAACAGGACCGGGCCACGTTGTCGTCCCCGCGGCTTCCAGGTGGCCGCGCACGTGCGTCCGGAGGGCACCTGCATGACACACGAATGCAGGCTGTCTCCCCGCAGGTGTCGAAATAGCATGCACTGGTGACCGGAACGCGGAAGCTCTGTCGCAGGTGCGGCACTCGGGCAATTGTTAAAATCCAGCGTGACCGAAGGGGACCGCACTGATACCGCACTTCGTCGTGGCGAGGACGGGAACGAATACACTTATGGTCGTCGCTGGCATTCCCTGTTGAACTCTATCGTCGCTATGGGGACGCTATCGTCGCTGCATCCGGCATTCCTGTTCGAACACGTGGGGACGCTATTGTTGTCGTTCCCTCTGGCAGTCCTGCGTCACGACTCCCCCAGAGGTGGTCTTCATGGACTCCTCCCCATGACCCACTTCGCCGAATTCCACAGCAGGAAGGAAGCGCGAGCACAACAGCACTGAGCCACCGCGGCGGGTAGCCTGTTCTAGAGAGGTGGAGATTGCGCCATTAGCGACGGGGTGCTTGGGCGGTTTATGAGAGGACGACACGTTCCCTGTTGCCCAGAAGTCCCTGGGGAACCATGGCGAAGGAGGAGATCATGCAAGATTAGCAACACAACGTACTGAGTGTGCGCGCATGGCAAGGATGAGGTTTCTACGTGTCGGTTGATGTGAATCACTGCCGAAGTCTGAAGATATAGGCTAAAGAAAGCGCGGAAAAGCAGTCATCAGTGTTCATGATCGAGAACTCGTCGAATGCAACCAGGAAGCTACTATTTGCTACCAAACGGCGGGCAAAACAAAATGGTTATAAGTACATCTGGTGTAAAAATAGCAAGTTTTACCTTCATGAAACAAAGGGCTGCTCTGTTAATGTGGTCAAACACTTGGACGACCTTGCTAGTCAAGTATATTATTATTACTTTCAAATGCTTCAGTATTTTTCAATCAGTCATGGACAATTTCTCTGTTTCCCTATCTGGATATAATCTACTAGATAATGAATTGCCTGTGTCGCCTCTCACATTTTTGCATTTGAACATGCAGTCAGCGCAGAGCAAATACGATGAATGTTGTTTTTTCTAGAAAACATGAATAGTGCAATCAAAGCTATTATGATGACTAAGACATGGTTCGCAAATGGTGAGTATGTGTTTCATATCGAAAGATACAGCAATATATATTTAATAGGAAAAAAATAGGTGGTGCTGTTTGCTTGTATTTAAACGAAGGGATAATTTACGAATACATTAAACAATTTTCTCATTCTGAGCCTGATTTAGAAATTCCTTGCGTGAAATCAGGAAGGATTATTCTTTATGTCCTTTACAGGCCCACTGATGGTTGTATTGAAAGGATTTTATTGCTGTTAGATGAACTTTTTCATTCGTCTCCTCCCAAGAACTATACATTAGTGCTTGGCGGAGACACCAATATAGATATGCTGTAGAGAAGTTAAAATCAAATCGAACTATCCGCGCTTCTTGATTTATATATACTGTGCTCACTACTCCTACACGCTTAACTTCGAACAAAGGTACACTTATTGATGTTTTTGTTATATATATGCCACAAGAAAGTGTACCTGCATTAACAATTGAAGTATCTATCAATGACCATTTGCCAATTTATCTAATTGTAGAGAAGCAAAAAGGACTTTATTGTAAATCGATACCATCAGCTTTTGTTCATGACATAGAGACACTTTGGGTTGGTTTAGGCAAGAAGTTATACAAACAAATTGGAACAACGTATTCTCATCTTCTTCCGCGTAAACAGTGTATAATACTTTTATAGATGTATTTAGCTCCCTGTATAAAAAGTATATTCCATGCACGAAGGTTGTGAAACCGAGAAAAGCGCATAAACCGTGGATGACGCCGCACTTGTTGAAAATAATAAATGAAAAGAATAAACTGTACAATACGTATCAGAAAAACCGCGATGTGGATGCATTACAGGCATTTAAAAATTATAGAAATCATCTAAACAAAATACTTCGGTATTCAAACGCAACTACTTTGATCGTGTCAAGGATACTAAACATCTATGGTAGCAGTTTTCTTCATTTATATTTTCTCGGAACCGAACTTTTGATTTGAAAGGCTTAACTGTACCTAACACAAAGCCAAAGGGATAAATGTTAAAATATGTTTTCAACAAATATGTCACACCTCTTCAGAGTTTCCACAATCCTGTTATACATAATTATTTGAGGCTTCCTTCTGAATCATCAAGATTTTAGCTTCAACAGACACCAGCGACGTCTTTAACACATTCATTGCATCTAAGAAAACCAAATGAGAAGATTTTGATGGCATAAAAATGCAACCAGCCATTTTGGTGCTAGACATTATCCCTCCGTGCATAACGCATATTTACAATCGAATTTTTACTACAAGAATATTTTCTCAGAAAACGAAGATAGCATAAGTTAGTCTTGTTTAAAAGTGGTGACAGAAATAATTTAGGTATTTATGGGCCCATATATATTTTTTCGTTGTTTTTGCAGACGTTAGAAAAAATAATTGACTAAAGACACTTTACTTTCCTCGATAGGAATTCCGTTATTAGTTGAGATCAGTATGGCTTCATACCTGGTTTATCAACGGAGGTCCCTTTGTTACACCAAAACGAATTATTACTACACAACACTGATAATAAACGTCTGACACTAGATATTTTTATTGATTTATGCAAAGCCTTCCACCTAATAAATCACACCACTAAGTTATAAACACTGTCTTGTTAGGAATTCGTGGTATACTAGCTGTTGAGGAGCTATTTATCAGGAAGGCATCAATCCATTTGTTTTGACCGAGAATTATCAACTGCCTGCGATATTAAATGTAGCGTTCCCCAAGGCAGTATTCTGGGGCCGCTCTTGTTCATTATATATATCAACCATCTTGTAAACATTGAAAACTCGGCTAATTATGTTATGTATGCAGATAACACAAGTACCTCTTTAGCAGGAACAGATGCCAATGATCTAACAAAGCGTGGAAATATTATTTTGAGTAAACTTAGTGCATCATTTATCAGTAATGCATTAGTCTTATTCCGTCCTAAAATGTGTCCCACGTGCGTAATTTTGGTGAGATCCTACGTTTAAAGTACTCCGTGATTGAAATCTCTCCTGCCAGTACACCGTGGGGAGTAGTATTTAATGAATTTATACTTTGGCACCATCACACTGACTACCTTCGCACTAAACTCTCGGAGGCTTTAGGTATGTTAAAGAAGTGTGTTTTTTCTTCCGGTCCACCAAAACCGTATAATATAAATGGCCCTGTTTGAATCGCATTTGCGATACTGCCATCTCATTAGGAGAAACGGCACTATGAAGGCAGTGCATAACCTAATAATAATTTTAAAAACCTCTAGCAGTCATTTCAAAGCAGCCTTAAGATGCCCACACATCTCCCTTGTTCACTACACTAAAAATCGTGTAATTACAGCAGTTGCGTGACTTTAAGCTACGGTCAACACTTAAATCTAAAATGCGTAGAGGCACACACACATTGAAAACATTGGCAAATCCGAAAAGTAACACAGCTTTACGCTCGGTGAGCACAGAATTCTGGCATACTACAGGATCTCGCACAAATATGGGTTCCAAATTGTTCAGTCCAGCACTCCATACGTCTTAAACAAATACCACTTCACAATAGAGAAATTGCGCGCTCTTTCTAAACTTCGCTTTTTGTATAATGCTTGCTAATATTTTGCTGTTTATTATCAATTGCGATGTAAGAGGGTTATTTGCATTTTTTGTTGTTCGCAAACTAGCATCGTAGCTGTCACATTTGTTGTGTGAATCTGTGCTACTCACCTCTGCCAAAGCCTCCGCTGTCAGTTATTGGGAGGTGGGGACAGTCAAGCTACTTATACCTAGCTTTTTTTCCACCTTCCCTACCACATCTCAAGTATCATTTTGCTTTGAGGTAGAATAAACTTCGAACTTCACACAAAACGACGACGGCAGAGAAGAAAGACAAAGACGTGACAGCGCGTGTTTTTTTCTTTCTTTTCCTGTCGTCGTCCTGTTACTTTGCGCTGCTTTGGTTTACCGGGATCCACTGTCACTATGACCCAGTGGTGTCTAGATCAGTGATGGGAAGGAACTGTGGAGATCGATGGCAACGCGGTCGAATGCGTGCGCGGGGAAGGGCGACGGCTGCATCAGAACGGTGGAAAGGCGGAGATATTTTGTTATGTTGGCAGTCCGCACAGGAGTGAACGTCTTGACGAATAGAGCGATGCATTTCCCGCCAGTATAAGGTGGATCAAAGGCGCACGTTAGTCTTCACCACGCCGGCATGGGCGTACTGGGTTGTCCGTGGAAATATGCACATATATCGGAACGGGGTTGCCTAGGAATGTCATGGAGCCATGTGCGCCCGTCGAGAAGGTAGTTGCGGAGGTAAATAAGGCCGTCGCGTATGGCAAATTGGAGTGCTTGACAGCGGAGAGTCCGGGAAGCCGCTGTCAAGCACTTTGTGTATAGATAGAGCGTGAGGGAAGCGACCCAGAGGACCTGGCGTTGTTCAAATGGAATTTCGGTAGTGTCGAGGGAAGAGCAAACACTGATGGAGACAGATGTTCTGTCGAAGTCTTAGGGCAGGGGTGAGCATAAAAGGGCGTAAGTACCAGAGTTCTTACGGCCATATTGATAGACGACTTCATATTCGCATTCCTGTATACGTAGCCTCAAACAAGCAAGGTGCCCAGACTGGTCTTTGAGGGAGGAAAACCAACAGAGAGCATTGTGATCGGTAACGGCAGAGAATGGGGGACAGTATTTATAAAGTGGGAATTTTACAAAAGTTCAATAAATCGCCAAGGTTTCTTTTGCAATACAGGATAATTCCTTTCGGCTTTTGTCAAAGTACGCCTGGCATACGAAACATGTTCGGCTTACCCGGATTTCCGCTGAGTCTTGACTGCGAACCCACTCTGTTGGTAGGATCCTAAATTCAAGTGTGCTGACAGGGGTCAAATGGTTGAGCATCAGAGAACACATGGACACAAGCAGGCGCGAAGTGTGGAGAAGGCCGCATCACGGGCAGGTTCCCAAGACGAGGGGTTGGTGTCACCGGCAAGTAGCCCGGTCCCAGGATGAAAAATACAAGCCAAATTGAGCACGAAGCGACAGATAAAAGGGCACAGCCTTATGAAGCTACGAAGCTTTATAAGGGAAGTAGGTCGATGGAACTCTGCGACGGCGTGCACTTTGGCAGGATTGCGAAGAAGGCTTCCTTTGAAGATGAGGCCAAAAATGGTAACCCTAAAGAAAGCCAATCAGACCTCTTCAAGATCAGCTGCAGGCGGGCATCGGTCAGACATTGCAGGACACGCTCCAGGCCGACTCTATGGGACAAAACGTCTCTAATAAAGATAGCGACATTGTTCAGGTAACAGAGATAAGGGTGCCACTCGAGTTGGCTGAGAATTTTGTCCTTCATTAGTTCCAATGTGGCCAGCGCGTTGCACAAGCCGAAGGCCATGATGTAAAATTTGTATAGGCCGTCGGGCAAAACAAAAGCCTTTTTCTGTGGGCCAGCAGCAGCCATGGGCATCTGCCAGTATGCGCTGGTAATAGGGCATCAGCGTCCGTGTCCACAAATGCGAGAAATGTTCGCGCATCGACAAACACTTCAACTACTTTAATGAAAGACGAAGGACTTGAACAGTTCTAGAGAAGCGCAGTTCTTGCATCCAGAACTGCGGCTGTTAGTTTTGCTCCGGAATGAAGGAGAGCTACGGCGCACGGGAGTGAAAGATCGGTGACGAGGAGAAGGCCACCGGCGCAGAGTTGGAGGAATGGTCAAGTTCGAAGGAGTCCGCCGACGAGCCGGAGGAAAAAAAAGTTAGGGTTTCAACGTAGTTAAACCTTCTATAGTGAGAAACACCTTTCCAGATATTCAAGATCAAATTTTGGTAATGGCCTGGACCGCATTTGGAGGTAGCAATTGTGTCAGATACGCTCAATTTATGGTTGGACATTGGTTTTGGCCCAAATCAACCAAGGTCAAGTCTCGGGGTAGGGCCGGGTCGAATTTTTGGAGATGACTTTTGCCAAATTGGGAGGTCAGCGTCATTCTGGGCACGGGGAAATTCGGGGATGGCCATGCGAAATTTAGACACAATTGTGTGTTACGCTTTTTTTAACTTTGAACTTAACGTAGTGTTGATGTTGCTAGGCAACGGGCCAAGAACGGTACAAGTGACAAGTTTCTTGGTCGATGTTTGTAAGCGTATGAGTTCTTTCTCACCACTACGTAGCGGGAGAGGCACATAGTCTTAGCGTTACAAACGTGCACCGTCCCAGAAACTTGGCGCGTGTTGGCGACGAAGGCGCGCGACGTAGCCCAGAAGCTATAGGCATCAAAGATGGGGCGGATGTCAGTGGCACGCCATGGATTCATGACGGCGCGGCGAGGCAGCGGGTAACGACGGGTGGGTGCCAGAGGCAGAGCCAGCGCCACGGCGGATGGGTGGGAGATGTAGGAGTCAGGGCTCCGTGATCTGGTGGCAACATTAGCATATGTGAGGGGGACAGTCACAGGCAGAAGCCGAGTACTAGAGGTGAAAAAGTCAGCAACCTGCTCCGGGATGGCGCGTGGAAGCGTGAGATGGAGGAATCGAGGGATTGTGCAGGGTACCCAGACGCAGGAAGGAGTGACAGTTGGCGGGCCACTATTACCTGTGTAAAGGCCCTGATCGCGTGAAGCAGTGAGGTCGGGTCAGAAACGAAACTGCAAACTACCGGCGCAGGAAGCGACTCGTCCGGCACGCCACAATGGCGAGTAGAAGCGCGCTTATTCTGTAAGACCGCATAAATTTGGCTTAATTTGATAACATCAACGAATTTTTGCTGAATCTTCGTGAGCAACATCTCGAACGCAACGGGGATACGTTCAAGGTGTTAATTTTAACGAACTCAAGAACTGATTGGTTGATGGGCTTGCGTGAGTCAAGAACATCGATATACCTTGCGAAAATATCGTTGGGCTGCTCAAACCAAGTGCTGAGGCGTACTTCTGCGCGCGGTTTGGGGACAGCTGGCCCACCGAATACCTCCTGTAAGCAGGTTCTGGAGGAAGGCCAGGTAGGTAAGTCGGCCTCGAGGTTTCGGAACCACGAATTATCAATAGCGGTGAACTAAAATATGGCATTATGGAGCTTGGTGGCATCGCCCGTACGACGGCAACCAGTCGTCAATATCGCGGCTGTCGGCGGCGCTCAGGGCAGTGGGGCCGCGTTGCCGGGACCCGCCGGAACAGAGGATGGTAGACAAAGTGATGGGTGCTGTCTGGCTCGTGACATCAGGCATAACGAACGTCAAAGCAATGGTGCAGGTACAAAGTTTCGGGAAGAGGGGGAAGGTACCGCAACCACCACAGATGTAAGAGGCGGCTGTGGCTCAGCATAATCTTGACCATCTCAATCGCCCAATAAGAGCATAGGGTAAGATTTCGATCTTCGAGCGACCTTCAAACCTTTGGGTCTCGTGTTTCATCACAGTGAATAAGAGTAGCTGCCACGCTACACACCTAACATTTTCCGTTCTTAAACTGGCTGCGCTGCAGAAACCCCAATTCAAGACTCTTATTTCGCCTCAAAATTTCGTCCCTCAGCCCCACAGCCCCAGAAAAATTATGGGGCATCACTGACGTCACATTCAGGTTTTTTTTAATACTTCCTCATGCTCTATCATTCAAAACTTGTTGCTTTGCACTGACTATAGATTTGTTGCTTTATCCTGCATAGTCCCTGCAGCATTCATAAAATATCACACCGAAATGTTTTCCCCAATGTTCATGGCGTTGTGCTCCTAAAATATTGGTTTGCCGTTGAAGTGCGAATTGCCGATATGCTGAAAGAGATTGTACCATCGTGCTATACTGATTTCCAGCATCTACTTCTAACATTGTGCGGACTCAAAAAGAAAGGCGGTTTTCAATAACACAAAATGGCCAAAATTTTCGTTTTTCAAAAGTTCAGATATGTAATTTTGCTACTCCTCTTCTCTGCTGTCAAGAAATTTCTTGCGGACACCAACTGAAAAGTACTGCAAAAACATCACTCTAAAGCCCACAAGGGTGCATGCTGTGTACGTGGAAAGGGTAGAGGAATGGTAGCACTGAAATTTTTTAAGAGCAATCATCAGATAATTTTTTTAATGTACTGAAAAATTTTAGTTCACATTCATAAAGAAATAACCCCGCAGGGGGGCGTCTGCAGCCTGCTGACGCTGGTTAGTGGCGACACCACGGGTACTCGAGCATCCGCAGGGGCATCCTCGCAGGGGGATGATGGTGAATAGTGCATCACCACGGACTCGAGTACCCGCGCTTAGCCGTGCGTGGCATCGCCGTTTCCGGGCTAAAGCGGATCCTGGTGGTTGAGTCGATGCTGAGCGTTTAGGCCTTTAAGGCCCCTCGGCGGAGGTAACACAACACTTTGGGCACAGCTTCCTGTAGACGGCACCTCCGGCCTGATCCGACCGCAGGAAATCAGCAGTCGCCTTTTCCTGTCCTCCCCTCCATCTTTCACTTTCCTAACTTCTTTCTTACAACTCTCTTGTCCCCTACTCACTTCTTAGTTTTTCATTTTTTCCTGTCGGCGAGGGTAAACCTTGTGTGGCAAACCATCGTAAGTTGCGTCATATTTGGTTATAGTTTGGGTGTAAGCTGGCGTAGACAGGACTCACTTGCAAGTTCCTGTCCCGTCTCCTAGTTGGACTCAATGTTGAGTGCCTGGCACCACGGCTGAAAAACCTAATTTTTTATGGCACTCTTCCATTACAAACATGATCGCTTTATCAAAAGGGAGCGGAACGATGAAGAGTTTTTACAGAAAAGAAAAGTGTCATTCCTAAAGTTCCACGTTGTCTATAGCGACACAGAAGGAAATCCCGCGAGACTTATATACCCATTTTTTTTTTTGCAAAGTCCCTGACAGATACCTTGGGCCTTGAGTGCAAGGTCTCAAAATTGACCAGCGGCGACTAACTGCTTGAATTACGTGACATCGTTCCGCACTCAAAACTTTCAATTATTATATCAATAGGGGAGATTCCTGTCTCCATCACGTCACAGCGATCTCTAAACACAGTCCGAGGTGTCATATCTGAAATAGATTTTGTCCACCTCTCTGGAAAAGAAATGCTTGAAAGCCTTACCGACCAAGATGTCATAAATGTTCAGGGGATAAAAATTCGGAAGGATAACAAAAAATAGACGCTAAACACCTTATCCCCACCTTCAACACCAGCACACTGCCTTAAAGCATTGAATTCTGCTACATGAAAATAAATATAAGGCCATATATACCCAACCCACGCAGATGTTTCAATTGCCAGAGGTTCGGCCACGGCTCACAGAGTCGTCGCGGCCGCAAAACTGGCTCGAAATGCTCTTCGAAAGACCACGAATCCGATTACTGTGTTGCTACCCCGCACTGCGCTAACTGTGAAGGAGACCATGCTGCATACTCCAGGGCTTGTCCGTCCTGGAAGAAAGAAAAATAAATAATTAGACTGAAAACCTTTTTTTTCAAGGAAGCAAGAAGGCGATGCGGTGAAACAAACAGATTCTCCTTTACTGCAAAAGGAAACTTCGCCGATGTGGCGCTTGGGCGTGGCGGCTGCGCAGGCTGCGCAGATTCCCGGGTCAGCAGGCCTGAAGACCTCTTTCCACAGGTCGAGGTCTAACTTAAAAGTCAGCGTGCGTTCTGCACGGTCGTCCAGCGCCTCTGCTGAGGCAATGGACACGAACCAGGGCAGTTCCGTGCCGTCCACGTCGGACGGACGCCGGAGCTCCTGGGATCGAACAAAAAATTTGAGGCTCCGAGTCAGGAGGCCAACTGAAAGTTAACCTAGTTTTATCCACACACACACACACACACACACACACACACACACACACACACACACACACACACACACACACACACACACACACACACACACACACACACACACACACACACACACACACACACACACACACACACACACACACACACACACACACACACACACACACACACACACACACACACACACACACACACACACACACACACACACACACACACACACACACACACGCACACACACACACACACACACACACACGCACACACACACGCACACGCACACGCACACGCAGACACACACACACGCACGCACGCACGCACAGACGCACACATTAAGACGGCTTTCTTAATACACTGGAACTGCAGGTGTCTCGTAAATAACTATAACGACATAAAAGACATTTTAAACACAATTTTATTTATTGCTTTATGCGTGCAGTACACCAATTCAGGCCCTCAGCACTCAAAGGTGCTAAATAATTATACTGTATTCCCCCATGACCGAGAGGGGCCGAGCAGACTCTCGAGAGGCGTAGGCATTAGTGTGCAACCTGGAGTAGCAGCTCGCGAGATCCAATTGAAAATTAGATTCGAAGCCGTAGCAGCCACTGTGGTTGCCTAAAAACCATTACACTTTGTTGCATTAATATTCAACCACATCTCAAAGTAGCGCAACATGAATTACAGAACATTTTAGAACAGTTACCGGAGCCATGCTTGAAAGCTGGCGATTTTAAAACACACTCTTGTTTCTGGGGCAGTGAGAAAAATTATAGCAGAGGTCAGGTCATTGAGCATCTGATACTATCTAAAAATATTTATTTACTGAACACCGGTAAACCTACTTACAGCTCTCTTAGTTCAAGAAAAAAGATTGTTTCAGATTTCTCTTTTAGCTATCCATTAGTTTTTATTAATTTTAAATGAGATGTCTTTGACAACCCTTATGGAAGCGATCATCTCCCTGGTGAAATCTGCCTATCCTCCCCACCGCCATCAGTCACCCTGACAAAACCACGGCGTTGGAAGCTCAATTTAGCAGACTGTCGACTTTTTAAAACAGATGCCACATCAGAAAATATTGCTTTAGAAAATCTTAATGTCAATGAAATAAACGAAAAGTTCACAAATTTCATTCTTGCTGCCGCACACTTGGCTATCCCTGAATCTTTAAAAATAGTACGACGCAACCATGAAGTGTGGTGGACACGAGATTGCAGAGAAGCAAAGAAAGAGCAAAATAAAGCATGGGGTATGTTTCGCAGATACCCCACGCAAGAGAACCTTACAAACTTAAAAAAAAAAGAGCTAAAGCTCAGTACATAGGTCGTAATGCCGAAAAAGCATCATGGCAAAACTTCGTTTCCCCGACAAACAGCTATGTCTCGTCTAAAAAAATGTAGGGGCGGTACACAAACTAGATGGTCACTACATCCCGTTGACGGTCCCTCTTCTGACAGCCCCTGGTGTACAAACAAATATAGAAGACCAAGCAGATTTATTAGGTGAACATTTTGCTACTGTAACTAGTTCCGCTCGCTATACAGACTCATTTTTAAAATATAAAAACACAGAAGAAAAAAAAAGACTGCCGACAGCGGGAAGTGCTCACGAACCATATACTAGCCCAATTACACGAGAAGAAATTAACAGCGTACTTTCTTCGGCGGAACAGACTGCGCCAGGACCAGATAAAGTTAATTAGGAAATGCTTTTCCATGTATCTGAACTTACTGTGGACTCGCTTCTCAATTTTTCTAACAAAAAATGGGTATCAGGAGAGATATTGGAGGCCTGGAAAAAATCCATTATTGTGCCATTGTTGAAGCCGAGAAAAATACCGGCTTCCCCTCTCAATTACAGGCCTATAACCCTCACACGGGTACTTGCCAAATCCTTTGAAAGCGTCCTGAACATTAGGTTAATGTTTGTATTGCAATCCCGTGATCTTCTTGACATCCATCAACGCGTGTTTAAAAAGGCATGCTCCACAACCGGCCACCTTGTGCGCCTAGAGAACAAAGTTCGAGAAGCATTTATACACAGGCAACACTGCCTTGCGATCTTTTTTGACTTGGACGAAGTCTAAGACACCACATAGAGGTTTGGCATACTGCAGGGCCTTGGAAACCTCGCCATCCGCGGTAAGATGGTAAAATGCTTGAGTGACTTTTTGTCCAACCGTTCATTTTAAGTGCGCCTGAGTGCCACTCCTAATAAGAACTTATTCAAGAGAACGGCGTGCCTCAGGGGTGCATTTGAAGCACCACACTTTTTATGGTAAAATGAATTCGCTTGCAAAAATAATTCTAAGTTCCATCATGTATTCAGTCTATGTCGACGACCTCCAGATTGCTTGCACATCCATTAGCGTTCGTTTGGGAGGCATATACAGCTCACAGTAAATAAACAAACAACATGGGCAGATAAGATTGGTTTCAAGTTTTCTACGCAAACGTCAGTAGCTCTGCTGTTCTCGCTTAGAAGAGGACTCCACACTGATCCCTCCCTGTATCGAAGTGAAGTCACACTACCAAATTAAGATGAGCACAAATTTCTAGGAATAAAAAGCTCACAATCCTACTACACATAAGCACTCTCAAAAAGAAAGCTTCTCGATCTCTGAACATACTCAAAGTCCTTTCACATAAATACTGGGGTTCTGACAGGGCAAGCCTTGTAAAATTTATCGCTTTATGGTACGATGCTGCTTAGATTACGGTAGTATAGTATATGGTTTAGCGAGGCCATTGTACTTGAAACGACTCGACACAATGCACAATCTAGGTTTACGTCTTTCAACTGGTGCTTACAGGACGTCACTAATAAACAGTCTTTATGTTGAAACCAACGAGCCGTCAGTTACAGACAGAAGAACCATGCTCACATGCTAATACATATTAAAGATCCGTTCGATGCCCAAACATTCATGTTGCATCATAATCATAAAGCGCCCATTCAGAATTTTGTTTAACATCAAACCACTAGCTATAAAGCCAGTCCTCTTGCGTTTTGAAGAGAAGTGCCAGAACCTCGGAGTGCTGGATACATTACCTGGCATTGCTCGAAGACGAGATGCACTGCCTCCATGGTACAATTTCCTTACAATCTGTGACTTCTCTCTTACAAAGTTCTGTAAAAAAAAACTCCACAACACCATATAATACAAGAATTCATTGCCCTCGAAGAAAAATACAGTAGTTCTGCAGAATTTTATACTGATGGATCAAAACTAGATAGTTATGTAGGAAGCGCCGTGGTGCGAGGGAATTCGGAAGAAATAGTACAACCACCACAGTGTTCATCCATCTTCACTGCAGAGTGCTACGCAGTATGTATGGCCACAGAAAAAATATTAAGCAAGAACCTCAAAAACGCTATTATTTACACAGACTCCTTAAGTGTACTTACAGCTCTCCATTCTGAAAATGCTAGCAGACTTCTGCTTGGTTACATCATGCACAGCATAGAAACTGCCACAGCTCAAGGGCAAAATATAAAACTGTGCTGGGTCTCCAGTCATGTGGGAATAAAAGGCAATGAGAGGGCAGGTTTGTGAGCTGCTCAAGCTCATGGTAAGGAACAAAAAAAGGAAATATACCCTTTAAGGGCTGCTTCAAGTTAGAACAAAAGAATTTAAGAAAAAAATGGCAAAAAGCTTGGAATAATGAAGTAAACAACAAACTGCACCTGGTAAAGCTAGTCCTAGGTGAATGGAAGTCGTGTTTGCACTACGAGCGTTTCATGGAAGTTATTTTATGTCGCCTCTTTATAGGCCACACACATATTACACACAATTTTCTATTTACAAAAGAAGACTTACCGGTCTGTGAAAAATGTGGAGATGACCTAACAATTAATCACATTTTATACGCACGCACAAAACTTGATAAACCTTGGGAAAAATATTTTACTCAGTTTTATAATGAACACATTCCTTTACACTCAGTGTTGTTTTAGGTGAAGATAAAATTGTGTACATGTCTTGTGCTTTTAGCTTTTTAAGAGAAGCAGGTTTTCTCTGCTAACTCTAAATTTTTACCCACTGATTCACTTCATTTTTGATACACTTCAGCAACATTCTCAATCATGAGAGGAAGGCTGAGGTTTTGTTTTACTGGTTGGGTGGCTCAACATTATTTACGAGCCAAGGATTCCTGCTGACAATACCTCACCTTCTTTAAAGCTCTTATATTAAAAATTCACAGAATTGCTTTCTTCTTTTATCATTAGATAATGCAAAACAATGTTTTACGCCGCCTACATCAACGATAATTTCCCCGTACCTTAAGTTTGATGCATGATGGCCTGAGTTGCCTATGTGCCATAAAACACAACATTACACACCTCATAAAGAAATTAAAAAAGATGAAAAATCTTGCCGGGCGCAATAAACAGAAACCTTAAATAGAGCTTTGCATTTCAGTTACAAATAGCTTGAAGTACACCACATTGACGCTGCAAAACATTATCAAAATAAAACAGATACTGTCTTTTGCGTCTCATCCTATGAAGAGAAAATCTAAACTACCACTTAAGTGTTCTCTTGTATCCGGCGATTGCTTGTTTCGGCTAAGATGAAAAAAATCTACTCTCTTTTTCCTGGCTATATAATGCTTCCACCAAAACAGCATACAGGGAATAATCTAAAGGATATTTCAATGAGACACGAGTGCCAAATCGCTGCATCAGTTTTTCAGCGGATTCCAGGAGGCTATTTGTTACAAGAGCACTGGCCAGCGTTCGCGCTCCTGGCTTTCAGTCTTTGGACATATAGAAAAAGAACGGATGATGGATATCACTCTAATTTCAGTAATGAAATTGGTTTAGGCACTGAGATACTCCAAAGCCATTTAAAATTTTCATTAGTATAGCAGCAGTCGACTACATTTCAGTGGCATTTCCGTGTGAGCTTTTATGAATGCAAAAGTTTCGTTTCCTCGCCATACGACTGCCACACATTAACAGTGCCTTCATGCACAATAACCTCTCAAACAGATGGATTCTACGACGGCGCCTTTGAGGCGGCGTCTTCTTTTCCGATCGGAAGTATCATTGATAAAATGATTGAAAGATTATTTTTTGCAGATCTAAATTTGGCAAAAAAATCTTGTATCTAGTACACATAAGATGTCTCCTCAATGAAAAAGAAAATGTTGAAGGGATTATCTTCAGTTTGTTGAGGATATAGCAAAGGGCATTCAGGCAGGCTATACAGGCGCGGGCCAAGCTGATTGGGCCTAGTGCACCAGCGCAGGAAACGAAGCCTTTGCCTAAGAGGCAGGAATTGTGTTCACAATCTGCAGCTTTTAGATGCCTTGGGAGGGAGTCACCAGACTCTTCCTCGTGTACGGGATACTGGAGCTCGAGATTACGGTTCACGAGCCCGTATAAAGAAAGCGCGAGCGAGTGCCAATATCAAGCAAAAATTCACTGCAATCTCATAAACGACTCCCGAAATACATCACAGGACTTCTATCACTGCAATATACTAGCCTTGAAAGAGCCGTTTCGGCAGATCACGATGGTCAAATCTGAGTGCCAATTGTGCCTTTTGTTTTATTTGTGATTTGTAGTTCCCAGAATAAACTCCCCCTAAAGCTAGCCGCGGCTCGGCAATTCTTTCATCATATTCGCTTACAGCGGTGTTTTTCTTAGAGAGCATCACTTTTACACAGCACATTAATGCAGGCTTAAAGGAATTAGGAAACTAGTCTTGATTTCGCACGGCCACAACCTTAAGTAACCTGCCAATCGAGCTTGTTACTGCCACTCAACAACTCTTCTAGCCACAGGATTTCTATTACGGGCCCCTCCCTAAGCATAGCTGAGTCTAATAGCCACAGGCACACTATCATCCGCATTCGCAATTATTAATCGTGTTTTGCACAGGCATATCTACTCAAAACGCTCATGCGAAAGCATAAGCCATGCTCTGCACCTCAAGATCAATATTTTGCTCAATGTATACAAGAAGGATTAATAATTAGTGTATAATAACAGAGTTTCAGACAAAAGTTAAAATACATAGAATACACACACTCAAAAAGCAAAATTTCACCATCAAAACAACGGTTAATTCCTTCACAGAAACCCAACACACAATTTGCGCAATAAAACGCCCAGAGATTCATGTGTATATGGTTGACCTGTTTATCAACTGCTTCAAAATATAGACCTCTGCTGATTCTCAACTGAGCTTGTTCACAGTTTATGGCGCTCTTGCAGGTAATAAATTGGCAAAAGAGTCGTCGAAGAAATGATGCACTGTCAACTGAGATTCTCTGGCCAACCTAGACGCCTTCTAATAAAATCTTCAATAAAAATTACAAACGATCAATTGGATTGATGCTTCACAGAATGCGCTGTTATTAGTGTGCCCTCCGACCGGAGCAGCCGTTTCCGGTGAGAAGTTTAGAGAGTGCGAGCGGGTACCATCATCCAGTCCGCCAAACACCGTGTCCCGCGCTGTAGCCCCGATCCACTCTCGCGATCTATCGCCGCAATCAAATTGGGACTCTTCCTAATTAACTAGAAGATACAAGATGCTAGATTGAATAAGACGAACGAAGAACGAACTTGGAAAGGGCGCTTACTGCAATTGTAGGTTACTGCATGAGCTCGCCTTTTAGAGAAAGGTGCAAAAAAAAAAAAACGTACGCATGACTTTATGACGATAGGTGTGTCGATATGAATTGACACCCTGGGCCAAATACACGTTATTTTTCTGTCAAAGATACAGAGAGTGTGCTCTCACATACCTCGACTGCTTTTTTTATTAGGAAGGCTTCAACTATTT
This sequence comes from Amblyomma americanum, assembly GCF_052857255.1. Taxonomy (NCBI): domain Eukaryota; kingdom Metazoa; phylum Arthropoda; class Arachnida; order Ixodida; family Ixodidae; genus Amblyomma; species Amblyomma americanum. The sequence continues at coordinate 113,813,945 of NC_135503.1, forward strand.
CTCTGATGTCCTTTTCCTTCTACTTAATAACGACACGTGTATCGGAAAACTTGGGAGTATAATCATTGCTATCTCGGCAGTGCGCAGCAATGTGACCTTTTATGGATACTTTTTGTACGTCCTTATGATGCTCAAGCAAACGTTCGTTAAAACATATTCCAGTTTGTCCGATATATTCTTTGCCGCAAAAGAAAGGCATACTGTTAACAACCTCTGCTTCGCACAGTACAAAGGGTTCACAGTGTTTTATGGGGCAAGGCTTAGATGATGACTCATCGTAATTTACCATCCCGCACAGCGTACCGAGCTTTACAGGTGCAGAAAACAGAACTCTCACGCCAGTCGAGCTTGGAATTTTCCTCAGAATGTGGCTAACACCATGCATCTGCACATGCGTGAAGCGAGAACGCATCGTCGTCTCTCAATCACATTGCTTTCTAACCTAAAGCAGTACGTTCCCGCCTAAGTCTTGATAGTTTGACCATATATTTGTGAATGCTTTCTTTGTTATGAACTATCAAACAATGTCGCCTTTATGTTGCTGTATTACATTTGTGCGCTCATTTTTACCATTACATTTTTCTTAGATATTAGTATCTAATCTTCCTCCCACTTAGAAACTTGTATTCACTTTTGTACGAGCAGTACATCCCATACTTTATTATGTATTATTATGTTTTTCATGTACGAGTAGTGCATTCTGTACTTTATTATGTATTATTATGTTTTTCTTCGATGAAAGATAAGTCGGGTTGTCGGCGTGTACTGCTGCTGCTTTGTAGGGGACGAGGACTTGTCAAGCTGCTATCGCAGCTTTTTGCCTCGCCTCCCCCATCTTTGATGGAAATAAATGGAATATATATATATATATATACCTAAGCCTCATAAAGTCAGCTTGCAGCTTGTAACAGAAGGAATAGTAAGAGGAGCATTATAAATACTTACCCCCCCCCCCCCCTCCATTCAAAACCACAACCTTATTTCCTGTACGCTTGATCATTTCCAACAGCCTCTGTACCCCGCCGTGTATAGAATAGCTAAGCTTTTTCCGGTTACACCCCTCCACGGGCTGACCAGGTAGATTCCTGCCTCAGGCAGCCAGGCTGCTACTAGTACTATCAAGTGTATTTCAATGAAGTCTACTTTCTATCATCGGACAGAATGCCGTCAACAGCTGCACTACTTTCTTTTGGGGAAACAAGAAAAGCTTTCGAGCAAGTCCTGTAATTTCTGTGGTGCACTGCGAACTATTGTACACAATTTGGACATACCGCCATCCACATGAGTCTTACAACACTTGTAGATCAATAAAAAAGGCGCGAATTGAGTAAAGCCTCTTCTGCAGGATACTTTATGTTAAGGACTACTAAATCGGCTCGTATGCGCCTATGTTCGCTTGAAATTCCAAGGATGTTTGTTTTTTGCACCTTTCTGACTTTTGCAGCCTGATGTTCGTGTTTGATTTATTCGACGCGCAGTTAGAGGTTTATAGCAAAATAAAATACCTTGTCTCAATATGCACCAGTCGCTCTGAGTGCGGGATCGGATATGTGGTCCCTATATATTGGGCAACTCTGGAAGAATAATACACGTACGCGAAGCGTAGCTTATTGCGCCAGTTGGCGCATGGTATCAGGTAGAGAAACCAGCAGAAGAGGAGGCGTAGAAAATAAAAGGAATTCACACGGACTACGGAATTCCTTCTACTGTGTACGCGTCCACTTCTGCTGGTTTCTCTACCCCGTACACGAAGCCTTCAGGTAAACGATACTCACACCTGCAGTGCCCTTTTGCGGAGTTCACGCACTGTGCCGCGACCGATGACCTAAGATCCTTTCCCAGTGTACTTATATTTGCGTAACATTTCTCCCCTTGTTTCGGCTTAATGTGCCATTCGCTGCTTTATGTTTTGAGTGGTGCACCCTGTCGAAAGTGCATTCCAATGTGCATTCCACATACATTTCTTTAATTTTAGCGCCGTCGTTGTCAAGCGTCACGTAGCATAGCATGACGCTTGGGAAGCGAAGCATCATAGGTAAATCGTGGAAATATTTTCAGCGCCCTTAAACTTGTCATCCCATTAAGCACAATTTAAGAATGGGTGCATTTATGTATTTTTCACCTGCTTGTCTTTTTTTACGTCAACAAATACGCCTTCTTTTATGTGTACAGATTTATATGTAGATTATCATTATGCTGCTCAAATGTGTGAAGTGATTTGCAGTGTAGAAAATCAGAAAGATCTTGCACAAATGCCACATTTCAAATTCCAGAACGCTGCTGGTCAGATAATTGTCCGCTCTAAAGGGAACCACATAGTATAAAACTATCCAAGGAGGAAACATCTGTTTTTCCACACTACATGTTGAGCGTTGCGTTGAAATGCCTTCATGAAACAGGAAACTCGGACCTTAGCTGCGGGCGTTTAGAACTTTTACATTGCAGGACCGTAAACTTTGAAATATATGTTACCTGTAAAGAAACAGTACAAAACCAGCGGTCTTATACTTTTCCGAAAGAAATGAGCAATCTGTAATATGTCTCTCGGCTGTAGAATTCAAGCACCGTTAACAGAGTGCGTTGCGGTCATGCGCTAAAAGCTACTTCACAGAACTTCAAACAATTGAATACAACTTGTGCCGAGTGTATTGTTAGATTTTTGTATCATTGCAGGATAATGCCATATGCATTACGATAATTAACTACTTAGGCTTTCTCACAAACTGTCTTACTTTTATTGCCCCTTTTTAGGAAGAGTATCTTGTTTTCGACATGCTCATCTTGTGCATTCCGTCGCTACTAACTACCGTACAACCTCGAAACTTGTTAGCATGAAGGTAGCCATTTTCAACACGGTGCATTTTACTTAGCGTAAGGGGAGGAAATATTTATTATCTCTGCGTAAAGGAGCCCTAAATGCTGAATGAAAACTTCTTAATATATTGTTATATATTTGTGGGTTGGCTGTATATAGGACAAACCCTTTAGCCATAGGCAAATACACTTTATCTCGTATCAGTAGTAGAAGCCTAATAAAAATATATGCATATTCCCTACCAGTGCAACGGCGAACTCGGAAAAAATGTGATATTGGTTGTTCCTGCGCATCTGCCAGCATCTGCCAGCTGAAGCCTGGTTGGACTGCTGAGCAGATTGCTGCTACTATTGACGCTTCATATATGGTGGAAGCCGAGACTCAAGTCTCCGCGGATATTATGAAGTAGGCTATTAGTATGATAAGCTCAAAGCACCGAAATTTTAACCACCTATAATTAAAATGTCCCGCTTTATTGTGCGAGGCTAGCAAAAATATTTAGAGTAATAGCAAGAGTTTGTTTGCGCGGCTGAACAAGTGGCTTTTACCTGCTAATAAATTGGTGCGCCAATACAGGGCAGTGGTTTGCATGCCTATAGAGTCCTATTTTTGTCTGCCTGCATGAAAACGTTACCCCGGTTACTCTCTCTAGCTCTTCAGCCAAGGCAAGGCACGAAAAGGAGGGGTGTTCGTGCTAGCGGAGCGGTGAGGCAAAGGAGGGAATTTGAAGAGACGGTTTGGGGTCGCAAGGGCTGAGGTTGGTCACTCTCCTCCTCACGTCGACAAATACCCGTCTTCTGAAACGTCGCGTTAGCTTTGGCTGCAGAGCCGCAGAAAGTTGACTGTGTCTATATAAATACGCATTTTGGCGACTAATACTGAAAAAGCACAAAAAGAACACACAGGAGTGCCACGATTCATATCAATGTATATATATATATGCTACAAGTACTTGAACCGGTCAGTTGCTCGCGACGATCCATTAATCAAGCATAAATCACTTGTTACTTTAAAAGAGCACTTCCTCAACCTTGGCCACTGCGCCCAATGGCACTTCGAGCGCTTTTGTAGTAGAAATAGTAGCACTAGCGGCTTCACCTTTTCTGGATTCTCCGCCACTTCTGGACGCAGTACTTGATACCGTCTGACAATGCGGGACTGTGACAGCTGATCGGGCAGTAAAGAAGTGCGAGTCTTTCGACGCCCCTCTGGGCCATGGCACCCACCGCCACTGCGATCCCACGCCCACCACTGGTATCTCTACTTGTTCGTTACTATGACGCTTATTGTTATCGTGACGATGATGTCTTTCAGCTGTGTCATTGCGACCTTATGTTTTGAAAAGTGTTCACGCTTGGGTATCTTATTTATGGTGCCTGCTATTGTTTGGAGGCGATGTGGAGCCAAACCCGGGACACATCACTAAGGCTAACGAGGAATAGCTTGACCTTGTGGCTGGTTCAACCTTACGCCCTAAGCTAGCAATGGAGGCATTCAAGAATCTGTCAACAAAGTACTTCACACTCAAGCAGGCTTAAAAATTGGTTTAGAAAAACTGACAAGGCAAGCTCACAATTCAGAGCAGAAATTCGCAATCTCACCATCTGCGCAGTCTGTTATGGACAGTGACAAGGTTCTTGCAATTGTAGCCGAAAAATTTACGACCTTGAAATACGATCTAGGCGGTCCAATGTTTAATTTTATGGTATAGTAAATCCAGAGAAGTTAGACACTTGGTAAGAGTCGTAACGACTGGTGAATGATTGTTGTAAACAATATTTTGAGATTACTGTAGAATGTTTCCACAATGCATCGCGTGGGCCGCTTTTGTTCGGAGAAAAACCGGCCTATCATAGCCAACTTCTTTATTGAGAGGGAAATTGACTTGGTCATGAGCCGTGGCTAGAAGTTAAAAACGCCATCTTAAGCACTTCGCGCGATTAGTCCGAAGCCTTTCGCGAAAAGCGAAGGAAGCTTCTCCACTTCTCAAAATCAATTATGAAAGACGGGGATAAAGTGCGACTTGTTTTCAACAAGCTCTTCTTTAACGATGACCTTTAGGTGCGGAACACAAATGAAAGTAAGGCCATTCATGTTTCAGGGCGCGATATTGAGAATGACCTCCTCACGCCGTTTCCTTAAACATAGGTTCATCTACCATCTCGCCTGTCAAATTACGTTGTGGTAATGATAACAGATGTCTGTTTTTATACGCCATCATTAGAAGTGTTGCAGCTAATGGTATTTTAATTATCATCTGTCATCGATACATGTCAAGCTTTTTTCGTGCTACTGAGACATGGCTGGACAGTACTGTTCATGATGTCAATATCAATAGCAGTGCATACAATTTCAAGTTTTTTAGCTGTGATAGACAGTTGCCAACTGTGGGGGTTTCTCATCGCGATACAGGAATTCATTGCCGCACCTATCGTTGTCAATTCTCTTCTTTAATGTGCGTGGATTGCGTTGAAGGCTGCTGCATTTTGTGTTATTCTCGACGTTTTTTACCGTCCGCCCGACATGTCTGGTGCGTTTTTGGATGAATATCGTCGGGTGCTGAGCGAAGTGTATGCGCAGTTACCCAATCCGGCTGTTATGTTTGGAAATTTTAATTTCCCAAGCTTTACTTGGTCTACACTTCCCGTAATGGCCACAGATGCAGCAACTTATTCTTTTCTCAGCACTTGTCTTGATTTTTGATTAACGCGACTCATTAATTAACCAACCGCATCAACTGAAGCCTCTTCTAATATACCTGACTTAGATCTGACAAGCATACCTGATATATTTTCAGACACAACTTATGAAGAAGGCATCTCTGACCATGATGCCATCCCTAGTGAATTAAATTTTGCGCTTGTAAAAAGTTAATTACTAAAAAGTAAGATGTCATGGCAAACCCAAATCCTGACGCAAGTTACACCGAATTAAGGTTTTCAGATCACTTTTTGCTTGAATTCAATTCTCGCCCCATCGAGCAGAGCTCGATCCTCTTTAAAAGTGTCCTCAGTAACTTCATCGACCATTTCATTTCTATGTTAAACATTACCGGTGAAAGCTGTTGTCGTTGGTTTACAAACCATCGTCGGCAGTTGAACAACAAAATAAAAAAACTATACTGACACGCAAATGTAAATGGTCGTGCGAGCACACGTGATAAATACAGAGCATGTGAAAATGATTACATGACACTAATAAAATCTACTCGGCGTAACTTGTTTTCACCGTACTTGTATTCCAAATTTAAATACAATACTCGCCGTTTTTGGCGTGTGGTAAACCGAGTAATTCGACCTGGCATCGCTCTTGCGAATTCAATTGGTGTTTCTATCCCCGATTCAGAGCGCGCTCAACTTCCTAACCAGGCGTTTGTAACTGTTTTCGCTCATGAAGACATTATCTCCTTGCCCGCATTAAGCTATTTAGCGTGACTAACCATCGACGAGATCGTCTTCAGTGAGCCTGGTATTTTATATCTACTAAACAATCTTAAAACTTCTTCTAGCGCCGATCACCTCGGTTTTAATAATACGTTATAAGGCATATATCACCTAGTATTTGTTCCATCTTAACCGCATTATTATCTCAGTCGTTACCAACTGGCATCATTGCTAACGACTGTGGCGCATAGCTACGATAAAACCCATTTTCAAATCACGTGCCCATGCTTCCCCGCTTAACTATCGTCCCGTCTCCTTAACAAGTACAGTTTTTGAATTACACGAGCAGATCATACATAGTAATGTCATCAGCTATCTTGAAGATCGTAACATTCTCTTCGATCATCAGCGCGGTTTATACAAGGGTTCCTCATGCGACACAAACTTGCTGGTTTTAATAACATTACTGACTGATTGATGGCGGTTTTCAATCTGACGCAATATTTAGATTTTCCTGAGGAATTTCATCATGTTGCTCAGGAAAAGTTTTTACCTAAACTTTCACAACTAAACATTCACTGTAATGTTTATGCATGGATAACAGATTTGCTTGACTCCAGAATTCAATTCACATCAGTTAACAACACTAACTCAAGTTAGGCTAATGTTACTTCTTTTTTTCCACAAGCCAGTGTACTTGGATCCTTAATTTTCTCACCCTTGTTAATGATTTACCCAGTTGCGTGACGTCTAGAATCAGACTATTTGCTGGTTATTGTGTGCTCTATGGATGTATATTATGCAAGACTGATAACCAATTACTGTAATATGGCCTAAAAGCGATAAGCACATGGTGTTCTAATTGGTTAGTGCCATTAAATCTTTCCAAAACTAAGCTCATGACCTCCACGAACGAAGCACATATTCCACCCACCTACTATCTTGAAAACAATAGCGTAGAATTCACCACAAGTTACAAGTATCTTGGCATGAATATTGTCACGTGGTGGTGACGTTGAAGAATACAGTAGCAATACTGTGAAAGACAAAACTAACTTTTATTGGGCGAACCTGTGCACACAAAAGAGGCTACACTTACAGCACAACGGTATAAAGAGAATTTATTGGTACACAAGACCACATTTACATAACACTGGCAGCCATGAACTGTACATAATGTAATTTCAAAAAGAAGCAAAACATGCGCAAACGAGTCACCAATATGCACAGATACAAACAGAAACTGAACAGGCCAACAATCTATATACAATGAATACCATGGCGTGGCATGTTTCCAAATTAAACATACATCTCAGTAAGCGATGGTTTAAAAGAGGGGAAGGTTGGGGTGGGGGGGTAAAGGGAGGGGGAAAGTTACCATGCGCGTACAACACTTGTTCCCAAATGTGTACATAACTGGGTAAGGGGATGATACCTGTTACCACGACCAACCCAGGGCAAACTCAGCGAGTATTGACTAGTATTGCATGATTGGGAGCACCACTTTGTTAGAATGTACAGAAATAAAGTGGGTCGACCAGCGCCGCAAGAGCAGCGCTTCGCCATCCACTGTTAGTTCTTCCTCTAGAAATTGCCACACAATTAGGCGCACCCTCCTCAAGAGCGGAAACATGGCGCGTTGCCGTCTTCCGCGCACTTCGGCCAAGCCTCGCTGCTTGCAAAGCGCGTAAAAAACCACTGCTATCACAAGGCGCTCAAAGGATGAGCGCCTTCGCGAGTTGCGCTGACGCGGACGCACCCTAAACATCCTGTAGATCAGGAGCCACAAAGTACGCGCTACGACGCAGTCTTCCAGGGCGTGCCGCTGTGTCTCAACAGCGCCGCAGTTGGTGCAGCGCGCGTTTGGCACGACGCCCCATCTTTCGAGACGCTCTCTCGTCGGCAGTGCTTGCCAACGGCGACGCCATTCGAAGTCTTGTATTTCTTTTGGCAACAGGCTCGATGCAAAGGCCTGCCATTTTTTAGGAGCAGTTTTTTCTGCCTGATCAATACTGAAATCCAAAACAGCAACCGCCGCACTAACGCGTGCCACTGGTGTTTCGCGTATATCCGTGTCCGGGAACTGGCTTAGCCAGAACCGGAAAAAGTCAGTTGCCACTTTGTAAATGGGCATAGGTTGTTCTGCTTGAGGCCCCGTGTGTCGCTGCGTTAGGAACAGTTGACTCCCAGTACCCAACCAATACAGGACTAGTGATCGACCTCTGTACATTTGGGCCGCTAGTAAGTCGAGAACTGCTTTGGTGGCGAAAGCTCGCGCTGTTGCCTGCCAGGAGGGCAGGTTCAAACCTCCTCTATCGCGTTCCGCGGCCAACATTTGACGGGACACTGGGGCCGGCTTTCCGTTCCACAGTACTTGTCCAGCGAGCGAGTTCAGCTTCCCTGCCACGCGACGCGGCAGTGGAGCAACACGCTGTTGCAAATGGGTTGCAAGCCCCAAGGGTAGCGTTGGCCTGGCGGCCTGGGGCACAGCTGGCAACATCCGAAGGTCCTGGCAAAGGATGAGTCGACTGGCAACAGAACAACTTGTTTATTCTGGCATCGCAAAAGAGCAGCCGGTCAGGGCGACCACGTTACTCGAAGGAAGAAATCGAAGTCTCCCTTTGGCGTCCGGCGCAGCTGTCTTTTTATACCCTCGGAGTCGAGGGCAAGAAGGAACGGCTTGGGATGAGTCGCACAAGACGGCGACGAACGGACATGTACAGACGTGACGGGCGCGTCCGCCGGGCCGGCGCCGGTCAGACCTCCTCGCCTCCCAGTTGGGGAGCTCCTCTCCCCGGCTGCCGCGCTTTGACAAGCGTGGGCACCAACATGCACACACACACACACACACACACGCACACACGACGACACGTGGCATTGAAACCTGCCTGGACGCGTTTGGCGGGAGGCGTTGCGGCAGCGATGAACGGGCCCAAAATGACCGCCACTTTGAACGAAGCCCCGGCGTCCGTTGCATCCGCGCCGGCTATACCGCGCGTTGTAGGCGAAACGTAACACACCGCCCCGCCGGGAGAAGGAGATCCCGATGGTCAGGGGACTGCATCCGCTGTCCGGAGGGATGTCGCTCGATGATGCTCGTAATCGAAACCGGTCGTCCCTCGCGTTGCTTGAGCGCAGCGCACAGAGAAGGCCTCGTTCTCAGGTTCAGGTCCACACAGGGCACTGCAAAGTGACTTCGGGAGAGTTGCCATTTTTGTGCTCGTTCCCAGCAAGCGTTAGAACTACGCCGAAACGCAACCGCTCAGTCAGCAAGCACGAGACAACCCTCACTAAGCTCTGCCAGGCTCTTTCCCCTTTTATACTACTGCCTAGTTCCTTACAGTAGTCAAGCAGCACTCAGAACGCGTCCACAAATTGGAATATTGCACTAGAAAGCACATAATCACTTCGAAACACTATACAAAAGCAATATGTTAAAAATCCTGCCTCAGGAAGAAAACATCAGTAACAAACAACTTTGAGGCGGATTCCTACGTTAGGGGCTTCGACTTAAGCCATCGGCGTTACCGTTGAGACTCCCCTTTTTGTAACGCACCTCAAAGGAATATTGTTGCAAAGCGAGGCTCCAGTGCAGGAGGCGGCCATTTTTGGGAGAGATGGTCTGCAGCCATTGGAGAGGGCAGTGATCCGTCTCAATGATAAACCTCGAGCCGGCTAGGTAGCATGACAATTTCTGAACGGCCCACACGAGACACGCACACTCTTTCTCGGTGGCGCTGTACGCCTGCTCACGACAGGTCAGCTTACGACTAGCATACAGGACGGGGTGTTCCACTTCTCCATTTTCCCGTTGGCACAGTACAACGCCCATGCCTCGCTCACTAGCATCGCACTGAACAACGAACCCTTTTGTGTAGTCTGGCGATCGTAGCACAGGCTGGCTTGTTAGGGCGCTCTTTAGGGCGCTAAAAGCTCTTTCCTTTGTCTCGCCCGAGACGACTGTTTGGGGCTCTGTTTTTCTTAGAGCATCAGTCAGGGGAGCCGCGATATCGGAGTACCTGTGGATGTACCTCTGATAGTAGCCGGCGACACCTAAGAACGACCGAATATCGGTCTTCGTACGCGGTTGCGGGAAGTCTCGCACAGCGGCCACCTTTATTTCAGAGGGCCGGCGACGACCCTGTCCAATCACGTGACCGAGGTAGACAACCTCGGCCTGTGCTAATTGGCACTTGGGAGCCTTGACTGTCAAGCCCGCTTCGCGCAGCCGGGTTAGCACTGCCCGCAAGTGTGCCATATGCTCAGACCAGGATGCTGAGAATATCGCTACGTCGTCTAAATACGGTAAAGCGAATTCTTCCTGTCCCCGCAACACTTTGTCCATGAGGCTTGAAAAGCAGTATGGCGCGTTCTTCAAACCAAAACTCAAAACTTTAGGACGGAATGTTCCCATTGGTGAAATGAACGCCGCATACCTACTAGCCTCTACTGTAAGTGGAACCTGCCAATAACCCCTGACAAGATCTAGGGTGGAAATAAACTGAGCGCTACTAACTTTCTCAAGGCGCTCCTCGATGTTAGGGACCGGATAAATTTGATCCTTAGTGATGGAATTAAGCCTGCGGTAGTCGACGCAAGGACGAGGTTCCTTGCCCGGTACAACTAAAATCAAAGGGGAGGTATAATCACTCTCACCCGCCTCAATAACACCGAGCTGTAGCATTTTCTTTACCTCAGCCTCCATAATATCGCGCTGGCGGGGTGACACCCGGTACGCCTTGGATCGTACTGGCTCTGGGGAGGTAAGTTCTATATCATGAGTAAGGACAGAAGTCCTACCAGGCCTCTCAGAGAACTGACCTTGAAACTCTTGTAAGAGTTGGTGTAGTTCGGTTTTCTGCTCAGCCGACAGCGGTGCTTTAATGATTAAGTCACTAATGACCTGATCAGTGTCTTCCCTGTTCGTCACTGAGCCTAGTCCCGGAAGCTCGACCGGAAGCTCTTCTAACTTTCCCGTGTCGGGCATTTCCTCTCCAGTACCTGGTGCCTTAAACGCTACAGGCTCAATTTTATCCAGTTCTGACGTGCTCGGAATATCAGCTTGCTGCGCCTCCGACCCTTTTTCATTGTTCGACAACGTCGGCCCCGCAACTACCGCCTTTGCAGCGAGCTCCCGAACTCTCGATCTGGTTAAGGCCTGAACGCTAGCCTCACCAAACAAAAGCCCCTTTTCGCGCAGGAGGTGATCGGACCTGTTCGAAAATAGGTACGGGTACTGGGGGGGCAGCATAGATGACACTACGGCCTCCGTCTCAAGTGCTCCGAAAGGTCCTTCAATAAGCACTTTTGCTACGGGCAGACACACGCTATAAGCTTCCAAGGCTTGCTTGATCCATGCGCTCTCGCCCGTGAACATATCGGGTTCTACGTAACAGGGGTGAACTACATCCATTGTAGCTGCGGAATCACGAAGCACTCGGCACTCTTTCCCGTTCACGAGGAAGTCTCGCATGTAAGGCTCGAGAAGCTTCATGTTCTCGTCAGTGCTACATAAAGACAAACACACGACTTCTCCTTTTGTTTCTGGACACTGCGCCGAAAAGTGACCCGGCTTCTGGCACGTATAACACACGCGCGCTTGCCTCGTCTCGAACCGCTTTCTGCGTTCGGCTTCGGCTGCCGCCGTCTCCTTACGTTCGGTCGGACTGCTTTCACTCGCATCCGCACTACGTGTGTCCCCCCTTGCTCTCATGGGTGTGAACTTCGGCCTCTCAGACTTGGAGCCAAATTCACCCTTTTGACCGTCCTTAGCTCCGCGAGCCCGACGCGTCACAAACTCCTCGGCTAGCTCGGCGGCTTTAGCCACTGTACTAACGTCTGGACTATCCAAGACCCAGTACCGCACGTTCTGAGGTAACCGACTATAAAACTGTTCCAGCCCGAAACACTGCAGAATTTTCTCGTGGTCACCAAACGCTTTCTCTTCTTTGAGCCAGTCCTGCATGTTTGACATAAGCCTGTAGGCAAACTCTGTATATGACTCACTTCTGCCTTTTTCATTTTCCCGAAACTTCCGACGGAACGCCTCCGCTGACAGCCTGTACTTTTTTAGCAGACTCGATTTCACTTGGTCGAAATCCTCTGCCTCCTCTCTCTTCAAGCGAGCGACTACGTCGGCCGCCTCGCCGGGTAACAAAGTGAGCAAGCGCTGTGGCCACGTTTCCCGAGAGAACCCCTGCTTCTCGCACGTTCGCTCAAAGTTAACCAGGAACAAACCAATGTCCTCTCCAAGCTTAAACGGCCGCATCAGGTCAGTCATTTTGAACGATACTCGTTCTCCTGCACCGTGTGCCTGACTTCCATTACGAGCGCGTTCCATCTCTACCTCGAGACGCTTCATTTCCAAAGCGCGCTCTTCTTTCTCTTTTTGCTCTTTACGTTCGCGCTCGTCTTTCTCTTTTTGCTTTTTACGTTCGCGCTCCTCTTTTTGCTCCCTCTCCTCAATGGTCTCAAGGCATTCCGACAGCTCGTCATCCTCAGCCTCCAACTCAAGAATAGCCCTTAGCAGTTCTGGTTTTCTGAGTTTGTCTGAGACATCCAGACCCAACTCTCTTGCAAGCTCCAGCAATTTCGGTTTGCGCAACGACTTCAAATCCATGGCTGCTCCGAATGCTGCTTTCTCTACTGCCTACTATTGTCTTGCCGCAAACTAACCCGGCAGCAACGACAACCACAATTACCAGCTCTGTTTCTGACACTAACAAAAGCCTGGCAAAACTCAGAAGAAGAAAGTCCCGCACTCACCAAACCTCGCAGCCAAGAATTCAGCGCAGTCGTTCCGCTGTAGGCAACCAGTCATCACACAGGGCTCGTTGCACTGCTCCCGGATAGTCGTTGTACTGCTCAGCATCATCATCATCATCATCAGCAGCAGCAGCCTTACTACACCCACTGCAGGGCAAAGGCCTCTCCCATGTCTCTCCAATTAACCCTATCCTTTGCCAGCTGCATCCACCCTTTGCCTGCAAACTTCTTAATCTCATCCGCCCATCTAACCTTCTGCCGCCCCCTGCTACGCTTACTTTCTCTTGGAACCCACTCCGTTACCCTTAAAGACCAGCGGTTATCTTGCCTTCGGATCACATGCCCTGCCCAAGCCCATTTCTTTCTCTTGATTTCGACTAGGATGTCATTAACCCGTGTTTGTTCCCTCACCCACTCTGCCCGCTTCCGATCTCTTAACGTTACACCTATCATTTTTCTTTCCATGGCTCGCTGCGTTGTCCTTAACTTAAGCTGAACTCTTTTCGTTAGCCTCCACGTTTCTGCCCCGTAGGTGAGTACCGGTAAGATTATGCTGTTGTACACTTTCCTCTTGAGGGAAATTGGTAAACTGCCACTCATGATCTGCGAGAATTTGCCATATGCGCTCCACCCCATTCTTATCCTTCTAGTTATCTCCCTCTCATGATCCGGATCAGCTGTCACTACCTGCCCTAAGTAGACGTATTCCGGCACAACTTCTAGGCTCTCGCTGCCAATTGTGAACTGTTGTTCCCTTGCTAGACTGTTGAACATTACCTTGGTTTTCTGCATGTTAATTTTTAGACCCATCGATCTGCTCTGCCTGTCTAACTCGTTGATCATGATTTGCAGTTCACCTCCTGAGTGACTCAGCAAGGCAATGTCATCAGCAAATCTCAGATTATTTAGGTATTCTCCATTTATTCTTATTCCCAACTGTTCCCAATTCAGGCCTCGAAATACCTCCTGCAAACATGCGGTGAACAGCATTGGCGATATCGTGTCTCCTTGCCTGACGCCCTTCATTATTGGAATTTTATTGCTGACTTTATGGAGGACTATAGTAGCTGTGCAGTTGCTATATATATCTTCCAGTATTTTGACATAAGGCTCTTCTACCCCCTGATTACGCAATGCCTGTATGACTGCGGAGGTTTCCACTGAGTCGAATGCTTTCTCGTAATCAATGAAAGCTATATATAGAGGTTGGTTATATTCTGCGCATTTCTCTATCACCTGATTGATAGTGTGAATATGATCTATTGTGGAATATCCTTTACGAAAGCCTGCCTGATCATTTGGTTGATTAAAGTCTAACGTTGCCCTGACTCTATTAGCGCTTACCTTAGTAAATACTTTGTAGGCAACGGATAGTAAGCTGATCGGCCTGTAATTTTCAAGTCCTTGGCGTCTCCCTTCTTATGAATTAAGATAATGTTTGCATTCTTCCAAGCTTCTGGTACAGTCGAGGTCATAAGGCATTGCGTATACAGGGTGGCTAGTTTTTCTAGCACGATGTCCCCTCCATCCTTCAACAGATCTGCTGTTACCTGATCCTCCCCAGCTGCTTTTCCCCTTTTCATTGCTTCTAAGGCTTTCTTTACTTCATCTTTCGTTACTGGCGGGATGACGCATTGCTGTGCACTGCTGTCTTTCTTATTGGCGCTCTGATTACATTGGCTACTGTACAGCTCAGTGTAGAACTCTTCGGCTACGTTAACTATCTTATCCATATTGCTAATGAGATTGCCCTGCTTGTCTCTTAATGCATACATCTGGTTTTTACCTATGCCTAGTTTCCTCTTCACTGTTTTTAGGCTACCTCCGTTCTTTATAGCATGCTCGATTCTCTCCATATTAAACTTCCTTATGTCGGCTACCTTGCGCTTATTTATTAACTTTGATAGCTCCGTTAGTTCTATTCTATCGGTAGTGTTAGATGCCTTCATGTTTTGGCGCTTCTTAATCAGATCTTTCGTCACCTGAGATAGCTTCCCGGTATCTTTTCGAACTGTCCTACCGCCTACTTCTACTGCGCACTCCGTAATTATTGATGTCAGGTTATCGTGCATTGAATGAACATCAAGATCATCTTCCTCAGTTAAAGCCGAGTATCTGTTTTGCAGCGCTATCCTAAACTCCTGTGCTTTCCCTCTTACGGCTAACTCGTTAATGGTCTTCTTCTTCGCTAGCTTCTTCCGTTCCCTCTTCAAGTCTAAGCTAATTCTAGACCTTACCATTCTATGGTCGCTGCAACGCACCCTTCCGAGGACGGCCACATCCTGAATGATGCCAGGTTTAGCGCATAGTATGAAGTCGATTTCCGGACAGGCCGCCATTGGAATCTGAACCTGGCAACGTTTAACGCTAGAACTTTAGCTAGTGAGGCTAGCCTAGCAGTGCTGTTCGAGGAACTAGCGGGAATTAAATGGGATGTGATAGGGCTTAGCGAAGTTAGGAGGACAGGTGAGGCGTATACAGTACTAAAATACGGACACATACTGTGCTATCGCGGGTTAAAGGATAGACGAGAACTAGGTGTGGGTTTCCTCATTAATAAGGATATAGCTGGCAACGTAGAGGAGTTCTACAGTATTAACGAGAGGGTAGCAGCAATAGTAATTAGGCTGAATAGGAGGTACAAGCTGAAAGTGGTGCAGGCCTACGCGCCCACATCCAGCCATGATGACCAGACCGTTGAAAGCTTCTATGAGGACGTAGAATCAGCAATGAATAGAGTAAAATCGCAGTACACTGTACTGATGGGTGACTTCAATGCGAAGGTGGGCAAGAAGCAGGCTGACGACCACGCGGTAGGTGCCTATGGGATAGGCTCTAGAAATAGCAGGGGAGAGTTATTAGTCGAATTCGCGGATAGAAATAATTTACGGATCATGAATACCTTCTTCCGCAAACGAGAAAACAGGAAGTGGACCTGGAAGAGCCCCAATGGTGAGATTAAAAATGAAATCGACTTCATACTATGCTCAGCATACAGTTGACCGCATATCTTCGCTGCTGGCCTCCGTTGTCGGGATCCCACCGCTGGCAACCAGTTGTTGCAAATGGGTTGCAAGCCCCAAGGGTAGCGTTGGCCTGGCGGCCTGGGGCACAGCTGGCAACATCCGAAGGTCCTGGCAAAGGATGAGTCGACTGGCAACAGAACAACTTGTTTATTCTGGCATCGCAAAAGAGCAGCCGGTCAGGGCGACCACGTTACTCGAAGGAAGAAATCGAAGTCTCCCTTTGGCGTAGTAGTAGTAGTAGTAAGTGGATGAAAGGGGAAGAGGAAAGGAAAATGCACGGGCCTGTGACTGGTGTTAAAACACCACCACCACTGCCGGGGTGCAGATAGAGAGAAGGATAGGTAGGGTTTCAGAGGAAGAAGGAAGAACGCGCGCGCAGGGGCGCGCGGCGTTCTCCCAACCTCTCCCTCCCTTTGGCGTCCGGCGCAGCTGTCTTTTTATACCCTCGGAGCCGAGGGCAAGAAGGAACGGCTTGGGATGAGTCGCACAAGACGGCGACGCACGGACATGTACAGACGTGACGGGCGCGTCCGCCGGGCCGGCGCCGGTCAGACCTCCTCGCCTCCCAGTTGGGGAGCTCCTCTCCCCGGCTGCCGCGCTTGGACAAGCGTGGGCACCAACATGCACACACACACACACGCACACACGACGACACGTGGCATTGAAACCTGCCTGGACGCGTTTGGCGGGAGGCGTTGCGGCAGCGATGAACGGGCCCAAAATGACCGCCACTTTGAACGAAGCCCCGGCGTCCGTTGCATCCGCGCCGGCTATACCGCGCGTTGTAGGCGAAACGTAACAACGCGCAACGAAGCAAGCGTACGCAGCTGCGCACGTACGGAAGAATAGTGCCTTGGCGTTCAAAGTTAGTTCTAGGTGTGCAATCGAATCTATGGCCCGTCGCGCTCGAGTGATAGCGTCGTCCCACGTTCTCGGTGACACACCTGCTGGCGTGAACACGATTCCTAAAACTCGCACACCATCGACGAACTGGATTCCACCGGGCAAGGGGTCCTGAAACGTGCCAAAGCTCAGGGCTTGGCTCTTTGTGGTGTTCAATTGCGCCCCTGAGAGGGCTGCATACTCGTTGAACACTTGCCAGAAAGCAAGGAAACTGTCCGCATCTCGCAAGAAAAGCGAGATGTCGTCCGCATAAGCAGACAAACTCTTTCCTGACCCGGAAAGGGAAAACCTCGGATAGCTGGGTGTTCTTCAACTGCACGGAGCAGAGGGTCCAGCGAGAGCACGAAGGGAGCGGGATAGAGGGGACAACCTTGTCGAACTCCTCGCGTCACACAAATTTCCCCGGTCAACGCCCCATTTAAAACCAGCTGACTAGACAGCCCCGAATATAGAGCACCTACTAAGTTAGTAAATTTGTCCGGAAGGCCCAGACATGACAAGACTGTCAACAAGTAGTCATGCTCGACTCTATCGAAGGCTTTGCTTTGATCGAGGGAGATGAAACAACCGTTCAGTTTTTTTGTCTGAGCGTACGCAAAAAGGTCACGTGTGAGAGCCAGCGAAGTGAAGATTGATCTACCCAAGACTGTCGAGCTCTGGAGAGGGCTGACCACATCGTCTTAGCACGGCTTCAAGCGGTCTGTTAAAACCGTAGCGACAACTTTGTAGTCTGTGTTGATGAGCGTTATTGGTCTCCACGAACTTGGGTCTGAGAGGGGCTTATCTGACTTGGGGATGAGAACCACGTGCCCCAATGAAAAGGACGACGGCTTCACACCCTCCAGAAGCACTGAATTTACTATGGCGGTCATGTGCTCGCCGAGAATCTCGAAGAATGTCGAGTAGAACCCGGCAAGAATTCCGTCTGGGCCGGGAGCGGCGGACGCCCTCATTCGAGCTAGCGCCGCTCGCACTTCTTCTATACTGGCTCGGCCGCAGAGCGCTGCTTCATTTATTTCCGGGCACGTGTATCGCCCACACAAATCCCGAACCCTGCTCCTTAAACCCGCATTTCTACTGGCGTGCTCAGAGGAGAACAACGAGGCCTAGTGGGCCGTGAACACTTGATCAATATCTGAATGGGCACTGGAGTGCCGGCCGTCTGGCAAGATCACCCCTTCAATTCGTGAAAGTCCTTTGTTGTCGTGTTCCCCCTCTCGGGCGCGACGAAGTTCTTCTGCCGCTACTCGAGGGGACGTTGTTGGGTCGGGCGAATTACTCGAGCTCCGAGCTAGGAGCCTGTAATATCGCACGCGCTGCGATTCAAGGTACTCGCTCATGAAGAGCGTCAGAGTGCCTCCGGCATCAACGATGCGAATGCGCCGCATCAAGTCGTTAAGTTCGGCAGTTATTCTAACGCACCTGGCTTTGTCTTCCCTTACTAGAATCTCACGCCAACTGGTTTTTAGTTCGTCCCACTCGTCCTGAGTCAGGTCTTCGACCTTTGGGAGTGTGTCTGCTAGTGCTTGGCGAATGGAGGCCAAACTAACTTCATCGTGCAGAAGCGCGGGGTCCATTCTCCACCTACTCTGGTCGGCCGACCTTCCGGGCGATGCGTTCACGCGTACTGACACAAATGAGTGGTCGCTGATGCCCTGGACGCCTGGCGGCGGGCTTACAGTCTCGCATGCGCGGAGAAGTGGTACGAGGGAGGAGGGAGACAAACTCGATCAAGACGGCTAGCAGAGCGGCCTCGCTTCCACGTGGCCACAAAGTCATCGTCATTAAGGGCAACCCACGCATCTGTTAGCTTAAATCGTCTCACTAAACCCTCGAGTTCCCTGGCATTGTAGTTTGAGGAACCTTAGCCTGGGCCGCGTAGATCTCGCCAAGAATCTAGTACACAATTAAAGTCGCCGATGAGCACACACTGCACGTTCTGGTGGATATAGGTACCAATTGTTTTAAAAAAATCATTCGTCAGACTGCGTCTGGCCGGCGCGTATACGTTAATGAAACGAGTTTTCTGATTGTCCATGAATATATAAGTAATTATGGCGCGACCATCAAGACCGAAAGTGCAATGTGCGCTCGTCCTGTAGGTGTTTGTAATAAAAACCACACCAACCCCACATGGTTGAGAGGTGGTCAACGAAAAAAAAGCGTCGACATGGAATCGCCTACGAAATGCTGACACATCTGCTGGGGTACGAAAATTGCATTCTTGCAAGAAAAGTAAATCTGCGCCTACTGAGCGAGCGAGGTGCATAACTTCTAGCTGCTTGGCTAGAGCTCGAAAACCTCTGAAATTGAAGGTAATGAAATGAATCTCAGCCATATTTTGCCAAAGGAACAAAACCATTAACACTTTGGAAATAGTACAACCAACAAAAGAGCAGCGTTGACAGACTCAACAAGTCGTGTGGTGCGGCGGTGGTCGCAGAACGGGCGATGGACCTGGGTGGCTCGAGGATGCTGCCATAGTAGGTAAGTCCCTGTAGACGCTATAGCACAAGCTACGTGGTTGTGGTCCGCGAAGTGTCTTTCCCTGACTCTGCCGAAAAAGGCGTCCGTGGCACGCATGGTTCGTGTGGAGCGCAGGGCGCTCTGGTTCATGGTGAACACACAACACATACCACTCACACCTGGGCTTGCCGCCACCAACGGTGCTTGCACCAACCGATGAACTTGTGGCGAAAACACATGCAGCAGGGACACATCGACAAAGTCGTCAATGGCCCGCCGCGTGACACAGCACCGGCACCTTATCACGTCCATCGTCGAAGGCGCGTGGAATTTCTGCTAGTGTAGACGGGAGCAGGTCGCTATCGGCGCTGGCCGGGTGCGCGGCGCTAATTCGGCCGCCGCGATAAGGGCGGGGCCGAGGAAGGTAGGGCGGCCGAGGCGGCCGGGGAAATTCTTCAGTGAAGCCATGGCCGCTAATCGTCGAAATCGGAGAAATCCATCTCCGCTCCATCCTCTGCCGTCTTTTTTACTTTTTTCTTTGGGGCAGCGGTAACTGTCGCAGAGGGACCGCTGTCCGACGAGGAGCGCTGACACTTCGGTTCATCGGGCTCTTGCCCCTTATGAGACAGGCAGGTGCTAGTCTTTCGGGGGCTCGGGCGTTGCGCCACGGTCGGCGATCGTCGAAAATTTGATCCGCGGGTCAAGCGCGTCGACTGTTATATAGCAGTCGTCGAATGTTCCAGACTAATCGTTGGGACCCGCGTGCCTTCCAGAAAGTTCTACACCATTCGCGTCAGGCGATGAAATCAGATAACATAAGGTTCGTCTACAACAGACAGCGAACAGAAGCATCGATGACTTGCCAGAAACTTCGGATAGATGCAGGCGCGTCCCTCGCTGTGCGATAACACTTGTTAGGCGGCGAAACATGGTCGCTCGATAAATGACACGAGTCATTATTAATTCTGAGTTATCATGGAATCACCATATTAATCTCACTCTTGCCGCCGCTAATTGTGCTTTCGGACTTCTTAAATATAATTAAAAAAAGGCCGCAGCACAAGTAAAAAATCTTGCGTATACCACATTAAACCGTATGAAACTTGAATACGCGTCTGCCATGTGAGATCTTCATCAGGCATATATTATGAGTGACATTGAAGTCTTGGAAAACCGTGCTGCGCGACTGATCTTTTCTGATTATTCATGTTACACCAGCTTCACCTCATTAAAGTCTCAATCCGAGCGGTAAAATTTCTCGCCTATTACTTTTCCACAGGCTTTATCACCATCCTTCCCTTCAGGGTTAATTCTTTCAGCCCATGACAGTTATCATTTTACGTCGTGACCATCTTTGCAAAGTTAAACGCATTAACTGCCAGTCATCTCATATTGTATATTCTTTTTTACTGCGCACAATAACACCTTATTCGCTCATGTTTCAATGAATAAATTTTTTTTCCCCTATATATCAGCGTACTTTTTTGCGGCCTCCTCTTCTTTTTTCAGTTCTACTTCAGCGTATTTTTCTGGGTTTTTTTTCTTGTGGTTATGTGTTATTTATTGATAAATTTTTTTGCAATGTGCATTGTTTCGACTGGTTTTTTGGATGCCAATTTCTTATATTTTTTGTGGTTTCTATTTGTTTTATTTTAGTGCATTATTATAACCTCTAACCAATGCCTTGTACCCTCACCGCCCCATGTAATACCTTGGAATGAGGGCATTTGGGAGCATTTTGAATAATTAAATAAACCAAATTATGAAGTACCCAGGCAGCACAACAGCATTGGGCGAACACTGGGCGATCATAGACAAAAATTGGCATGAACGGCGGTCCACCATTGGCATTTAGGGAAACCGCTACCACTTTGACACATTGGCCCCACATTCAAGCCAGTTTTGGGCCAACGTTCCGCCGATCGAGGGGCCAACGCAGGCCTGGCGTTCCTTCCGCGACACGGACCAGTAAAGGCCTCGGATTGTCTTTCCAGCTTTCGAACACTGGCATCCAGCTATCGAACATTGGTATCTAGCTTTCAAACATTAATAGCCAGATTTCAAACACTGGTATACTGCTTTCGAAAACTGGCACATGCAAGGTAACCCACTGCCCAATGACTGGAACTGTGGATGTACCATTCAACCTAGCAAATATTCATAAATGAGGGTGTCTAAGAATTCAGGAAAAACACCAGTTTATTGCATTCAGTTTCAATGATTACGCTTCTAGCGCACGCAGAATGGCTTGCACTGCTACCAGTCATCTTGCGAATTAAAGGAAAGGAGGACCCAAGAGCATGGTGGCAGAGGCTGTGGGAAAATCATTTATTTTCGTTTGCTGCGTGCCGATAATTCAGGTTGGACAACACAGCTTGGCAAGCTCCTGTAGCACGGCTAAGACATCCATAAAGTGCTTAACGGAGATGTCCTCTTGTGATATCTTGTGATATCAGTCATATCTGAAGTAATCGTTGCACTCCTCTTGCAAGAGGACTCTTCCACTGCACTCAAATTCGTTGTCGAGCTCTTGCACGATGACCTCACAATCCGTCGAGCCTGCAAAGAGAGGCATGATGACAAGATGAACCTAAATATGGCCGTCACAGGACAAAACTAGAAATGATTAAATAACACTGAGTTTTGTGAGGCACAGTTGGCGTGAAAGCACTCGAAACACATTTTACAGTATAATTTGTAACAACTAGCACCGCATTTTTTGCACGAAATGAAATTTAATTTGCCTTGTACCAATTTGAGGATATTTAGTTTAATCCGCCGTTTCGCACCTCTAGTAAAATATTCAATGTAAAAAAATGTAATGTGATATTGAAAAGAAATGAATGTATTATTTTGTTTTAGTATCATAACTACGTATCTCAAAATTGAAAGCGCATTTTTTATTCGGGTAAAATTGTACAGGTTGTAGCATCTCCTCCATATACAGTCGAGACAACAGTTTTGAACAAAGCTCGTTTTTTTTTTTTGGATGGGGGTTAAAAATAAATACGCTGGATGGAAAAAAACTCACAACACATTGTGTTTTTTTTTAAATCCAGTAGTTTATCTTAGTCGCTTCCATTACATGTAATACAGATTGGAAACTGAGTTGAAAACCACACAAAACACCCGTCTGACAGTCCAGAGTAATGCCTTGTTTTTCACTGAGAGAGAACTTGGCAAAAGCTTTAACCATAAATTGCGGATTTTCTTTTGCACCTGCAAGTGTGTTAACCGCAGAGAAACAGCGCGGAAGTTGTACACATATCCTTACCGACTGGTCTGTAGTGGAACACAAAACAGTTCCTATTCCTATCCTGTTGTGAGGGGAAAAGGCCCCCAGCAGGTTCGAGCGTCCTCCGAGGTGGGGCCCCGGAGGATCACACCTGTATAAGCTGTACATGGCAAACGTATTCCTGAATGCATCGGATGTCAGGTCACATGAAATCAAACCTTCTGTTCGACAAAGTAGTCAATGTTTGGTGAAGTCATTGCACCAAAGACGAAAAATAAAGTTCTTACCATTCGGGCAGATCTGCACTGCGCACGAGGTCAAGCCCGACATTTGGCAATGAGAGTAGGTACATAGAAGTCGTCTTCGTACTTTGTCTCGTTCTCTGTTCCAGCCAGAAAAAGTAAAGCCGCATGCAGTCAAAGCAACACTTACTCCCAAAATGACATTCATTTCCGAATGTATCTCAAAATAAAATATTTGTAGTACTTACAAGCAAGGTATTGCAGGCCAGGGTAGCGAACCGCGTCGGAGCTCTCATATAGTATCAGATGTGGTTTTCGCTTGCGCAGGCTACGAACAGAGCCAGCTCGAGTGTGCATGCTCTTTCGTCGCGTTGGTTGCGCGGTTGCGCGCCGCCGTGCCAGGCAAGGCAAGACTCGTCCAGTCAAGAATGTGTCGGGGCGATGCATCGCGCTGTGACGAATGGCAGGGAAGACGACAATGATGGAGGAAGGAGGGGGTGGTGGCTACAGGGGGAGAGACATTTTTTTACACAGCTTTTGTCGTCGCAAAAAAAAGTTTCCAGTTTAAAAATAGAGGAAACATCTTGGGGGGGGGGGGGGGGGGGTCGCATCGTGCATCTGCGCACGGGAGGACCAGCTAGGAGAAAGTGAGTAAAAAAAAAAAAAGCGCTTCGCAGAGTAGGGGCACGCTGTCTTGAAAAGGGCACGTCCGGGACATGAGTTGGGGCGATACCAGACTTCAAAAGAGAGAGGGGACGGGGCCCGACACTTGTGAAAGAGGTTTGGAATTCTCGGAGAATGAGTCATAAGCAGTTTTGATGGCAATGGTGTGGAAAACACAGAAGCGCCAAAGTATTCTTGCAAAGCCGCAGAAGAAACATATTAAAATAATAAATAAAATATTATGCAAGCAAATTCCCACACGGGACATGTAGCAAACAAGCTAGGTTAACATGCGCCTAACACCATTTGTCGGTAGGTTTATTCGCTGGTAGTCGAAGAATCCTTCAACTTTTTGTTGGCGTGGAAATTTCACACAAAAAGCTAAAACAAACAAAACCGTGTTGAATTACGGCTCTAAACTATTTCCGATGCTTTTCAGTATTAAAGGTAATGTTCGAAAGCAAAAAAAAATAATTTTCGAGCAGATAAGTAATGACGTCAGCAAGAGCTATAGCTTTTAATGCGAATTACGCGACAGAACAATAAAATGCGCAAAACAACATTTTGAAACATTACGTTATGCAGAAAAGGAAGGAAAAAGCAATTCGAAAAACACAGGGCAAGGCGCGATCACAGGGAACAACGTACGGAAGCGTAAGAATCTCTTACCGCGTGATCGCGTGCGTTTATGAAGCGGCGGCCTAATGTTTCGCGCGTGCGCAACTTTTAATTGTAAATTACGAGGCCACTGCTTCGTTTCTGGACGTTGCTAAAATTGCGCAGAAAGTCGGTTATTGAATGCACTTGCAATAAGTTATTACGTTTGATTTAGGATCTCCATTAAGCAGACACCCACTGCCCAGTGTGGCAGTGAATTCTCTAGAGTGAAGCAAAAAAGCGCTTTTCTAATTTAAAAAAATTATGAAATGAATGTCATTTGATTTTTTTAGAAGGAAGCCCTCTTTTGCTGGTTTCAGATACTCGCGCAAGGAGAGCGTGAAAAAACGCTTTCAAATGCATAATTTCCATAAAAATAGGCGGGTTAGTTTGCCCAGAAATCGGACAAAGGCGACAGCGTGAGCTCCGTCTGTATACTTCTCAAAAAAAGTATATTTTTTTTATTAGTGGCTTCGCTAAGCCATATATAGTTACACGAATCATTACAGCTGGGTCAAGTCACCGCGCATTCGGTAATTGCTAAATTTAGGAGACATTCTAAACGGAATTTTTGTAGTTGCAGCGAACGGACAGAACAAATGTCGATGGCAGCAGCACCATTGCTATACAGCGAGCGAATGCGTTTAGAAAGGTTCCGAATGCGTTTGGAAATTCTTGCAGAACTCAACTGATCATCGACGGAGCCCGCGGCAGACGCTGACAGCTTCGGTTTCATTGAGTTTTTTTTTTCATAACTATCCTCTATCTCCGACTGCGCAGTCGGAAAATATTCGTTGTTTATCCAAGTTACGCATATACTGCGAAAGTATTCGCTAAGAAAAAGATGAATAAACTTCGAATTTTTGAACTGGAACAAGTTCAGCCCAGGAGCGCAAACGCATTCGAAAATTATAAACTGCCGAGATATGTTACTCGACAATAAAATCAATCTTCTACCCAGTATAATGGATGATACAATGCTCACCAACATCTGGCAGTAAACTTTTACCATAAGTTTACACTTTTTTAATTTTTTTGGATAAGGAGTGGAAAGCCAAGGCCAATATAGCCAGGTTTAGAAAATGGCTTTGCCAATTATGGCAAAGACTGGGAGAACTCTGGCTAAAATGGCCCACGATAGCCAGATTTCGAAAATGGCTTAGCCAATTCTGGCAAAGAGTGGGAGAACTCTGGCTAACATGGCCAATGATAGCCAGGTTTTGAAAATGGCTTAGCCAATTCTGGCAAAGAGTGGGAGAACTCTGGCTAACATGGCCCAAGATAGCCATTACTTGATGATGGCACAGCCAATCTCAGATGCTCATTGGCAACTCTGGGCCTACTTAGGGCCACGCTTTGCCAGTGGCTTTCTAATATTGGCCCGCTGTCATGTGCTACCTGGGTAGGTTAGTGAGATCGCGCAGAGACACGCACGGCAATAGCAATGCCGCTGAAGAACATACCGATCTTCTTTACAGCAGTTATTTATAAGCTTTATTCTTTCCGAGAAGAAAACAGGTGTGTGGTGTCATGAGCAACACGCAACTCATCGTTTTTATTGCCAGAATCATCAGAATAGATTATGTATTTAGAGCCGTATTGAATTTCGCAATATCATTAACGTAAATACTCAAATTACATGGGCGAATCACGCTACCCTTTGGAACTGCCAACGCGAGAAGAAACGTAGATATGTTCAAATTGGGGTCTGGAGCTAAAATTAAATTTTATTATATAAACGGCGGCGCTGCGTTTTCCATGCATGGTAAATTTCTTGAGTGCAAAATTATGAATAATGGAGTCAGAAGCTTCGGTTAAGCTTTAATGCTGCAAACGTAAGCAAGCCATCTTTATGACAGCTGTGCAAACAAATTATGTGCGGTTTAACTACTGCCGAACCTGGTTATGGAGCGAAAGCTGTATTGTTTCCGGCAGGCAGATACGGTTTGGTGTTTGTAACGCTGAATGCATTCCGCACACTGAATAGGCAGCGGACACACCCTGCCACCATGGCAGGTGGCAGCGACTTGGCATCTGTAACGTTGAGTGCGTTCCGAACATAGGACAGGTACCCGCCGCGGTTGCTGAGTGGTTAGGGCACTCGTCTACTGAGCCGATGTACCCGGGTTCGAACCCGACCGCGGCAGCTGCGTTTCGATGGAGGCGAAACAGAACTGAGGGCACTTAAGTCTGCTGATTACGTGGAGGAATGCGAAAGCATATGTTTTCAGGAAAGGAAACGTTTAGTGACCAAAGGAAAGGGCGCAGTAGCTCTCAGATCTCGACATCTCGGTGGACACCTCAATTCCGCGAAAGCATGACCTCTGGGAAGGTCAAATTTAGCGACAATTGAAGAGCGGCTTTGCCTAGCGTAGTAAATCTTTGTGCTTGCTGCGACTGAAGGAACAATGAAAATGAAAGTGCACCAGCCTGCCCACTCTCTAAAGCCGAGCCGCAATCGCTGCCACGTGCAGACAGTATACGAGAATTAAAAGAAATATGAGAGGAAAGATTTAAATAAAAGCCGGGAGTCGCAACCACCACGTCATCTGAAACGACAACGACGGTTTAGCAACAGATACCCCCGGTAACAAAGAGCCCTCGCCACATTGGTGAGAGCTCCTAGATCCCATCCCCTTAGGGCCAGGAAGCCACCGCTAATCCAAACTATCTGACGCGTCCGCTTCAAATTTCTCGTTTTAAGCGTGACAAGTGTTAAGTATCCGTCATGGATATCCATCGTTTTAGCATAGAATCTCTATTTGTATGTCTTAGTCATCGCCGTAAGCGGTGGAAGCGTTGTCATGGGAACTACTCAGACGGTGGTTACCGTAGCAGGAGGAGCGTATAGCGAGAGCGTAAAAAAGCGGAAAGGGTGGCTGCCGTAGCGACAACCCACACCTCGCGCTTTTCTACGCTCTCTACATACCCTCCTCCTGCTACGGTAACCACCGTCTGAGTAGTTCCCATGACAACGCTTCCACCGCTTACGGCGATGACTAAGACATGAAACAAGAGCTTCTATGCTAATACGACGCGAAACCCTAGAAAGGGCTCTTAAAAGCTGTCGCTGTAGGAGCGCTTGAAAACTGCTGCAGGCCTCTTCAGCTGCGGGTGCTCGTTACTTCGAAACCCACCGTTGCACATTAGCCGATTTCTAAGGTGGACATCGGTGTCGTGGCGGATGGTGAAGGTAATCACATATGCTCCTGCATTGGGCCGAGCGAGATTATTCTGTGACGACCTGTGTGCACTTGAGGCACAGAAAGCAGCACATTCTCAACGAAAAACACTTAAAGTACTCATTTTTCTTCCTGCTATTTTGGAATAGAATAAGTGGCCAGTAGAGGTTGTCAGTCTTCATCGAGATGTATTGTTAAGGTAATGAAAGATTTCTGATTGTGCTCTTAGTTCAAACCAATTACTGTACACTGAATGCACTATTGTTCCTACTGTTGCTTAGATTTCTCTTTCCTTAACATTTACACTTTGCTCCTTTGTCCTTCCTCCTTTCCCTGTGATTTTATTTACTCATCTTCACCTTAATGCTGTACCCAATGCACTGCTACAATGGGTTTGTGCTGCAGTGCCTACTAAAAACAAATAAAAGCCGCTGCGGTGGCTCATTCGTTATGATGCTCACCTGCTGACCCGAAAGACGCGGGCTCGATTCCGGCAGGACGGTCGAATTTTGGTGGACGAAAAGCACCATGTTCAGTACATCACTAGGGCGTCCATCATAGACTGAGTCGGTTTGGGACGTTGAACGCCATCGACCAACCATCAATATTATGTAGGTGAGTCTGCAGATACACTACTCACCGTTAATTGTCAAAAACCTGCCCTGCCTTGCAAATGTTGCATACTGATTCGTTCATTTAGCAAAAAGTACTTTTGTGAGACTGTGGACCAAGCGAGCTCTTTATTCCCGCTGGCAAATATGGCGGGCACTCCTCAAAAGACGAAGATGCGAGATGATGATGAATATTCACAGATGAAGACGAGGGTCACGCACTGTGCTCACACTTTATTTATCAGGCCACTTTTGGTCATAAATGCAAAATGAGCATTATAAAAGCAGGAAAAATTCACAGTAATGCATGAAAGAATTCACCAGCGCCCAGATATGGCCACATTTGTTATTTAGTCATTTAAAGTGAACTTAAATGCCGTATTTGTTTCTTGCGGAAGTAAGTAGAAATTCATTCACATCTGTCGGCATTTGGTGACTGCAAGCTATTATCAACCGCCATTTTCGTTTATAGGAACCAAATAAAAAATATCTGGGACACTGGAAACATGTTTTTCAACTATAAAAACGAACAACACACAAGAGGACAGCAAAGACATTTCAAGAAATGCATACAGTGTTAGAAGTGCACATTCCGCTAGAGTGACAGATAGATATTAAATGATGGATAAAATGTTGCTCACATAAACGAAACATTAAGTTCGTCTGATTTTATGACCATTGACATTCACACTGCTATAAGCTGAACTCCAAGAAAATACAATAAATGAAAGCTTAAGAACAACTTTGTGAGGGCGAGGTACTAGTGCTCCCACTTCAAAAACATGTCATTCTGCTTATGGATAGTAACAAGGAAAGGAAAAAGCGACATGGACATGCAGAGGGTAATCTCTACCTGCTCAACGTTTTTCCACTTTGCTCTATTTTGCCTCCCGTGTTCTTATGCGTAAGCGGAGTAGCTCACTGAGGAATCCAATTGTAAAAAAGCTTGTCCCATCCACAGCTTTAAAAAGCGTCTTTATCAAATCTTACGTTGCTGTAGTATCGCGCGACGGCCCTTCATGTGGGCGCTCCTCTTCACACTCCTAAATCCCCAATTCCAGTCACCATTGTAGATGATTCATTGTCATTCATATTATCTGTTCGTTGTGGTAAAGCACAGAATCAAGAGACTGAATAGGAGAACACATCGCTGCTTGTTTTATTTTATTTTGCAGTGGGGTTGATTAAGCCCCGAACCTAAGCTGTACCTTTGTGTTGAGCCACTCCAGTGAACACTAATGAGCCCCTGGTGACCTGAATTCACCCAAACACCTCCACTTCATCTTTATGCCCATATCACATCTCTTTGTTGTCCTGGGAACAGAGACGAGGCGTTGAATACGTTATTTACTTTAACAGTTATGTCGGTAAAATGTTTAGGGGAATCCCCCAATGCGGAGTAGATTTGTAATAAGAGAGTAATTACACATTGGCATTGTCCTAAGCACAGTCATACGACAAGAAGCGAAAGCTTACTGCTTTCTTAGAAGCTTCATAGTGTAAGAAAAATTCGTCCTGGTCCGGGGTTCGAACCTGGGACCGCAACTATGCCAGAGCAGTTGCTCTACCAACTGAGCTCAGAGGGACTGCAAGCATATAGTAGGGCGACAGCGAATTCATACATAACTCGAAGTGGAAACAATGTTCGTCAAATGTTTAGTGCAATCCCCTAAGGTGGAGTAGATTTTTAACAATGGAGTAATTAGACATCCTCCACCATATGCTTGCCGTTCCGGTTACCTCAGTTGGTAACGCGACTGCTCCGGTGTAGCGGTGGTCCTGGGTTCGAACCCCGGAGGAGGACGAATTTTTAACTAGGAAGTTTCTGAGAAAGCTCTATAGCTTTTCCTTATAGCCCAATGGCGGCGTTTGGGTGCATGCCAATGGGTGATTACTCCCTTTATACTAACAGTTATCACATGGGTCCCTCTATTAACCGCTGTTCTAGGGGACCGATGGGAGATTATATCTTTGCTCTTTTGTATTCTACAACTATGCAACCAAGGAAGCGCTCAGCTACTCATAGGTAAAAGATTTCTTGCTGGATTACCTTAACCATTGTCGATTGGTTGCTCGTACCGCATCATATCGCGATGCTCACAATACGGACGTGATTCAAAGCATGCGGCCTTTTGCGAGGTAAGCGACAGCATAACAAGGGACGAAGGACAAGGCACCACAATGACGAGCCCTCGCCCTTGTGGTGGCTCATGCTTTGCCTCTTCTTACGCTATTACCATCCATACAATTAAACCAACTCGCCAAAATTTGTGTTCTAATCACGCAATTAACCTATTGACATGTAAAATGACACAGTATTCTAGCTTAGCCGCCACTCGGCCTCCAGCCTCCATGCATCACAACACAAAGATAATGACGCAATTCTAGCGCCAGCAAGCTAACATCTTGCCGGACCCTAATACGAATCGCAACATCCGAGGTTCTACTTCCTTTCCATCGGCGCCTGACTGAGGCAGTTCAAGGCAGCCCGGTTTTTCCACGCGAATACTTTATAGAGGCTCAAGTACGTGGCAGTCCTCGACTCTTTCCCACCGCATGCTTCCAGTCCTCTCTTCTCCAACACTTTTCCTTGAAGCACCCGAATAGCTTTGTGCTGCCGCGATTAATCAGAATGGAAATTTTTATCACCCTCTTCCTGAGCAAACATCGTCGTATCTGGCAAGCTGTTGCCTGGCATACCCACTACAAATTTTGAAAAAGCATAAAAAACATTTTTCTTTACTTCGGATGCGCGCCCACTGGCCAGATTCCCCTCTCGGTTACCTGTCTGATGTTCTCGGTAGAGCGCTGCTAGTCAAGTCAACGAACGCTGCGCCAAACGCTACATGAGGCGCGGCCAAGTCCTTTACGGATGTGTGAACCTCTTTAGGTCAAATATGCTGAATTACAATATTTTTTCGAAGGACTAAGGCTCAAAGCCGGCTGCCACCTTCAATCTATTGCGCCCAAAGAATAATGACATTTTGGACGTAAGCAACGATACTTGTCTTGAGCATTTCCATCCAAAACATCAAGCCTGGATTTGCGAGATTTTTACCAAAGTATTTTAGCGGATTGCACCCGTTAAAATCACGCAAGGTGCAAGTTATGCTTCTTGTATGCGCCTGGCTTGTAATGAACACATTACCCGGCATCTAAAATGCAAGGACATAAACTGTGATGCAACTCCTACCTCTTCGCTCAAACTGCGCCGCTTTTTCCGCCTACGTAGGCTGCCCGATGCATCCATCCCTGGAGTGGTATTCCAAGAAACTGCCAAGCATAATTTCCGGTTTTTGATCGTGCTCCGCAATACCAACTTCTTATGGTGACGTTGCAAAAATCACCGAACAGGAATCTGTCCTCGCCGGTACACACTTCACAGTTGGTTAACTACCCCACTTTCTCTGTGTGTACAACGACCAAGCCACTGTCAGAAGCGGCCAGCGGTAACGATTCCTAGACTATCGGAAAAGTCACTGCCGCAACTTCGTCTTCGGCAGCTCAGTGACCCACGACAACGTGAGCGTTCTATTTGGCCCTACAGACTAGGCATCCTGTTTGACATCCAGCACCATGCTTTTCAATGCATCTGAAGAGCGACTCATTTTCTGACTGTGGGGGCCGCTCTGGCGGTGCATTGTTAGGGCTTCCCGCTGTAACAATGCGCAGGAAATAAGAAAAATGTGGGGGTGTGAGATACGTGATGCTGGCTCGGAGTTAAGAAGTAAATGAGTCTGCCAGCATTTGCCCGAGTGGTTGGCCACGTTCCTTCACATCACGACAAAGATATTGCGAGGAAGACTGCGCTTCATAGGAAACAGCAAACGAAATTTATCATTGAAAGTTTCTTTTCAGTTTCCCCGGCATATATTGAACCTAACATTTAAGTTATGCGCAGCTCAAGAAGTTTTCTTCGCGACTAATCGACTTTGGAATAGCATGGAGATAGAAACTAACATTAAACTGATCACTTGGTGTCGGCTATCGCTGCCAGAGATATTCCTTGTCATAAGGAAAATGTCCGCGCGTGCTGACACACAATGTCATATTTGAGCAAAATTGCCCTTGAACAGCTTGAAAACGTTAGACATGTAGGAAAGATTATAATAGTTCTCGTCCTTATAGCTCCCTTAGTTTCCGCAAATTTCCCTTTCAAATAAATCATTTCGCCTCAGATTTCTTGGGAAAGGAAAAATTTGCCGAGTGGAACACATTGATCTATGCACGCTCTGGAGACTTATACCACAACTGCACGACAACTAAAAGAAGAAAAATCTAAACGTCTACTACGTGTCACGAACTAAATGTTTTTCTTACGCCTAGAACTAGGAAGATCTTTCGGCGCTAGGATGCCCTTTTAAAGTTACATTAGCTGCAGTCAATAATGAAATGGGAATCAATTTTGACGTTTCCCTACAATTAGAGTTGATCCATCTTGAACACTCGCGGCCATTTAATGGCCGAATTTTATGTTCTTCCTTCTACTTTTTTTAATTTAATTACCTTTATCGCACCGCTTTCTTTCCGCATTTATCTCCCAAATTCTCTTCCCCGCGCAGAGTAGCATGCCAGCAATGTTTCAACGTCGGCGAAATTCTCTGCTTTTTCACTAAATTTTTCTCTCTCGCGCGCTCGTAAACTGTAAAGCATATAATCAACTAAAATACGCAATCTGCAACACAGCAATATTAACAAAGAGTAGCCTAGGCTGAGGCCAACATCAAATTAAAGTGAGCGGCTGTAAATAATATATTAAGTGAACGTTCACCTAGAGTACTGGTACTTGTGTGTTATGTAACGGTGATGACTCTGCACTTCACAGTGAAAATCGACTGTTCGATATTTAAGTCAAATCTAAAAAGAGAATTTATGTGCCACAACAAATCTGCTATAAAATGTGTATAACACCGAAATCAGTGGCTGTTAATCTTTTGAGATCCGCAACTAGCTGCATCAGTATGCTAACATTAAGCTAGCACTATGAAAGATTGGCTAGTACGCATATTTTCTCGCGTGATTACCGATTGCTATCTCGGTAGTTTGTTTTGGTTTATGGGGGTTTAACGTCCCAAAGCGACTCAGACTATGAGGGACGCCATAGTGAAGGGCTCCGGAAATTTCGACCACCAAGGTTTTTTTAACGTGCACTGACACCGCACAGCACATGGCTTCTAGAATTTCGCCTTCATAAAAATTCCGCTGCCGCGGCCGGGATCGAACCCGCGTCTCTCGGGTCAGCAGCCGAGCGCAGTAACTACTGAGCCACCGCGGCGGGTCTATATCGGTAGTGAGTATCGTTGTAGCAGCACCAACAGATGCTTAAAAAGGCAAAGAATAGGCGATAGTCAGCCATTGGAACTGAAGCGTTTCTTTCGACAGGAGCTACAGCAATAATTGGGTGTTACAGCAATAATTACAGCAACAGGTGTTACAGCAATAATTAACCTAATTCGTTTCTTGGATTCAACCGCTCCTGGCGCCAGAAATGTTACGTACCTATCCGGAAGCCGGTTTATTAGACAAAGAGCCCCAGGCTGCGTGGCGTAGATCAGGCAGCCTTCCAGATTCTTAACGACAAGAGAGAACTTCTCAGCTCGCTCCTTGAAAGCCGACTGAAGTTTGACAAAAATTACACTGCTGGTTTCAAGTTTCTCTAAATCGAGCTTCATCCAGCGTTGTTGACGGAGTTGTCAACAACGCGTGGTAAGAGATCATCACGGTCGATCGCATCTTCCATCTTGTCGAGCTTGTCGATAAGATACGGAAGAGACCGACCGCTGAGCATGGCGGTCAATTCACACTTGAAGCAGCTCGAAAGAGGTAGAATTGTGAGGAACCAAGCGGACTAAGTTAGCACTGTGGTAGTACCCCAACGCTTAGTTGACGGAAGCGGCGAAGAGGTTCTATGCAACGAAGCCACAAACAACATGAAGGAGTGAAGAGTTGGGTTCAGCGAAGCGAATCTGTTTTCCAGGAAATCAACGACACTTACAACCAACAAGGCGGCACCGAGACATGCGACTGTACATAAGAACACTGGCCTAAACTCGACCAGTATGCTGACAAAGGAAACTGGTTGAGTCAGCCCGGGAGAGTTTAGAAAGTTTGGTAGTCATAGGAGATCACCGCTGGAAGTGCTCAATGCAAAAGCGCATATTCGATTACTGCATACGGCTCAATAACGATGTTAATGTTGCCTGTATGAACATCTTTAAGCATCCGAAGAGAGTCGTTGTACGTCCACGGTAAAACAGAGGCATTGTACACACGCAGCCCACTCCGAATAACATTCGACTGAGCTCCCTTGCAGGGACTGGAATTAGCACTGATGTGTGCACCAAAACACGCCACGTTGAGAACCTAATTTCTTAACGTGGTGCGCGTTTTCGATATTGGGACGCATCCGTGAGACAACGTTGGGCAATTCTGAGAGTAATGGAACTTTAAAGTGTTTTTCAATGTGTTTATTGTCCTATTCCCTTCTATCAAAACTCGTCCAGAATTCGACTGTTTGTAGATAAAGCTTTTTCCGTAGACGTCTTTAATGGCGCTCTGTATCACACTTCTGCCTTCTTCGCTGTCTTCAAGAAGCGCCCAGTTTCTAAGGTAGAAAGAGAAATAATTAAATGTTGCTTTGAGGCAGGTAAATTAAATGTTGCTAATAATTAAATTAAGTAAGGTAAATAAAATGTTGCTAATAAATAAAAACATAATAATAAATAAATGTTGCTTTGAGGCAAGCATCAGGGCTAAGCGCTCGAACGAAGACACTGGTCATCGCGCTCCTGCATATATTCCTGGCCAGCATATGTTGCAACTTCTCAGTCGGCAATATCCATCGGCTTGCTGCCATATCTGTACGTCGCATCCAGAAAACGCCTGACGTGTCTCATGTCTCATGTCTTCCTGCAGGTTGCCACACCGTCAAGTCATAGCGCCTTCCAACTAACCGCACCCTAAGGTCAAAATTGGTAACGCTGATAGGTCCGGCCCTGCCGCTAAGGTCGTATTAACACAATCGGAGCAAAACATGGAAATACTTCGTATCTTGAAGGAATTGCAGGCACAGTCAATCGCGCTTTCAGCCAGTAACGAAGATATAAGGAAAACCATGGAAGAACTACGAAGCGGACAGCGAAGTATTAATGCAACCCTCGCCAGTATGAATTCCAAGCTTACGACAGTTGAACACTCACTTGAAGCAATTGACGAAGTAAAACAGGATTTCGAATGCACTGCTCTTGATATTCGCAAACAAAATAAACTGCTGCAGGCACGAATTCATGAATTAGAAGACCAGAGTCGTAGAAATAATCTAGTTTTCATGGTATCGCCGATGAGAATGACCATGAAACTTGGAATGAAACGGAAAAAAGAACTTCTAAACGTCCTCTCAAAATATGTTGACCCCGAACTCT
Organism: Amblyomma americanum; assembly: GCF_052857255.1. NCBI lineage: Eukaryota > Metazoa > Arthropoda > Arachnida > Ixodida > Ixodidae > Amblyomma > Amblyomma americanum. Next base: position 113,849,314 of record NC_135503.1, read on the forward strand.
CGCCAAATGACATAGATAGGGCCCACCGATTGGGGCGGTACTCTGATTCTGGATGCCGTCCAGTGATTGTGAAGTTCAACAACTTCAAAACCAGAGAAAAAATTCTGAAGTGTAAAAAAGACTTGAAAGAAGAAGACGTTCAAGTGACAGAAGATTACTCGTATGCTACACGCCAAGCACGCAAAAAACTGATTGGCTTCGCCAAATCACTGCCCGGCTCCCCATCTTTTAAGCTAAAATACAATAAGTTGGTCGTGAATGACAGATTCTACATGTATGACCCTGTAAACGATAAAACATTTCAGATTACCGCAGAACGCGCCAAGCCGATAGCCCAGCACGCGCCTTCGTCTCTCTCCGCTGCATCTAGTACTTGTAAATCTGCCTAACGGTTACCGAGGGGCAGTGATCGCTGTCTAAGCGCAGCTCAAACATCAGTTTTATTTACTAATATCCGAAGTGTCATCAAAAGACGTACAGAACTCTCCTCTGCCATAAGTGCGTGCTGCGCTAACATCGTCGTCCTAACTGAAACTTGGCTGCATGAATACATACGTGATTCTGAAATATTCGATTCACCAAATCATTTCCACTTCTATCGTTGTGACAGGATAGATCGGCAAGGTGGTGGCGTACTAATAGCAGTCAGTAAAAAAATAGAGTCATGTTCTCTTCACATAACATCAAGCATCGAAATTATATGGGTATCTCTTCAACTATGATACCAGAGAATAATCCTAGGCGCATGCTATCGACCGCCTAATGCATCTCCTACATTTGTTGCAGAGCTTCATGATACCATTAATATTATAGTAACGCGTTACCCTTCGTCATCGATCTTTCCATTGGGTGATTTTAACTTTCCGGGCATCGATTGGTCCTCGGTCCAACCATCCTACTCTTCGACACTATGCAAGGAATTCACTAATTTATGCTCACTGTTTAATCTTACCCAAATTGTTACTCAGCCTACAAGAATTACTGAATTTACAACAAGTACATTAGACCTCGTACTAACAACATGCCCAGAACTGTGCTCAGAAATAACCTACATGCCGCAGTTAAGCGACCATTCTTTGCTCAATTTTTCTGTCAACATTCCCATACAAAAGTCGGCTAGTCACACTAAAATAAATACGCATTTATCATCGCGCTGATTTCAACAAAGTTAATAATGAACTAGGTTCTTTCCTGGCCACTTTTTTCGACGAATTCTAATCGCGATCGGTGAACGCAAACTGGCTCTTATTCAAGAACAAAATCTTAGATCTCACCAGCCGTTTCATATCCACTCGCGTAATATCTTATCAGCAGCATGCGCCATGGTATAACGCGTATCTTAAGCGCTTGTCTAACCGTAAGAAAGGCTTCTTCCGTTCAGCTAAAGAATCAAGCACTGAACATAATTGGTCCCGTTATCGCTCTGCAGCTTACACTTATAATCCTGCAGTCAAGAGCGCTAAAGCCAATTACCAGAATAGCACTCTACCGGGTATGTTGCTCAATAACACAAGAAAATTTTGGAGCGTCATTAACCCCTCTGAAACGTCTAGAATAATACTAACGAATTCAAGTGACGAACCTATATCTGACACTGCCTGTGCAAATGTTCTGAATGATGTATTTTCGAGCTTTTTTTTCAAGTGGTGAAGCTACGGATTTCCCTCAACTGTCTCTTAATAACTTCCTCCCAATGTACTCTGTCGTCATCCATCCTGACGGTATAGTTAAAATAATTGATAATAAAAGATATCCTCCAGTGCTGGTGTTGATTGCATTACTACAAAGTTCCTGAAAAGTACTAAAATGTATTCATCGCTAGCCTTAACTAAAATATTTCAGCAATCTTTGGAAAACGGTGAACTACCGTCCGATTGGAAGATAGGTAAAGTGGTTCCTGTGCATAAATCTGGTAATAAACATTCGCGTTTTAACTACCGGCCCATATCTATTACCAGCATCCCATGCAAAATCTTAGAGCACATACTCTTTTCACATATTGTCACATTCCTTGAATCAAACTCGTTTTTCCATCCTTCTCAGCACGGTTTTAGGAAATCCTATTCATGCGAAACACAGTTACTCTTATTCACGCACAAACTCCACACAATTTTAGATTGCCGCTCGATCGCCGACTGCATCTTCCTAGATTTCGCGAATGCATTTGATAACGTTTCCCATTATTTTTTTTGTTACTAAAACTGCGCATGGTGGGATTAGACACTAACATTCTAAAATGGCTCGAAGTTTTTCTTACCCATCGTCAGCAATTTGTTGCCGTTAACAATGTTAATTCCGCCGTTCACCCTGTCCTTTCCGGTGTGCCCCAAGCCACTGTCTTGGGGCCCCTGCTTTTTTTTATATTTATCAGCAACTTACCCAGTAACCTTTCTTCTTCTCTACGTCTTTTTGCCGATGACTGCGTCCTTTTTCGGGAAATAACAAATGATAGTGACAAGCACATGATTCAGTCTGACCTTAACGCTATCTCAACATGGTGTAAAACTTGGAATATGACTTTAAATGCTGAAAAGTGCAAACAAATGCGCATTTCTCGCGTTAATAGTGAATTGCCCGTATATACTCTTAATGATGTGTTACTCGATCCAGTTACAAGATATAAGTACCTCGGAATTCATATTACGTCTGACCTTAGCTGGCACGCGCACATTGAGCACATCGCTAACAACGCTAATCGCATGCTCGGATATCTGAGACGTAACTTTCACGCAACCCCAACTAACATCAAACTTCTACTATATACGACACTCGTACGTTCACAACTAGAATATGCTTCATCAATCTGGGACCCTGGTGTTAAGAATTTGAGCGACCTACTGGAGATGGTACAACAAAAATCAGCGCGCTTTATGCTCTCTGACTTTCGGCGTGCATCCAGCGTAACCGCTATCAAAACTACCCTAGGCCTATCTTAACTTGCATCACGACGCAAAATTGCACGCCTGTGCCTTTTTCACAAAATATTTCATCATGAGTCTATTCGCTACGCGTTACTTCTTCCCCCTTCATATATTTCACGCCGCACAGATCACATACATAAGGTAGGCATTTCTATATGCAAAACTAAAACATTCTCGGATTCTTTTATTCCTCGCACGTCATATGACTGGAACCACCTTCCGTCCTCAGTTGCCACAATTCCTGACACTGTATTGTTTAGGTCTGCTGTTACCGCTTCTGTTGAATGATATATTGTGCTGATCACTTGTTCTAACTTATCTATGTTGTGATAATTTATTGTTCTCTGCTGTTGTTTGTATTTTCAGTGTTATTATGTATTACCCACTCTCCTCTGTAATGCGTTGCCCTGAGGGTAAAATAAATAAATAAATAAATAAATAAAAAATAAATATCAGCACAAAGCCACATGAAGAAGTAATATTGATGCCATATTGTTGGGTACAGCTTGAGCCACTAGGTAACAGACACTGTTACTATTTCGAATTGTTGTGCAGAATAACTATTAGTATAGCTTGAGTACTTTAATAGAGAATATTGGGAGATCACATTCCGTGCATAAAGTGCGGCTGGGCCGTTTCAGGCGCTGCAGCTTTTAAGTTAAGGCTGAGTGATTTCACACTCTTAATATGTTTAAATAATATGTTAACTTTTAGCAGCTCCTCTTGAGAATTTTTTCTTGAGGCACGCTTCAAAATCAGAGAGGAGTGCACATTCTGCGATATTACTGCTACGATATTACTGAAATTATTACAATAATACTGCTATGATTCCTATTCCTATGATTCCTATGATTCCACTTCCTATTCTGTGTGCCTTTTTTTAACTTTGTTCAGGTATACACAGAATACCAGTATTGTTTTCGAAACTATTGCGATGTAACTTCTGTCATGGCTCCAATTGTGAGATTAATTTGCCTTGTTTCGATATGGTTATGATACAGTTCGTTGTATTGTTATTCTGCGTTGTATATTTGGTTCTATTTCCATAGTTAATTCCAGTGCCTTTGCTTTACCTTTACTTTTAGTTGTCTATTTTACGATATTCACCAAAATGATGTATTTTTGAACTGTTATTACTAACCCTATTTTGCCTTCCTGCAATAATCCCAAATGGGATTAGCAGTATGTATAAATAAATAAATACATAAATATCACTGCTAGTTATGAAAGTTACTTACGAAACTCGTGCGAAACGTGGCGCTACGCGGCCACGAAAGTTTCCATAAACTTCTTGGCTGACGGAAGTCAACAGAAGCATCTCCTACAGTGCGCTTAGTTCTTGTTGGACTCGGCTGTACTTCTGGTAGAATCGGAACCCGAAATGTTCTGTGAAGTTATCCTAAAAGCACAACGGTGCAAACACAGACACAGAACACTGGCAAGAAAAGCAGTGTTCGGACAGGATTACCACAAAGGGAAGGTCCTATTAAGTCCAGTCGTTCGCCCCTACTGGCTGCGGTAACAGCCGCTTCCAATAGTGCGTCGCGAAAGCTTTTACTTGTGCGGATATTCTCTGTCCAAAAACAGCGCCTGTACCCAAACAGTGATGGGGAGGACTCAGTAGAACAACTACTCTGTTGAAAGGTCGCGATGTAAGGCTTTCCCATTAGGCGGTCAGAGCTCAGTCCTGTGATGGAACCCTGTCGCTCTTTGGGAGAGAAGAAAATGTTCTTAATGGGGGGGGGGCACCTCGAAAAAGCAGCTGTCCAGAAGAGGATTGCTTTCGAGTGCTGGGTAGTACAGTAGCGGCGTATCGACCAGCCAGCACAAGGCGGGCCAGAAAATCGAATTGAGTGCTTGGTACTAGCGTTCTAAAAAAACTGTTCTGATGAGTAAACAAAAGCGCGTGCCGTATTCTTTTAACATTTGCATTTGTTTCTTTGGACCTACTTGAAGGCAAATGCAGTGAGCATGAGTAAACAACGCTTGAGAGTTACCTGCCTCCGTTCAGATAACGGCTAATGGTGGATAAACGTAATCAGAATGATATATAAAGGCGATGAATAACATTTCGACGAACAAAACCTCTTTTTTATGCATAAAAAACTTAGGAATAAACAGCAGATCGCTTTGCAGTTGGAATTACGTGATGCTCTTCAGAACGGAGATATCACTTGCTCCCAAGGTTCCGGCACCTATATAGGGTTCAATGTAAAGGTTTTATCACATGGTAAAGGTCCGTGTGCTGATCTGACAGCCGTAATACCTTCTCAAATTAAGGATATGCCTTTCTTCAGAAATGTAGTCAAGAGTTCGACGGAAATCCGTCTGGTCAGGCATGGTGATGCAATGAAGTGAAGTAGCAGTCACTGACCATAGTCGAAAAAAGAAAGACGTTTCGAAACCCGTACGGGTTTCTTGTTCACAGTGAGCAGGACAAGAGCGGTGGCGAATTTATATCCGGAGAATGTGACGTAAAGATCGGGCGTAGATGCCTGGCATGGGGCCAGCGTTCTTGTTTAATGTTGCTTGTGATGTTTGGATGAATAGCGATTCCAGCAGAAGGCGCGTCGTCAGGTTTCTTTCCTTAGATAAGATGGAGGCATTGCCCCAGTCAATCTGGTTGGCCAGTGTCGTGTGCATGACCCGCCAGCGCATTTGTGGCATGCTTTTTTGTTTTTTACATCACGTTGGTGGTCCTTTATGCGTCTTGAGAACTTCCCTGTCTCACGAAGTAGGCATGATTGCAGTTCAGGCATGGTATTTTGTAGACGACTCCTGGAAACTGCTCATTTGGTAGTCGGTCTTTCACATTCATTAGCTGATTCCGCAGCTTGCTGACAGGCATGTGGGCCACGCGTAAGTCGTATTTGAGAACACACGAGACAACGCTTCGCTGATACCAGGCATGTATGGAATGCCTGCTCGTGTTCGGTTACGTCCTACAATCAGTGGTAGCTGGATGTGCAGCTCGTTCTTGTAGCTTTGATATGAAGCGGCTCGGATAACCGTTGGCTGACAGTTCTTCGTGCACTGTGTG